>NC_069504.1:156217503-156546670 GCF_027579735.1 Bombina bombina
TTCATAGTGGCAAGATTCCAATATTTTTTGGAGTTATGATTTTTTATATATATAATGCACTTTATCCTGTTCCTCTCTTTTATGCTTTTTTACACCTCACTAACTTGGCTATACATTAAACTGAGGTATGAATTAGGTAGGAGGTGTATTTATAGGCATTTGAGGTTTTAAAAAATTTGCCCCCTTCTGGTAGGAATGTATATCCCATACGTCACAAGCTCATGGACTCTTGCCACTATGAAAGAAATGAATTTATCAGGTAAGTTCTTACTTAAATTATGTTTTTTAAATATTTTAATATCGTTTTTATTACTGTAATAATAAAAAATACGTACGCACTACTTACAAATTATCATTATTACCATATGTTAACAAGGTGCTAAATTATATAAAAAGTAAATTGGAATACTGATAAGAAGAATGATAAATATAAATGAGGGAAAACAATGTATAAGCAAAGAAAACAACAAAATGGAATGAAGGAGTTAAGTAAGGGGTGGAACTAAAAAAGCTTTAAAAAGAAGAAAGACGATCACATACGGTATCTTGAGAAAGGCTGACAAGCCGAAACGCATAGAACCTAAGTAACGGAGAGATCGAGGAGGAGAATATCTGGTATAACGAAGGCTGCTTGGGAATCCAATCCAATTCGAGAATTCCAACAGGATAGCCAAACAAAGATACATTTGGCGGGCCTTTCAGAAAAATACAGTCATTCATCACAGTGCACTGCGAAATCCATTGTAAAAAAGACCACAGTACATTAAGGAGCTGCAGAAGTTGGTAAACTGGCTGATGAGCCGACGGTCGGAAGAGACACGTAAGTAAAATGTGTGAATTAGGAGAGATCCTTTTTCCACCACACAACATTAAGATACATGGGGGCCGATTTATCAAGGGCCAAATGGCCCTTGATTCCTCCAGTTTTCACGCTGGAAACAGCAGTTATGAAGCAGCGGCCTTAAGACCGCTGCTCCTTAACTGGTCCGCTGCCTCTGAGGCTACGGACATCAATCCGCCTGATCTTGTACGATCGGGTTGATTGACACCCCCTACTAGTGGCCAATTTGCTGTGAATCTGGAGGGGGCCGCATTGCACAAGCAGTTCACTAGAACTGCTTGTGCAATGTTAAATGCTGACAGCATATGCTGTCTGCATTCAGCCATGTCTGGCAGACATGATACTCTACAGCGTATCATGTCCACCAGACTTTGATAAATTCGAATCGATTGTCAACTCAAATACAGAAATATTATATCTTGTACATCTTCTGAGAATCCACCCCAAGCCAAATCAACTAATGAGACTCTGAAATAGACACATTAGTAAATAGTAATTTCGACTTGAAAAAGAATGGTATAAATTTGTTTAAAATTTTACCAGCATAAATTTTATTATGTTTTTAGCAGTTTTTAATTTGAACCAGTGATATATTTATATATTGAGTCAAGAGAACTATTATTAAATAGCATCTACTGGAAATAAATATTGTATATATTTTGAGATGCACATATGTTTGTATATGTTTTAGACACCGGTGTCACGTGAATGTTTGTTTTTTAAACACACATTAATTGAGATGTTTAAATAAATAGTTGTTTTAAGTTATATTGTCTGCCACCTTATCAAATCTGTTTTTTAAGAAATCAGGAGTACATATTATTATTATTATCCAAGGTACCTTGGAAGTAGCAATCACTTGCACCACCTTTGTCAAATACTAGTATACCTAACTTTTTTCTGGGAAGAATCATTTTAAAGGTGAGCTAAAGTTCCAATCTACCTTCCTGGACATATTTACATTTTACTTAAGGTACCCACAGTCTACTGGCCATGTAGGAAGTCTCTCAGATTCTGTCCTAGGTGGAGAGGAATCCGTTCTGGCTATCAGAGATTCACATACCAGGTGTGAACAACTGGGAAGCGGACTATCTCAGCCAATCAATCAGTCCGTCCAGAAGAATTGTCTCTCCATCAGGATGTATTCAATCAGCTAATGATCAAATGAGGCCTATCAGATATACACTGTGTGTACAATTATTAGGCAAGTTGTATTTTTGAGGATTAATCTCATTATTGAACAACTACTGTGCTCTCTGTCAATCCAAAATGTTAAATAAGCTCAAACCTACATATTTAAGAAAGTAAAAGTGAGGTTTTGGCTTTATTGGGCAACTATTAGTGTGCATATTTATTATGCAACTAAATGAAAAATGAACATTTTCCCATCTCACTTGTTTATTTTCATCTGTTAAAGTGAGAATAATAAACAAACAACTCAAAATTTACAAATCAACATCTCTGACATTTCCACAAAAAAAAATCACTGACCAATATAGCCAACCTTCTTGTCAATAGCAGTCATAAGCCTTCCATTCATGGAGTCTGTCAGTTTCTTGAACTGTTGATGATCAACTTTTTGTGCAGCAGCAACCACAGCCTCCGAGACACTGTTCAGAGTGGTGTACTGCTTTCCTTCACCGTAAATCTCCCATTTAAGAAGGGCCCACAAGTTCTCAATAGGGTTTGGGTCAGGTGAGAAAGAGGGCCATGTCATTATTCTTTCATCTTTAAGGCCTTTACTGGCCAGCCACGCAGTGTAGTACTTCAATGCATGCAATGGAGCATTGTCCTGCATAAATATCATGGTCTTCTTGAAAGATGCAGACTTTTTCTTGTACCACTGCTTGAAAAAAGTGTCTTCTGCAAACGGGCACTAGGTTTGGGAGTTGATTTTGAGTCCATCTTCAATCCAAAAAGGTCCAACTAGCTCATTTTTAATAATACCAGCCAATACCAGTACTCCCCCCACCTTGCTGGCATCTGAGTCAAAGTGGAGCTCTGTGCCCATCACTGATCTAGCCACAGGCCCATCCATCTGGTCTGTCAAGAGTCACTCTGATCTCATCCGTCCATAAAACTTTTTTTAAAAATTCTTCAGATATTTCTTGGCCCAGTCTTGACATTTCAACTTATGTGTCTTGTTTAGTGGTGGTCAAATTTCAGTCTTCCTTACCTTAGCCTTTTCTCTGAGCACTGAACACCTTGTACTTCTGGGCACTCCAGGTAGGTTGCAGTTCTGGAATATGACAACACTGGAGGATAATGGGTTCCTGGTAGCTTCATGTTTGATTCTTCTCAAATCTTTGGCAGTTAATTTGCGTCTTTTTTTTCTCAACACATTTCTTGTGACCCTGTTGACTATTTGCAACAAAATGTTTGATGGTTCTCTGATCATGCCCCAATATCTTAGCAATTTCAAGAGTGCTGCATCCCTCTGAAAGACTTTTTTTTTTTTACAATTTTTGACTTTTCAGAGTTGGTTAAATCTCTTTTTTGGACCATTTTGCTTGAGGAAAAGAAGCTGCCTAATAATTATGCACACCTTGATATAGGGTGTTGAACTTCTAAGGCCACACCCTACCTCATTACACACATAACCATCACCTGATATGCTTAAATCTAGTAAGCATTCAAGTTTATATAGCTTAGATTTGGACAATATGCATACAATTATGGTATGGTCAAAATACTCACTTGCCTAATAAATGTGCACACAGTGTAGATCTGATGGCTCCACACTTAAATCACAAACTTCCAAAGTACTGTGCAAAATCAAGAGATCGATGAACTCACATGGTAGACACCTTTTTATATTCCATCTAGCATACCCATTTCCTCAGTTTGTTCTTCTGTCAAGAGTCATTGCTCGGAACAAACAGGAGTCAGCATCAGTAATATTAATTGCTTCAGCCTGGCCCCACAAGATATGGTATGCAGACCTAGTACAGATGTCAATGCCTCCATGGCGACTTCCTCTGAGAGAAGTCCTGTTACCACCACCTTTAAAAGGGAAGACAAATAAAAGGAAGGACAAGAAACTTTGCAGAGAATGGCACTAAGTTGGTTCTGTGAGCTCAGAGTCGGGTACGTGCTTATTCAGATGTGCTGACCTACAGTTAAACACAGAAACTTTCAAGGGACAGAAGGTGAACCTTCACATACCTTGAGCTCACCAGGTATATCCACCTGGAGTTACCCATCTAAGTAACTTGTGAAGAAAAGGGGTATATTGGTATCTGAAATTTCCTCCTCTTAGGAAGATTTCTCAGAATATCAGGACCTATCTTCTAAATATGTGTCTATCAATTTCATGCTTGAGCCTATAAACACTCTATTGCAGGAAGTTTTACTGGCTTTGGAAGTAGAGGTTCCTTCAAATACAGACAAGCAAACAGTAAAAAAGACTGATACCGTCTTTAAGGCAGCTCCTAAACTATAGTCTACCTTCCCTGTACTAGACTCTGTTTCTGAATTGATTACAACGGAATGGAACAAACTTGGGATTTCCAAGTTTAAGAAGATGGTCCTGCTCCCTTCTGCAAAATTGGAGGTATGGGAAATTATCCCAAAGATGGATGAGTAATATTTACTCCTGTCACATGGACTACAATTCCCTTACAAGAAATTACACAGAAAGCTAGAAAGCCTTTCAGTTGGTGGACTTTATGTTTAGACCAGCTGTCAATGTAGCTTGCATGTAGTAATTGCTGAGGTTTGTTGTGGAAACCTAGTCAAACTTATTCCTAAATAAGCATTCCTGGAAGACATTCTGGATCACTTAAACATGGTCAGTACTATAAACAGCTTTATTTGTGATGCAGCTATTAAAATTACTCAGGGGTTTGCAACTTTAAAAAGGGTTAGCAAATTAAACTATAGCAGGCTTCCTTGAGGCTACATACACTGAGTTTTAAATATACTCTCTCTCTCTGTTCTTGTCCAAAATCCATTTATTGAAATGTGCTGCAGCTAAAAAAATGTTTAAAATTGCACCCCTGAGACACAAAGTAGAATTATTAGTTGTGAAGTGTCAATTACTCAAAGGATATTTTTAGATCCTAGTACAAGTTAGTTTCTAAATTGGTGGCAGGATCATCAGTTTTTTATTCATGGGGCTACTTTTGCTCATCCTACCTGGTCTGTGATCACTACAGATGCAAGTCTCTCAGGTTGGGGAACTGTTTGGGGGTCTCTGACAACACAGGTAGTTTGGTATCCTTGGGAGGGGAGGTTACCAATCAGTGTTCTAGAACTCCATGCAATTTTCAGGGCTCTTCAAGCTTGGTCTCTGTTGAAGAGGGAGTCTAATTTCCGTTTCCAGTCAGACAATGTCACATCAGTAGCTTAAAACAACCATCGGGGGGGGGGGGCAAATGACAATAATGGAGGTGTCTCGGATTCTCTCATGGATAGAAGCCAATTTTTGTCTAGTCTCTGCAATTTATAGTCCAGCAGTGAGCAACTGAGAGGCAGACTTTCTCAGTCATCATTTTTTTACATCCATGGGAGTAGTCTCTTTACCAGGATATGTTCAATTAGATTTTGAATCTTTGAGGTATCCCAGAGATATATCTAATGGCCTCTCATTTGAACACCAAACTTCCCAGTTACTTTGTGAGGTCTAAGAATCCTCAGGTAAAGTTTGTGGATGCTCTAGTAGTTCCTTGGCCTTTTCAGCCTGCTTATCTGTTTCCACTTCTGGTTCTTTTTCCCAGAGTAATTTCCAAGATAAGGCTAAAGAAGTCGTCTGTAATCCTGATTGGCCCAGAGTGGCCTCGCAGGATTTGGTATGCAAATCTGGTTCAGATGTCTAGTTGCCCTCCTTGGCCTGTTCCTCTGCAGTCAGACCTTCTTTCCCAAGGTCCCTTTTTCCATTAAGATCTCAAGTCAAGTCTCTGAATTTGATTGCAAGGAAATTGAATGCTTAAACCTTAAGCATAGGGGTTCCTTTTGATTCTGTGATTGAAACCTTGATTAAGGCTCGTAAGCCTGTTAATAGGATGATCTATCACAAGGTCTTGTGTATGGATCATGGTTTTTATTGGCATTCTTTCAGAATTACTATGATTCTGCAGCTGTTGCAGGATGGTCTAGATAAGGGCCTATATGCCAGTTCTCCGAAGGGGCAGATTTCTGCTTTGTCAGTCTTGTTACACAGAAAGATTGCTAATCTTCTGGATATATTTATAATTTTATTCAGGCTCTGGTTCGTATTAAACCTGTTATCAAGCATATTTCTCCTCCATGGAATCTTAACCTGGTGTTAAGGATTTTGCAGGCTTCTTCTTTTTTCTTCAGAAAATATTAGCAGAGAGATGGTTGTTCTTTGTGTCCTAATCCTAAAACTGCTTCTGAGAGCTCTTTACATTCTTTTGATGTTTTTATGACATTGAAATATAACATTGATGCTAGTAAGGACTTTTGACAAACTTCCAGTTTGTTCTTTTGTTCTTGCCCTAGGAAGGGTCAGAAAGCTTCTACTGTTACTTTTGCCTCTTGGTTGGAACTTTTGACAAAGCTTACGTGGAGGCAGGTCAGCCTCCACCGCAGTGGATTACTGCTTATTCTACTAGGTCAGTTGCCAATTCTTCAGCTTTCAAGAATGAAGCTTCAGTCGATCAGATTTGCAAGGCAGCTACTTGGTCTTCTTTGCATACTGTTACTAAATTGTACATTTTTTATGTTTTTCTTTCTTCTGAAGCAGCATTTGGTAAGATTTAACTTTAATTTCTCAATGAAAAAGATGTTTTTACTTGTGGACTCCAAAGTTTGGGTATTATTTCGCAAGAGCAATGGATCATGGACTCTCACCACCTGTATGAAAGAAAATATAATTTATGCTTTCCTGATAAATTAATTTCTTTCATGGTGGTGAGAATCCATGAGACACCACCCTTTTTGCTTTTTTTTTGCTTTTTTCTTCAGTACATATTTTTTCCATGCTCCTTGTATGTCTCGTATTCCTTTTTATTACCTTACTTTAGACTAAAGTATGTGTGAGGTGCGAGGGGTTTTATAGCTCTTGGGGTTTGGGAATCTTTGCCTCTTCCTAGTGGTCTAGAAGAGTAATTCCCAAGAGTAATGGATCATGGACTCTATGAAAGAAATTAATTTATCAAGTAAGCATAACATTTTTTTTTTTTTAGAACTATTTGAATACATATGGAATTCTGGTGTAAGTGAAATATGTATTCTGTTTTAAATGCAAAATAATATAAGTGGAGTTTAAAGTAGATTTGTAATGGGAAAAAAAAATTCTGGCTCATTCTTTTGTAAAACACAGACACGTTGTTACGCCTGTGTTGGATTATTTAATTTTCTCTCTAACAGTAGCTGTCAAGATTTATGTCTAATGGGCTAATTTATCTTCCTATTATATGGCATATAACATTGATTACAATTAATGTAGCTGTTAATTGTATGGCTACCAAGTGTCTTCAGGTCATTAAGATAGATTGAGACTACAAGAAACTAATGGTGCTGTATCTGGAAATATTGCTGAAAATGACAGAAATATACTTTACCTGTTCAATTGTTTCAAGACTCAAAATACTAGATCACTACAGGAGAACTAAATATAATGATTTTGAAGCGTCAGTCTAAACATTATAAGCGAAATATATTGAATATGTTTTCAGCACCATCAAAATTACTAAATACATTAGCATGTTTATCAATCATTTGCACATAATGTTTTAGCATCCAGCACCTTTTTCTATAGTAGGTACAGTATATCATTTAATTAAACTGCAAAATTGACAACTCTACAGATCTATTAGAAATTCATCCTTTCATAGGAAATGGTTGTTTTCAGCAAAAGAAAACCCATCAAAGTTTTATCGGCAATGTTGAAATGTCTTTATTACCTTGAATATCTGGTTATCTTATTCAGTTCCTGGTAGTAATATATATGTTGTTCTTATTATAACTAGCAGATAATACAATTATATTCTTGTGTGTTTTCTGATACGTAATAATTTAACAACATGTATAAGTATTGCTATAGTGACCTACATCAAATAATATACAGTATATACAATTTAAAGTCTTAAATTTGATATAAAAAACACACACAAAGAACAAAGGAACATTAAGGAGCACGCTGCTTTAAATTAAAAGTTGATTCTAAAAATTTCTGTAGCTCCAAAGGAATAGTAACTATAAAAAGCATTAAGTGCTATTGCAGAGTTCAGTTCTCAATTGAGTGTAGTTTGCACTGTTTATAGAGGCTC
This sequence comes from Bombina bombina, assembly GCF_027579735.1. Classification (NCBI taxonomy): domain Eukaryota; kingdom Metazoa; phylum Chordata; class Amphibia; order Anura; family Bombinatoridae; genus Bombina; species Bombina bombina. The sequence continues at coordinate 156,225,580 of NC_069504.1, forward strand.
AGTAGAACCATTATGAAATCATTGCTCACCATCTGAAGATAAAAAAGTTAAAAAGATTTTAAGGTCATAACAAACATTTTGGCAAACACTACCGCTATATCATGCTCCGAACATATATATGTTCCTTAGCATACCTCAATAGTGATTTCACAAACTTAAAATTTTTGGTTCGCGAATGGCGGACTCGAACTTCCGGTATTGTTCGCGAACCTGCGAACCGCCATTGACTTCAATAGGCAGGCGAACTTTAAAACCTACAAGGACTCTTTCTGGCCACAATAGTGATGGAAAAGTTGTTTCAAGGTGACTAACACCTGGACTGTGGCATGCTGGAGGAGGATCCCTGGCAAAACTCCCATGTAAAATTACATAGTTTATGCAGAGTCTGCTTTTAACCCATAAAGGGCCTAAATCACCTAACATTCCCAAATTGTTTGCAATAACGTGCTTTAAAACATCAGTAATGATGTCGTATCTATCAGGTAGTGTAAGGGTTACGGCTGCATCACAGTGACAGAGCAAACTCCAAGTGTAACGCACCGCAATCAACCGCAAACAGTCCACTTGCAGAACCACGAGATAGATAGATTTGATAGATAGATACATAGATTACATAGCTCAATCGATGCAATATACATATGATCGATACACTGTACATAGCTCAACAGATGCAATATACATTTGATAGATACGAATTACATTGATAAATAGATGCAATATACATTTGATAGATACGAATGTTATCGAATCAAAGATGCAATATACATTTTATAGATACGAATGACATCACCCAAAATATGTAATATACATTTTATAGATACGAATTACATTGATCAATAGATGCAATCTACATTTGATCGATACGTTTGATAGTTCGATCGATTTGATATATAAATAAATCGATTTGAAATATATATAATTTCCCTGACAGAGTATAACAATAAGACATGTGGTCTGTGACCCGTGGTGTGTAAAGTAGTACTATTCTTAACATTTTACTACAACCTGTTACTCTCCCTATCGGATGAGGTCTATATGGCCTTCATTTTTGGAACCGGGAGATGGAAGAAGATGATTATTCTGTCCTCCTACTTCAAATTTGTCAGAAACACAAGTGGCTGTCTCAAAACAGTCCGGACAGAAGATAGATCGATCGATAGGATAGATAGATATACATAGATTGATAGTTAGATAGAATCGATAGAAGAGAACTAGATAGATTTTTTAGATATATAATTACCCTGATAAAGTCTAATAATTAAACATGCGGTCTTGGATCCAACTAGGTTGTGTTAAGTAGTACTATTCTTCGCACTTTCAGCTCTGTAACTCCCCCTATTGGTGGCGGTCTATATGGCGGTTATGATTACCCTGACAAAGTATAACAACAAGACATGCGGGCTGGGACCCATGGTAATTTTGTTGTGTTAAGTAAAACTTTTCTTATCACTTGAATCCCTCTTACCCCCTTTTGTTGGAGCTCTATATGGCCTACATGATTAGTCTGACAAAGTATAATAAGAAAACATCTGGTCTGGGACCCATGTTAATTAGGTTGTGTTTAAGTAGTACTATTCTTAGAACTGTAATCCCTGTTACTCCCCCTATCAAGGGAGGTATATATGGCCTGCATGATTACCCTGACAAAGTATAACAACAAGACACACGGTGTTGGACCCATGGTAACTAGCTTGTGTTAATTAGTACTTTTCTTAGCACTTTAATCCCTGTTACCCCCCCTATGGGGGGAGGTCTATATGGCCTGCCTGATTACCCTGAAAAAATATAATAATAAGACATGCGGTCTGGGACCCATGTTAACTAGGTTGTGTTTTAAGTAGTACCATTCTTAGCACTTTAATCTCTGTAACTCCCCCTATTTGGGGAGGTCTATACGGCCTGGATGATTACCCATACAAAATATAATAATAAGACATCTGCTCTGGGTCTGTGACCCATGGTAACTATGTTGTGTTAATTAGTAATGTCCTTAGCATTTTAATAGCTGTTACTCATATTCACCCTATTGGTGGAGGTCTATATGGCCTGCATGATTACCCTTACAAAATATAATAACAAAACATGCGGTCTGGGACCCATGGTAACTAGTTTGCGTTAAGTAGTAATTTCCTTTGCATTTTAATACCTGTTAGGGGAGGTCTATATGGCCTGCATGATTACCCTTACACAATATAATAACAAAACATGCGGTCTGGGACCCATGGTAACTAGGTTGTGTTAAGTATTACTCTTCTTAGTGTAGGAGGTCTATACGGCCTGCATGTTTACCCATACAAAATATAATAAGACATCTGCTCTGGGTCTGTGACCCATGGTAACTAGGTTGTGTTAATTAGTACTGTTCTTAGCATTTTAATACCTGTTACACCCTTTTGGGGAGGTCTATATGGCCTGCATGATTACCCTGACAAAGTATAACAACAAGACACGCGGTGTGGGACCCATTGTAACTAGCTTGTGTTAATTAGTACTGTTCTTAGCATTTTAATACCTGTTACTCACCCTATCTGGGGAGGTCTATATGGCCTGCATGATTACCCTTACAAAATAGAATAACAAGACATGCGGTCTGGCACCCATGGTAACTAGGTTGTGTAAAGTAGTACTCTTCTTAGCATTAGTAATGTCCTTCGCATTTTAATAGCTGTTACTCATACTCACCCTATCGGGGGAGGTCTATATGGCCTGCATGATTAACTGAACAAAATATAATAATAAGACATATGCTCTGGGACCCATGGTAACTTTGTGTTAAGTAGTACTGTTCTTAGCATTTCAATACCTGTTACAACACCGAATGGTGGCAGGTCTATCTGGCCTTCATGTTTAGCCACACCCAAACCCAAAAAAAAGCCAAGCGGTCTTAGACTAACACCCATGGCTAACTCGGTTGTTTCAATTAGTACTATTCTTAGCACTTTCATCCCTGTTACTTTCAGGCATCTTGGGGGTGGTCTACATGGCCATCATGATTAGCCTTAGTCTTCATAGGCCCTTCATTGGCTGTATTTTGGTAGTACTGTTCTTATTATTTTAATACCTGATACAACACAGAATGGTGGCAGCTCTATATGGCCTGCATGATTAGCCGCACCCAAACGAAAAAAAAGCCAAGCGGTCTTGGATTAACACCCATGGCTAACTTGGTTGTTTCAAGTAGTACTATTCTTAGCACTTTCATCTCATCCCTGTTACTTCCAGGACTCTCGGTGGTGGTCTACATGGCCATCATGATTAGCCTAACCAAATACTACAATACAACCTTGGCTCAGTCTTCATAAGGCCCTTCATTGGCTGTATTTTGGTAGTACTGTTGTTATTAGCTTAATACCTGTTACAACACCGAATGGTGGCAGCTCTATATGGCCTGCATGATTAGCCGCACCCAAAACAAAAATAAAGCCAAGAGGTCTTGGATTAACACCCATGGCTAACTCGGTTGTTTCAAGTAGTACTATTCTTAGCACTTTCATGTCATCCCTGTTACTTCCAGGACTCTCGGTGGTGGTCTACATGGCCATCATGATTAGCCAAACCAAATACTACAATACAACCTTGGCTCAGTCTTCATAAGGCCCTTCATTGGCTGTATTTTGGTTGTTCTGTTCTTATTAGTTTAATAGCTGATACAACACCGAATGGTGGCAGGTCTATATGGCCTGCATGATTAGCCGCACCCAAACCAAAAAAAAGCCATGCGTTCTTGGATTAACACCCATGGCTAACTCGGTTGTTTCAAGTAGTACTATTCTTAGCACTTTCATCTCATCCCTGTTACTTCCAGGACTCTCGGTGGTGGTCTACATGGCCATCATGATTAACCTAACCAAATACTACAATCCAACCTTGGCTCAGTCTTCAAAAGGCCCTACATTGGCTGTATTTTGGTAGTTCTGTTCTTATTAGTTTAATAGCTGATACAACACCGAATGGTGGCAGCTCTATATGGCCTGCATGATTAGCCGCACCCAAAGTCCAAAAAAAGCCAAGCGGTCTTGCACTAACACCCATGGCTAACTCTTTGTTTTCAAGTTGTACTATTCTTAGCACTTTCATCTCATCCCTTACTTCCATGCCTCTCGGGGGTGGTCTACATGGCCATCATGATTACCCTCACCAAAATATAACAACAATACGTGCGTGCAGGGAACCATGGTAAGGTTACTTCCTTTCGCAAAATCGAGTATAACAGTTGCAGGCAGATGTTCTGACCCTGCATTATGGCTGCACCTCTCCCTAAAAGAGGCATGTGTTACAGAGTCTGTGGAAATGTATGCAAAGAGCTTGCCTGCCTAAAAGGAGCAGCAAGGCATTACAGGTCGTTCTCCTTCAGCCGTTTTATACGCTGTCCCAAGGCCACGACCCTCAACTGCCACAACAGAATGAAACACCACATATGCCATCCTTTTGAACAATAGAGTACAGGTATGGCATTGATTTTAGTTACACGGCGATATTTATTATGACCCTCAACAAAAACAACAGCAGGAAAGAGGACATATGGCATCCTTTTGAACAATAGATGACAGGTACATCATTGATTTTAGAAACCCAGAGATAATTTTTGGCAAATGGGAAATAGAAAAAAACATTCATTGGACACCCAGTACACTTCTTTATCCTTAGGCCTTTTTATAAGAGGGTCCCGGACCCTCAACAGAAACGACAGCAGGAAAGAGGATGTATGGCATCCTTTTGAATAATAGATGACAGGAAAGGCATTGATTTTAGAAACCCAGAGATAATTTGTTGCAACCGGGAAATCTAAAAAAACATTGATTAGACACCCAGTTCACTTATTTATCCTTAGGCCTTTTTATAAGAGGGTCCCAGAGCCTCAACAGAAACAACAGCATGAAAGAGGACATATGGCATCCTTTTGAATAATAGATTACAGGAAAGGCATTGATTTTAGAAACCCAGAGATAATTTGTTGCAACCGGGAAATCTAAAAAAACATTGATTAGACACCCTGTACACTTATTTATCCTTAGGCCTTTTTAGCAGAGGCTCCAGGACCCTCAACAAAACCAGCAGCAGGAAAGAGGACATATGGCATCCTTTTGAAAAATAGATTACGGGAAAGGCATTGATTTTAGAAACCCGGAGATAATTTGTTGCAACCGGGAATTTGAATCAAACAAATGATTCGATGGACACCCAGTACACTTCTTTCTCCTTAGGCCCTTTTATAAGAGGGTCCAGGACCCTCAAACAAAACACCAGCAGGAAAGAGGACATATGGCATCCTTTTGAACAATAGAGTACAGGTACAGCATTGATTTTACAAACCCAGAGATAATTTTGGGCAAATGGGAAATAGAAAAATACATTGAGTGGACACCCAGTACACTTCTTTCTCCTTAGGCCTTTTTATAAGAGGGTCCAGGACCCTCAAACAAAACACCAGCAGGAAAGAGGACATATGGCATCCTTTTGAACAATAGAGTACAGGTACAGCATTGATTTTACAAACCCAGAGATAAATTTGGGCAAATGGGAAATAGAAAAATACATTGAGTGGACACCCAGTACACTTCTTTCTCCTTAGGCCTTTTTATAAGAGGGTCCAGGACCCTCAAACAAAACACCAGCAGGAAAGAGAACATATGGCATCCTTTTGAACAATAGAGTACAGGTACAGCATTGATTTTACAAACCCAGAGATAATTTTGGGCAAATGGGAAATAGAAAAAAACATTGGACACCCAGTACACTTCTTTCTCCTTAGGCCTTTTTATAAGAGGGTCCAGGACCCTCAAACAAAACACCAGCAGGAAAGAGAACATATGGCATCCTTTTGAACAATAGAGTACTGGTACGGCATTTATTTTAGAAACCCAGAGATAATTGTTTGGAAACGTGAAATTGCCCAAAAAACCATGCTTGGACGCCCACTCCAGGTCGTTCTCCTTCAGCATTTTTATAAGAGGGTCCAGCACCCTCAACAGAAACAACTGCAGGAAACACCACCACATATGCCATCCTTTTGCACAAGCGAGTACAGGTATGGCGTCCATTTTAGAAACCCGGAGATAATTGAGAGGAACCGGGAACATTTTTCTAAAAATTTGCTGGGGCACCCATTACAGGTCGTTCTCCTTCAGCCTTTTTATACCATGGGCCACGACCCGCAACAGGCACAACAGCATGAAACACCACATATGCCACCCTTTTGCACAATAGAGTACAGGTATGGCATAGATGGAACACGGAGATAATTTAGAGCAACCAAGAGACGGATAAAGATGCTTGGTCGGTCCTCCTCCTTCAAATTTGGGGCACTGCGCGTTCAATTTAATGGTCCACCAGATATGAGTGGTGTGCTAAGTTGTACTATTCGTAACAGTTTAATCACTGTTATGTGCCTTATTTTTTTTATTTGAGTTTTGTACCCACAGAGCAGCAGCAGAGGCCAGAAAAATTAGGAATGTACAAATGACTGAAAAATTTGGGTATTGTTGTAGCAACTGCTGTAGCAGCGGCCAGAAAAATTGATGTTTGTAAAACATTTATAAAGTGCCCTAAAAGCTTGTGGCTTGAACACTAGTTGTTGGCGGATAAGTCAAGCAAGTCCTCCGGCTTTATAACAAAAAAAAAAGGCCAGCCTGTGTACCAGTTGTAGCCCAAGCCAGCTCATCTCATCATCAGGCCTTTTTTAATCAAATGTATCGCCCAATGTCAGTCCCTTCAGGATCCATCCCTCATTCATTTTTATAAAAGTGAGATAGTCAAGGCTTTTTTGACCTAGGCGACTTCTCTTCTCAGTGACAAAACCTTCTGCTGCACTGAAAGTCCTTTCGGACAGGACACTTGAAGCGGGGCAGGCCAGAAGTTCCATTGCAAATTGGGATAGCTCAGGCCACAAGTCAATCCTGCACACCCAGTAGTCAAGGGGTCCATCGCTCCTGAGAGTGTCGAGATCCGCAGTTAAAGCTAGGTAGTCTGCTACCTGTCGGTTGAGTCTTTCTCTGAGGCTGGATCCCAAAAGGCTCTGGTGATGCATGGGAGTTAAAAAGGTATGCATGTCCTCCATCAACAAGACGTCAGGCAAGTGTCCTGTCCTTGCCGCCGTGTTCGTGCGAGGAGGAGGATTCATTTCATCTCTTCCCCTGTTACATTCCCGTGGTGCTGTGACATCACCCTTATACGCTGTGTAAAGCATAGTTTTTTATTTATTCTTAAAATGCTCCATCCTTTCCGACTTGCGGGAATTTGGTAACATTTCAGGCACTTTATGCTTATACCGGGGGTCGAGGAGCGTGGACACCCAGTACAGGTCGTTCTGCTTCAGCTTTTTTATACGAGGGTCCCTCAACAGGCACGACAGCATGAAAGAACCCATTTGAACAAGGTTGGATGCCGAGCTAATCATGTCCCGTTCCTCGTCCTCACTGATCTCACTGAGGGTATCTTCTTCCCCCCAGCCACGTACAACACCACGGGTACCAGAGAGGTGACAACAACGAGCACCCTGGGATGCCTGTTGTGCTCTGTCTTCCTCCTCAAAGCCACATTACTCCTCTTCCTCACAATCCTCTTCCTGCGTTGCCGCAGGTCCAGCAAGCGATGCTGATAAGGCTGTTTGTGGGGGTGATGGACACCACAACTCATCCTCTTCCTCTTCACGCTCATCTACTTCCTGATCCAGCACTCTTCGCAGGGCACGCTCCAGGAAGAAAACAAATGGTATGATGTCGCTGATGGTGCCTTCGGTGCGACTGACAAGGTTTGTCACCTCCTCAAAAGGACACATGAGCCTACAGGCATTGCGCATGAGCGTCCAGTAATTTGGCAAAAATATCCCCAGCTCCCCAGAGGCTGTCCTAGCACCCCGGTCATACAAATACTCATTAACAGCTTTTTCTTGTTGGAGCAGGCGGTCAAACATTAGGAGTGTTGAATTCCACCGTGTCAGGCTGTCGCAAATCAAGCGCCTCAATGGCAGGTTGTTTCGACGCCAGGGCCGTGTAGGAATGCCTGAAATGGCCACACACCTTCCTGGCCTGCTTCAGGATGTCCTGTAAGCCTGGGTACTTATGGATAAATCGTTGTACAATTAGATTACACACATGTGCCATGCACGGCACATGTGTCAACTTGCCCAATTTCAATGCCGCCACCAAATTACTTCCATTGTCAGAAACAACCTTTCCAATCTCCAGTTGGTGCGGAGTCAGCCACTGATGCCACTGATCCACCTGTGCGTTCAGGGCGGTCAGGAGTGCTGGTGCGGTGTGACTCTCCGCTTTCAGGCAAGTCAACCCGAAGACGGCGTGACACTGCCGTACCCAGGCAGTAGCATAGTACAATGGGAGCTGGGGGGGGGGTGCCATAGATGTGGAGCAAGACGCCGAAGTTGAAGAGGACTCAGCCGAGGAAGAGGTTATGGAAGAGGATGGAGTAGGAGCAGTAGAGGAGGTAGCAGCAGGCCTGCCTGCAAGTCGTGGCGGTGTCACCAACTCTTCTGCAGAGCCACGCATTCCATGCTTGTCAGAAGTCAGCAGGTTTACCCAATGTGCAGTGTAGGTGATATACCTGCCCTGACCATGCTTTGCAGACCAGCTATCCGTGGTCATATGGACCCTTGCCCCAACGCTGTGTGCCAGACATGCCATTACTTCCTTTCGAACAACAGAGTACAGGTTTGGGATTGCCTTTTGTGAAAAGAAATTTCTGCCAGGTACCTTCCACTGCGGTGTCCCAATAGATACAAATTTTTTGAAAGCATCAGACTCCACCAGCTTGTATGGTAAAAGCTGGCGGGCTAAGAGTTCAGACAAGCCAGCTGTCAGACGCCGAGCAAGGGGGTGACTTTGAGAAATTGGCTTCTTACGCTCAAACATGTCCTTGACAGACAGCTGACTGTGGGCAGATGACCAGGAACTGCTACGTAAGAGAGACTGAGTGGAGGATGGTTGAGAGGGGGCAAGGAGGACAGCACTGGTTGACGTGGCTGAAGATGCTGGAGCAGGAGGAGGAGGGCGGCTTTCACTTTGTGTGCTGCTTCTACTCATGTGTTCTTCCCATCGGCCTTTGTGATGGGAGACCATGTGCCTTCGCAAAGCAGTTGTACCTAGGTGGCTGTTGGACTTCCCACGACTCAGTTTCTTTTGGCACAGGTTGCAAATGGCATCGCTGTTGTCAGAGGCAGACACACAAAAAAAATGCCACACTGCTGAGCTCTGCGATGACGGCATTCTGGTGGTGGCAACAGCATGCGTTGATGGGCATCGGCGTGCTGTCTGGCTGACCCCGGATGCCGATGCATGCTGTCTGACTGTGCCACTAGCTCCTTGAGATGACCTCCCCATGCTTCCAAATCGTCTCCTCCTCCTCCTCCTCCTCCTCTCTGTCTCCCCATCTGAACTTTCCCCCTCTTCTTCTTCTCTTCTAGCAGGCACCCATGTGACATCCACCGACACATCATCATCAACCGCTTCACTTGTATCTGACACATCAAGAAAGGAAGCAGCAGCGGGTACAACATCATCATCATCATCATCATCATCATCACACTGTACCTCCATGTCGGTAATGCTGCCTGACTGAGACTGATCACTATTATCTACATCCTCTGTCAATGATGGTTGCGCATCACTCATTTCTTCCAACTGATGTGTCAATAACTCCTGTGACAGATCAAGTGAAGCGGATGTGGTGCTAGTGTTGGTGGTGGCGACAGGCGGGCGAGTGGCACTGGTCACTTGAGACCTGCCCAAAGCACAGCTGGACGTAGATGGTGCATCAAGGTTAGGAGGACTATCAGCGGAAGCTGAAGAAGATTGGGTGTCCTGTGTTAGCCATTCAACTAGGTCCTCCTCAGAACTTTTCGCGTCCCCCTTGGCACCCGGTGTCTGAACAATGTGCATATTTGTAGGGTCTAAAGGAATCACAGCACCACGACCACGGAACCTTTGGGGTGGCCTGCCTCTGCCTGTCATTTTTTTTTAAATGGATACTAACAATACTATTACACCAATTATATGAGTGGTGGCACTGTGCAAGTGGGCACAGTATATGCTGTGAGACTGACAACAACAAAAAAGACAGATGTTTTAAAAATCACAACTTGTTAATTTTTTAAAATATTAAAAGTACTGTGACAACAAATATGATTGTTGGCAATAGTTGGCAAATGGGCCTGTCTGGCACACGCTGGGAGAAAGGAAACTGCAATTCAATAGCACTAGGAGACTGAAGAATCACAGTCAAAACAGTTATGATTAACAAAAATTTCAATCCTGTTACAATAAATATGATTGGTGGCACTAATTGGCTAGTTCCAGCGCTACGGAATTTGGCGGCGCTATACAAATAAATGATAATAATAATAATAATAATAATAATAATAATAATAATAATAATAGCTGGGACTGGCACACAGGCAGGCAGGCAGGCAGGCAGGCAGGCAGGAGGAAAATGCAATTCAAAGGCACTAGTAGACTGCAGATTGACAGTCAAAACAGTGATGATTGACAATTTTTGCAATACTGTTAAAAGAAATATGATTGCTGGCACTAATTGGATAGTTGGTCCTGGCACACAGGCTGGCAGGCAGGAGGAAAGTGCAATTCAATGGCACAAGAAAACTGAGGATTCAGAACAACAGTCAAAAAATTTTAAATTTTAATTAGTAACAATACTGTGACAACAATTATGATTGGTGTAAATAGTTGGCAAGACGGCCTGGAACAAAGGCTGGCAGGCAGGAGGAAAGTGCAATTCAATGGCACGAGCAAACTGAGGATTCAGAATAATCAAAAAAAAATATTTTTAATTAATAACAATACTGTGACAACAAATATGATTGCTGGCACTAATTGGCTAGTTGGGCCTGGCACACAGGCTTGCAGGCAGGAGGAAAGTGCATTTCAATGGCACTAGCAAACTGAGGATTACGAATAACAATCCAAAATTTTTTAATTTTAATTATTAACAATACTTTGACAACAAATAAGATTGGTGTAACTAGTTGGCAAGTCGGCCTGGCACACAGGCTGGCAGGCAGGAGGTAAATGCAATTCAAGGACACTAGGAGACTGAATACTGACAGTCAAAACAGTGATGATTGACAATTTTTGCAATACTGTTAAAAGAAATATGATTGCTGGGAATAATTGGCTAGGTGGGCCTGACACACAGGCTGGCAGGCAAGAGGAAAGTGCAATTCAATGGCACGAGCAAACTGAGGATTCAGAACAACAATTACCAAAAATTTTAAATTTAATTATTAACAATACTGTGACAACAAATATGATTGGTGTAAATATTTTGAAAGTCAGCCTGGCACACAGGCTGGCAGGCAGGAGGTAAATGCAATTCAAGGACACTAGGAAACTGAGGATTACGAATAACAATCCACATTTTTTTAATTTTAATTATTAACAATACTGTGACAACAAATAAGATTGGTGTAACTAGTTGGCAAGTCGGCCTGGCACACAGGCTGGCAGGCAGGAGGTAAATGCAATTCAAGGACACTAGGAGACTGAATACTGACAGTCAAAACAGTGATGATTGACAATTTTTGCAATACTGTTAAAAGAAATATGATTGCTGGGAATAATTGGCTAGGTGGGCCTGGCACACAGGCTGGCAGGCAGGAGGAAAGTGCAATTCAATGGCACGAGCAAACTGAGGATTCAGAACAACAATTACCAAAAATTTTAAATTTTAATTATTAACAATACTGTGACAACAAATATGATTGGTGTAAATATTTTGAAAGTCGGCCTGGCACACAGGCTGGCAGGCAGGAGGTAAATGCAATTCAAGGACACTAGGAAACTGAGGATTACGAATAACAATCCACATTTTTTTAATTTTAATTATTAACAATACTGTGACAACAAATAAGATTGGTGTAAATAGTTGGCAAGACGGCCTGGAACAAAGGCTGGCAGGCAGGAGGAAAGTGCAATTCAATGGCACGAGCAAACTGAGGATTCAGAATAATCAAAAAAAATTATTTTTAATAAATAACAATACTGTGACAACAAATATGATTGCTGGCACTAATTGGCTAGTTGGGCCTGGCACACAGGCTTGCAGGCAGGAGGAAATTGCAATTCAATGGCACTAGCAAACTGAGGATTACGAATAACAATCCAACATTTTTTAATTTTAATTATTAACAATACTGTGACAACAAATAAGATTGGTGTAACTAGTTGGCAAGTCGGCCTGGCACACAGGCTGGCAGGCAGGAGGTAAATGCAATTCAAGGACACTAGGAGACTGAATACTGACAGTCAAAACAGTGATGATTGACAATTTTTGCAATACTGTTAAAAGAAATATGATTGCTGGGAATAATTGGCTAGGTGGGCCTGACACACAGGCTGGCAGGCAGGAGGAAAGTGCAATTCAATGGCACGAGCAAACTGAGGATTCAGAACAACAATTACCAAAAATTTTAAATTTAATTATTAAGAATACTGTGACAACAAATATGATTGGTGTAAATATTTTGAAAGTCGGCCTGGCACACAGGCTGGCAGGCAGGAGGTAAATGCAATTCAAGGACACTAGGAAACTGAGGATTACGAATAACAATCCACATTTTTTTAATTTTAATTATTAACAATACTGTGACAACAAATAAGATTGGTGTAACTAGTTGGCAAGTCGGCCTGGCACACAGGCTGGCAGGCAGGAGGTAAATGCAATTCAAGGACACTAGGAGACTGAATACTGACAGTCAAAACAGTGATGATTGACAATTTTTGCAATACTGTTAAAAGAAATATGATTGCTGGGAATAATTGGCTAGGTGGGCCTGGCACACAGGCTGGCAGGCAGGAGGAAAGTGCAATTTAATGGCACGAGCAAACTGAGGATTCAGAACAACAATTACCAAAAATTTTAAATTTTAATTATTAACAATACTGTGACAACAAATATGATTGGTGTAAATATTTTGAAAGTCGGCCTGGCACACAGGCTGGCAGGCAGGAGGTAAATGCAATTCAAGGACACTAGGAGACTGAGGATTACGAATAACAATTCAACATTTTTTAATTTTAATTATTAACAATACTGTGACAACAAATAAGATTGGTGTAACTAGTTGGCAAGTCGGCCTGGCACACAGGCTGGCAGGCAGGAGGTAAATGCAATTCAAGGACACTAGGAGACTGAATACTGACAGTCAAAACAGTGATGATTGACAATTTTTGCAATACTGTTAAAAGAAATATGATTGCTGGGAATAATTTGCTAGGTGGGCCTGGCACACAGGCTGGCAGGCAGAAGGAAAGTGCAATTCAATGGCACGAGCAAACTGAGGATTCAGAACAACAATTACCAAAAATTTTAAATTTTAATTATTAAGAATACTGTGACAACAAATATGATTGGTGTAAATATTTTGAAAGTCGGCCTGGCACACAGGCTGGCAGGCAGGAGGTAAATGCAATTCAAGGACACTAGGAGACTGAGGATTACGAATAACAATCCAAATTTTTTTAATTTTAATTATTAACAATACTGTGACAACAAATAAGATTGGTGTAACTAGTTGGCAAGTCGGCCTGGCACACAGGCTGGCAGGCAGGAGGTAAATGCAATTCAAGGACACTAGGAGACTGAATACTGACAGTCAAAACAGTGATGATTGACAATTTTTGCAATACTGTTAAAAGAAATATGATTGCTGGGAATAATTGGCTAGGTGGGCCTGACACACAGGCTGGCAGGCAGGAGGAAAGTGCAATTCAATGGCACAAGCAAACTGAGGATTCAGAACAACAATTACCAAAAATTTTAAATTTAATTATTAAGAATACTGTGACAACAAATATGATTGGTGTAAATATTTTGAAAGTCGGCCTGGCACAAAGGCTGGCAGGCAGGAGGTAAATGCAATTCAAGGACACTAGGAGACTGAATACTGACAGTCAAAACAGTGATGATTGACAATTTTTGCAATACTGTTAAAAGAAATATGATTGCTGGGAATAATTGGCTAGGTGGGCCTGGCACACAGGCTGGCAGGCAGGAGGAAAGTGCAATTCAATGGCACGAGCAAACTGGGGATTCAGAACAACAATTACAAAAAATTAAAATTTTTAATTATTAAGAATACTGTGACAACAAATATGATTGGTGTAAATATTTTGAAAGTCGGCCTGGCACACAGGCTGGCAGGCAAGAGGTAAATGCAATTCAAGGACACTAGGAGAATGAATACTGACAGTCAAAACAGTGATGATTGACAATTTTTGCAATACTGTTAAAAGAAATATGATTGCTGGGAATAATTGGCTAGGTGGGACTGGCACACAGGCTGTTAGGCAGGAGGAAAGTGCAATTTAATGGCACAAGCAAACTGAGGATTCAGAACAACAATTACCAAAAATTTTAAATTTAATTATTAAGAATACTGTGACAACAAATATGATTGGTGTAAATATTTTGAAAGTCGGCCTGGCACACAGGCTGGCAGGCAGGAGGTAAATGCAATTTAAGGACACTAGGAGACTGAGGATTACGAATAACAATCCAAAATTTTTTAATTTTAATTATTAACAATACTGTGACAACAAATAAGATTGGTGTAACTAGTTGGCAAGTCGGCCTGGCACACAGGCTGGCAGGCAGGAGGTAAATACAATTCAAGGACACTAGGAGACTGAATACTGACAGTCAAAACAGTGATGATTGACAATTTTTGCAATACTGTTAAAAGAAATATGATTGCTGGGAATAATTGGCTAGGTGGGCCTAGCACACAGGCTGGCAGGCAGGAGGAAAGTGCAATTCAATGGCACGAGCAAACTGAGGATTCAGAACAACAATTACAAAAAAATTTAATTTTTAATTATTAAGAATACTGTGAAGACAAATATGATTGGTGTAAATATTTTGAAAGTCGGCCTGGCACACAGGCTGGCAGGCAGGAGGTAAATGCAATTCAAGGACACTAGGAGACTGAGGATTACGAATAGCAATCCAAATTTTTTTAATTATAATTATTAACAATACTGTGACAACAAATAAGATTGGTGTAACTAGTTGGCAAGTCGGCCTGGCACACAGGCTGGCAGGCAGGAGGTAAATGCAATTCAAGGACACTAGGAGACTGAATACTGACAGTCAAAACAGTGATGATTGACAATTTTTGCAATACTGTTAAAAGAAATATGATTGCTAGGAATAATTGGCTAGGTGGGCCTGGCACACAGGCTGGCAGGCAGGAGGAAAGTGCAATTCAATGGCATGAGCAAACTGAGGATTCAGAACAACAATTACCAAAAATTTTAATTTTAATTATTAAGAATACTGTGACAACAAATATGATTGGTGTAAATATTTTGAAAGTCGGCCTGGCACACAGGCTGGCAGGCAGGAGGTAAATGCAATTCAAGGACACTAGGAGACTGAGGATTACGAATAACAATCCAAATTTTTTTAATTTTAATTATTAACAATACTGTGACAACAAATAAGATTGGTGTAACTAGTTGGCAAGTCGGCCTGGCACACAGGCTGGCAGGCAGGAGGTAAATGCAATTCAAGGACACTAGGAGACTGAATACTGACAGTCAAAACAGTGATGATTGACAATTTTTGCAATACTGTTAAAAGAAATATGATTGCTGGGAATAATTGGCTAGGTGGGCCTGGCACACAGGCTGGCAGGCAGGAGGAAAGTGCAATTCAATGGCACAAGCAAACTGAGGATTCAGAACAACAATTACCAAAAATTTTAAATTTAATTATTAAGAATACTGTGACAACAAATATGATTGGTGTAAATATTTTGAAAGTCGGCCTGGCACACAGGCTGGCAGGCAGGAGGTAAATGCAATTCAAGGACACTAGGAGACTGAGGATTACGAACAATCCAATTTTTTTTAATTTTAATTATTAACAATACTGTGACAACAAATAAGATTGGTGTAACTAGTTGGCAAGTCGGCCTGGCACACAGGCTGGCAGGCAGGAGGTAAATGCAATTCAAGGACACTAGGAGACTGAATACTGACAGTCAAAACAGTGATGATTGACAATTTTTGCAATACTGTTAAAAGAAATATGATTGCTGGGAATAATTGGCTAGGTGGGACTGGCACACAGGCTGGCAGGCAGGAGGAAAGTGCAATTCAATGGCACGAGCAAACTGGGGATTCAGAACAACAATTACAAAAAATTTAAATTTTTAATTATTAAGAATACTGTGACAACAAATATGATTGGTGTAAATATTTTGAAAGTCGGCCTGGCACACAGGCTGGCAGGCAAGAGGTAAATGCAATTCAAGGACACTAGGAGACTGAATACTGACAGTCAAAACAGTAATGATTGACAATTTTTGCAATACTGTTAAAAGAAATATGATTGCTGGGAATAATTGGCTAGGTGGGACTGGCACACAGGCTGTTAGGCAGGAGGAAAGTGCAATTTAATGGCACAAGCAAACTGAGGATTCAGAACAACAATTACCAAAAATTTTAAATTTAATTATTAAGAATACTGTGACAACAAATATGATTGGTGTAAATATTTTGAAAGTCGGCCTGGCACACAGGCTGGCAGGCAGGAGGTAAGTGCAATTTAAGGACACTAGGAGACTGAGGATTACGAATAACAATCCAAATTTTTTTAATTTTAATTATTAACAATACTGTGACAACAAATAAGATTGGTGTAACTAGTTGGCAAGTCGGCCTGGCACACAGGCTGGCAGGCAGGAGGTAAATGCAATTCAAGGACACTAGGAGACTGAATACTGACAGTCAAAACAGTGATGATTGACAATTTTTGCAATACTGTTAAAAGAAATATGATTGCTGGGAATAATTGGCAAGGTGGGCCTAGCACACAGGCTGGCAGGCAGGAGGAAAGTGCAATTCAATGGCACGAGCAAACTGAGGATTCAGAACAACAATTACAAAAATTTTTAATTTTTAATTATTAAGAATACTGTGACAACAAATATGATTGGTGTAAATATTTTGAAAGTCGGCCTGGCACACAGGCTGGCAGGCAGGAGGTAAATGCAATTCAAGGACACTAGGAGACTGAGGATTACGAATAGCAATCCAATTTTTTTTAATTATAATTATTAACAATACTGTGACAACAAATAAGATTGGTGTAACTAGTTGGCAAGTCGGCCTGGCACACAGGCTGGCAGGCAGGAGGTAAATGCAATTCAAGGACACTAGGAGACTGAATACTGACAGTCAAAACAGTGATGATTGACAATTTTTGCAATACTGTTAAAAGAAATATGATTGCTGGGAATAATTGGCTAGGTGGGCCTGGCACACAGGCTGGCAGGCAGGAGGAAAGTGCAATTCAATGGCACGAGCAAACTGAGGATTCAGAACAACAATTACCAAAAATTTTAATTTTTAATTATTAAGAATACTGTGACAACAAATATGATTGGTGTAAATATTTTGAAAGTCGGCCTGGCACACAGGCTGGCAGGCAGGAGGTAAATGCAATTCAAGGACACTAGGAGACTGAGGATTACGAATAACAATCCAAATTTTTTTAATTTTAATTATTAACAATACTGTGACAACAAATAAGATTGGTGTAACTAGTTGGCAAGTCGGCCTGGCACACAGGCTGGCAGGCAGGAGGTAAATGCAATTCAAGGACACTAGGAGACTGAATACTGACAGTCAAAACAGTGATGATTGACAATTTTTGCAATACTGTTAAAAGAAATATGATTGCTGGGAATAATTTGCTAGGTGGGCCTGGCACACAAGCTGGCAGGCAGAAGGAAAGTGCAATTCAATGGCACGAGCAAACTGAGGATTCAGAACAACAATTACCAAAAATTTTAAATTTTAATTATTAAGAATACTGTGACAACAAATATGATTGGTGTAAATATTTTGAAAGTCGGCCTGGCACACAGGCTGGCAGGCAGGAGGTAAATGCAATTCAAGGACACTAGGAGACTGAGGATTACGAATAACAATCCAAATTTTTTTAATTTTAATTATTAACAATACTGTGACAACAAATAAGATTGGTGTAACTAGTTGGCAAGTCGGCCTGGCACACAGGCTGGCAGGCAGGAGGTAAATGCAATTCAAGGACACTAGGAGACTGAATACTGACAGTCAAAACAGTGATGATTGACAATTTTTGCAATACTGTTAAAAGAAATATGATTGCTGGGAATAATTGGCTAGGTGGGCCTGGCACACAGGCTGGCAGGCAGGAGGAAAGTGCAATTCAATGGCACAAGCAAACTGAGGATTCAGAACAACAATTACCAAAAATGTTAAATTTAATTATTAAGAATACTGTGACAACAAATATGATTGGTGTAAATATTTTGAAAGTCGGCCTGGCACACAGGCTGGCAGGCAGGAGGTAAATGCAATTCAAGGACACTGGGAGACTGAGGATTACGAACAATCCAATTTTTTTTAATTTTAATTATTAACAATACTGTGACAACAAATAAGATTGGTGTAACTAGTTGGCAAGTCGGCCTGGCACACAGGCTGGCAGGCAGGAGGTAAATGCAATTCAAGGACACTAGGAGACTGAATACTGACAGTCAAAACAGTGATGATTGACAATTTTTGCAATACTGTTAAAAGAAATATGATTGCTGGGAATAATTGGCTAGGTGGGCCTGGCACACAGGCTGGCAGGCAGGAGGAAAGTGCAATTCAATGGCACAAGCAAACTGGGGATTCAGAACAACAATTACAAAAAATTTAAATTTTTAATTATTAAGAATACTGTGACAACAAATATGATTGGTGTAAATATTTTGAAAGTCGGCCTGGCACACAGGCTGGCAGGCAAGAGGTAAATGCAATTCAAGGACACTAGGAGACTGAATACTGACAGTCAAAACAGTAATGATTGACAATTTTTGCAATACTGTTAAAAGAAATATGATTGCTGGGAATAATTGGCTAGGTGGGACTGGCACACAGGCTGTTAGGCAGGAGGAAAGTGCAATTTAATGGCACAAGCAAACTGAGGATTCAGAACAACAATTACCAAAAATTTTAAATTTAATTATTAAGAATACTGTGACAACAAATATGATTGGTGTAAATATTTTGAAAGTCGGCCTGGCACACAGGCTGGCAGGCAGGAGGTAAGTGCAATTTAAGGACACTAGGAGACTGAGGATTACGAATAACAATCCAAATTTTTTTAATTTTAATTATTAACAATACTGTGACAACAAATAAGATTGGTGTAACTAGTTGGCAAGTCGGCCTGGCACACAGGCTGGCAGGCAGGAGGTAAATGCAATTCAAGGACACTAGGAGACTGAATACTGACAGTCAAAACAGTGATGATTGACAATTTTTGCAATACTGTTAAAAGAAATATGATTGCTGGGAATAATTGGCTAGGTGGGCCTGACACACAGGCTGGCAGGCAGGAGGAAAGTGCAATTCAATGGCACGAGCAAACTGAGGATTCAGAACAACAATTACCAAAAATTTTAAATTTAATTATTAAGAATACTGTGACAACAAATATGATTGGTGTAAATATTTTGAAAGTCGGCCTGGCACACAGGCTGGCAGGCAGGAGGTAAATGCAATTCAAGGACACTAGGAAACTGAGGATTACGAATAACAATCCACATTTTTTTAATTTTAATTATTAACAATACTGTGACAACAAATAAGATTGGTGTAACTAGTTGGCAAGTCGGCCTGGCACACAGGCTGGCAGGCAGGAGGTAAATGCAATTCAAGGACACTAGGAGACTGAATACTGACAGTCAAAACAGTGATGATTGACAATTTTTGCAATACTGTTAAAAGAAATATGATTGCTGGGAATAATTGGCTAGGTGGGCCTGGCACACAGGCTGGCAGGCAGGAGGAAAGTGCAATTCAATGGCACGAGCAAACTGAGGATTCAGAACAACAATTACCAAAAATTTTAAATTTTAATTATTAACAATACTGTGACAACAAATATGATTGGTGTAAATATTTTGAAAGTCGGCCTGGCACACAGGCTGGCAGGCAGGAGGTAAATGCAATTCAAGGACACTAGGAGACTAAGGATTACGAATAACAATCCAACATTTTTTAATTTTAATTATTAACAATACCGTGACAACAAATAAGATTGGTGTAACTAGTTGGCAAGTCGGCCTGGCACACAGGCTGGCAGGCAGGAGGTAAATGCAATTCAAGGACACTAGGAGACTGAATACTGACAGTCAAAACAGTGATGATTGACAATTTTTGCAATACAGTTAAAAGAAATATGATTGCTGGGAATAATTGGCTAGGTGGGCCTGGCACACAGGCTGGCAGGCAGGAGGAAAGTGCAATTCAATGGCACGAGCAAACTGAGGATTCAGAACAACAATTACCAAAAATTTTAATTTTTAATTATTAAGAATACTGTGACAACAAATATGATTGGTGTAAATATTTTGAAAGTCGGCCTGGCACACAGGCTGGCAGGCAGGAGGTAAATGCAATTCAAGGACACTAGGAGACTGAGGATTACGAATAACAATCCAAATTTTTTTAATTTTAATTATTAACAATACTGTGACAACAAATAAGATTGGTGTAACTAGTTGGCAAGTCGGCCTGGCACACAGGCTGGCAGGCAGGAGGTAAATGCAATTCAAGGACACTAGGAGACTGAATACTGACAGTCAAAACAGTGATGATTGACAATTTTTGCAATACTGTTAAAAGAAATATGATTGCTGGGAATAATTTGCTAGGTGGGCCTGGCACACAAGCTGGCAGGCAGAAGGAAAGTGCAATTCAATGGCACGAGCAAACTGAGGATTCAGAACAACAATTACCAAAAATTTTAAATTTTAATTATTAAGAATACTGTGACAACAAATATGATTGGTGTAAATATTTTGAAAGTCGGCCTGGCACACAGGCTGGCAGGCAGGAGGTAAATGCAATTCAAGGACACTAGGAGACTGAGGATTACGAATAACAATCCAAATTTTTTTAATTTTAATTATTAACAATACTGTGACAACAAATAAGATTGGTGTAACTAGTTGGCAAGTCGGCCTGGCACACAGGCTGGCAGGCAGGAGGTAAATGCAATTCAAGGACACTAGGAGACTGAATACTGACAGTCAAAACAGTGATGATTGACAATTTTTGCAATACTGTTAAAAGAAATATGATTGCTGGGAATAATTGGCTAGGTGGGCCTGGCACACAGGCTGGCAGGCAGGAGGAAAGTGCAATTCAATGGCACAAGCAAACTGAGGATTCAGAACAACAATTACCAAAAATGTTAAATTTAATTATTAAGAATACTGTGACAACAAATATGATTGGTGTAAATATTTTGAAAGTCGGCCTGGCACACAGGCTGGCAGGCAGGAGGTAAATGCAATTCAAGGACACTAGGAGACTGAGGATTACGAACAATCCAAATTTTTTTAATTTTAATTATTAACAATACTGTGACAACAAATAAGATTGGTGTAACTAGTTGGCAAGTCGGCCTGGCACACAGGCTGGCAGGCAGGAGGTAAATGCAATTCAAGGACACTAGGAGACTGAATACTGACAGTCAAAACAGTGATGATTGACAATTTTTGCAATACTGTTAAAAGAAATATGATTGCTGGGAATAATTGGCTAGGTGGGCCTGGCACACAGGCTGGCAGGCAGGAGGAAAGTGCAATTCAATGGCACAAGCAAACTGGGGATTCAGAACAACAATTACAAAAAATTTAAATTTTTAATTATTAAGAATACTGTGACAACAAATATGATTGGTGTAAATATTTTGAAAGTCGGCCTGGCACACAGGCTGGCAGGCAAGAGGTAAATGCAATTCAAGGACACTAGGAGACTGAATACTGACAGTCAAAACAGTAATGATTGACAATTTTTGCAATACTGTTAAAAGAAATATGATTGCTGGGAATAATTGGCTAGGTGGGACTGGCACACAGGCTGGCAGGCAGGAGGAAAGTGCAATTCAATGGCACGAGCAAACTGAGGATTCAGAACAACAATTACCAAAAATGTTAAATTTAATTATTAAGAATACTGTGACAACAAATATGATTGGAGAAAATATTTTGAAAGTCGGCCTGGCACACAGGCTGGCAGGCAGGAGGTAAGTGCAATTTAAGGACACTAGGAGACTGAGGATTACGAATAACAATCCAAATTTTTTTAATTTTAATTATTAACAATACTGTGACAACAAATAAGATTGGTGTAACTAGTTGGCAAGTCGGCCTGGCACACAGGCTGGCAGGCAGGAGGTAAATGCAATTCAAGGACACTAGGAGACTGAATACTGACAGTCAAAACAGTGATGATTGACAATTTTTGCAATACTGTTAAAAGAAATATGATTGCTGGGAATAATTGGCTAGGTGGGCCTGGCACACAGGCTGGCAGGCAGGAGGAAAGTGCAATTCAATGGCACGAGCAAACTGAGGATTCAGAACAACAATTACCAAAAATTTTAAATTTTAATTATTAACAATACTGTGACAACAAATATGATTGGTGTAAATATTTTGAAAGTCGGCCTGGCACACAGGCTGGCAGGCAGGAGGTAAATGCAATTCAAGGACACTAGGAGACTGAGGATTACGAATAACAATCCAACATTTTTTAATTTTAATTATTAACAATACCGTGACAACAAATAAGATTGGTGTAACTAGTTGGCAAGTCGGCCTGGCACACAGGCTGGCAGGCAGGAGGTAAATGCAATTCAAGGACACTAGGAGACTGAATACTGACAGTCAAAACAGTGATGATTGACAATTTTTGCAATACTGTTAAAAGAAATATGATTGCTGGGAATAATTGGCTAGGTGGGCCTGGCACACAGGCTGGCAGGCAGGAGGAAAGTGCAATTCAATGGCACGAGGAAACTGAGGATTCAGAACAACAATTACCAAAAATTTTAATTTTTAATTATTAAGAATACTGTGACAACAAATATGATTGGTGTAAATATTTTGAAAGTCGGCCTGGCACACAGGCTGGCAGGCAGGAGGTAAATGCAATTCAAGGACACTAGGAGACTGAGGATTACGAATAACAATCCAAATTTTTTTAATTTTAATTATTAACAATACTGTGACAACAAATAAGATTGGTGTAGCTAGTTGGCAAGTCGGCCTGGCACACAGGCTGGCAGGCAGGAGGTAAATGCAATTCAAGGACACTAGGAGACTGAATACTGACAGTCAAAACAGTGATGATTGACAATTTTTGCAATACTGTTAAAAGAAATATGATTGCTGGGAATAATTTGCTAGGTGGGCCTGGCACACAGGCTGGCAGGCAGAAGGAAAGTGCAATTCAATGGCACGAGCAAACTGAGGATTCAGAACAACAATTACCAAAAATTTTAAATTTTAATTATTAAGAATACTGTGACAACAAATATGATTGGTGTAAATATTTTGAAAGTCGGCCTGGCACACAGGCTGGCAGGCAGGAGGTAAATGCAATTCAAGGACACTAGGAGACTGAGGATTACGAATAACAATCCAAATTTTTTTAATTTTAATTATTAACAATACTGTGACAACAAATAAGATTGGTGTAACTAGTTGGCAAGTCGGCCTGGCACACAGGCTGGCAGGCAGGAGGTAAATGCAATTCAAGGACACTAGGAGACTGAATACTGACAGTCAAAACAGTGATGATTGACAATTTTTGCAATACTGTTAAAAGAAATATGATTGCTGGGAATAATTGGCTAGGTGGGCCTGGCACACAGGCTGGCAGGCAGGAGGAAAGTGCAATTCAATGGCACAAGCAAACTGAGGATTCAGAACAACAATTACCAAAAATGTTAAATTTAATTATTAAGAATACTGTGACAACAAATATGATTGGTGTAAATATTTTGAAAGTCGGCCTGGCACACAGGCTGGCAGGCAGGAGGTAAATGCAATTCAAGGACACTAGGAGACTGAGGATTACGAACAATCCAAATTTTTTTAATTTTAATTATTAACAATACTGTGACAACAAATAAGATTGGTGTAACTAGTTGGCAAGTCGGCCTGGCACACAGGCTGGCAGGCAGGAGGTAAATGCAATTCAAGGACACTAGGAGACTGAATACTGACAGTCAAAACAGTGATGATTGACAATTTTTGCAATACTGTTAAAAGAAATATGATTGCTGGGAATAATTGGCTAGGTGGGCCTGGCACACAGGCTGGCAGGCAGGAGAAAAGTGCAATTCAATGGCACAAGCAAACTGGGGATTCAGAACAACAATTACAAAAAATTTAAATTTTTAATTATTAAGAATACTGTGACAACAAATATGATTGGTGTAAATATTTTGAAAGTCGGCCTGGCACACAGGCTGGCAGGCAAGAGGTAAATGCAATTCAAGGACACTAGGAGACTGAATACTGACAGTCAGAACAGTAATGATTGACAATTTTTGCAATACTGTTAAAAGAAATATGATTGCTGGGAATAATTGGCTAGGTGGGACTGGCACACAGGCTGTTAGGCAGGAGGAAAGTGCAATTTAATGGCACAAGCAAACTGAGGATTCAGAACAGCAATTACCAAAAATTTTAAATTTAATTATTAAGAATACTGTGACAACAAATATGATTGGTGTAAATATTTTGAAAGTCGGCCTGGCACACAGGCTGGCAGGCAGGAGGTAAGTGCAATTTAAGGACACTAGGAGACTGAGGATTACGAATAACAATCCAAATTTTTTTAATTTTAATTATTAACAATACTGTGACAACAAATAAGATTGGTGTAACTAGTTGGCAAGTCGGCCTGGCACACAGGCTGGCAGGCAGGAGGTAAATGCAATTCAAGGACACTAGGAGACTGAATACTGACAGTCAAAACAGTGATGATTGACAATTTTTGCAATACTGTTAAAAGAAATATGATTGCTGGGAATAATTGGCTAAGTGGGCCTAGCACACAGGCTGGCAGGCAGGAGGAAAGTGCAATTCAATGGCACGAGCAAACTGAGGATTCAGAACAACAATTACCAAAAATTTTAATTTTTAATTATTAAGAATACTGTGACAACAAATATGATTGGTGTAAATATTTTGAAAGTCGGCCTGGCACACAGGCTGGCAGGCAGGAGGTAAATGCAATTCAAGGACACTAGGAGACTGAGGATTACGAATAGCAATCCAAATTTTTTTAATTATAATTATTAACAATACTGTGACAACAAATAAGATTGGTGTAACTAGTTGGCAAGTCGGCCTGGCACACAGGCTGGCAGGCAGGAGGTAAATGCAATTCAAGGACACTAGGAGACTGAATACTGACAGTCAAAACAGTGATGATTGACAATTTTTGCAATACTGTTAAAAGAAATATGATTGCTGGGAATAATTGGCTAGGTGGGCCTGGCACACAGGCTGACAGGCAGGAGGAAAGTGCAATTCAATGGCACGAGCAAACTGGGGATTCAGAACAACAATTACAAAAAATTTAAATTTTTAATTATTAAGAATACTGTGACAACAAATATGATTGGTGTAAATATTTTGAAAGTCGGCCTGGCACACAGGCTGGCAGGCAAGAGGTAAATGCAATTCAAGGACACTAGGAGACTGAATACTGACAGTCAAAACAGTGATGATTGACAATTTTTGCAATACTGTTAAAAGAAATATGATTGCTGGGAATAATTGGCTAGGTGGGACTGGCACACAGGCTGTTAGGCAGGAGGAAAGTGCAATTTAATGGCACAAGCAAACTGAGGATTCAGAACAACAATTACCAAAAATTTTAAATTTAATTATTAAGAATACTGTGACAACAAATATGATTGGTGTAAATATTTTGAAAGTCGGCCTGGCACACAGGCTGGCAGGCAGGAGGTAAATGCAATTTAAGGACACTAGGAGACTGAGGATTACGAATAATAATCCAAAATTTTTTAATTTTAATTATTAACAATACTGTGACAACAAATAAGATTGGTGTAACTAGTTGGCAAGTCGGCCTGGCACACAGGCTGGCAGGCAGGAGGTAAATACAATTCAAGGACACTAGGAGACTGAATACTGACAGTCAAAACAGTGATGATTGACAATTTTTGCAATACTGTTAAAAGAAATATGATTGCTGGGAATAATTGGCTAGGTGGGCCTAGCACACAGGCTGGCAGGCAGGAGGAAAGTGCAATTCAATGGCACGAGCAAACTGAGGATTCAGAACAACAATTACAAAAAAATTTAATTTTTAATTATTAAGAATACTGTGACAACAAATATGATTGGTGTAAATATTTTGAAAGTCGGCCTGGCACACAGGCTGGCAGGCAGGAGGTAAATGCAATTCAAGGACACTAGGAGACTGAGGATTACGAATAGCAATCCAAATTTTTTTAATTATAATTATTAACAATACTGTGACAACAAATAAGATTGGTGTAACTAGTTGGCAAGTCGGCCTGGCACACAGGCTGGCAGGCAGGAGGTAAATGCAATTCAAGGACACTAGGAGACTGAATACTGACAGTCAAAACAGTGATGATTGACAATTTTTGCAATACTGTTAAAAGAAATATGATTGCTAGGAATAATTGGCTAGGTGGGCCTGGCACACAGGCTGGCAGGCAGGAGGAAAGTGCAATTCAATGGCACGAGCAAACTGAGGATTCAGAACAACAATTATCAAAAATTTTAAATTTAATTATTAAGAATACTGTGACAACAAATATGATTGGTGTAAATATTTTGAAAGTCGGCCTGGCACACAGGCTGGCAGGCAGGAGGTAAATACAATTCAAGGACACTAGGAGACTGAGGATTACGAATAACAATCCAATTTTTTTTTATTTTAATTATTAACAATACTGTGACAACAAATAAGATTGGTGTAACTAGTTGGCAAGTCGGCCTGGCACACAGGCTGGCAGGCAGGAGGTAAATGCAATTCAAGGACACTAGGAGACTGAATACTGACAGTCAAAACAGTGATGATTGACACTTTTTGCAATACTGTTAAAAGAAATATGATTGCTGGGAATAATTGGCTAGGTGGGCCTGGCACACAGGCTGGCAGGCAGGAGGAAAGTGCAATTCAATGGCACGAGCAAACTGAGGATTCAGAACAACAATTACAAAAAATTTTAATTTTTAATTATTAAGAATACTGTGACAACAAATATGATTGGTGTAAATATTTTGAAAGTCGGCCTGGCACACAGGCTGGCAGGCAGGAGGTAAATGCAATTCAAGGACACTAGGAGACTGAGGATTACGAATAACAATCCAAAAATTTTTAATTTTAATTATTAACAATACTGTGACAACAAATAAGATTGGTGTAACTAGTTGGCAAGTCGGCCTGGCACACAGGCTGGCAGGCATGAGGTAAATGCAATTCAAGGACACTAGGAGACTGAATACTGACAGTCAAAACAGTGATGATTGACAATTTTTGCAATACTGTTAAAAGAAATATGATTGCTGGGAATAATTGGCTAGGTGGGCCTGGCACACAGGCTGGCAGGCAGGAGGAAAGTGCAATTCAATGGCACGAGCAAACTGAGGATTCAGAACAACAATTACCAAAAATTTTAATTTTTAATTATTAACAATACTGTGACAACAAATATGATTGGTGTAAATATTTTGAAAGTCGGCCTGGCACACAGGCTGGCAGGCAGGAGGTAAATGCAATTCAAGGACACTAGGAAACTGAGGATTACGAATAACAATCCACATTTTTTTAATTTTAATTATTAACAATACTGTGACAACAAATAAGATTGGTGTAAATAGTTGGCAAGACGGCCTGGAACAAAGGCTGGCAGGCAGGAGGAAAGTGCAATTCAATGGCACGAGCAAACTGAGGATTCAGAATAATAAAAAAAAAATATTTTTAATTAATAACAATACTGTGACA
This sequence comes from Bombina bombina, assembly GCF_027579735.1. Lineage (NCBI taxonomy): Eukaryota > Metazoa > Chordata > Amphibia > Anura > Bombinatoridae > Bombina > Bombina bombina. Next base: position 156,253,464 of record NC_069504.1, read on the forward strand.
ACAAATATGATTGCTGGCACTAATTGGCTAGTTGGGCCTGGCACACAGGCTTGCAGGCAGGAGGAAAGTGCAATTCAATGGCACTAGCAAACTGAGGATTACGAATAACAATCCAAAATTTTTTAATTTTAATTATTAACAATACTGTGACAACAAATAAGATTGGTGTAACTAGTTGGCAAGTCGGCCTGGCACACAGGCTGGCAGGCAGGAGGTAAATGCAATTCAAGGACACTAGGAGACTGAATACTGACAGTCAAAACAGTGATGATTGACAATTTTTGCAATACTGTTAAAAGAAATATGATTGCTGGGAATAATTGGCTAGGTGGGCCTGACACACAGGCTGGCAGGCAGGAGGAAAGTGCAATTCAATGGCACGAGCAAACTGAGGATTCAGAACAACAATTACCAAAAATTTTAAATTTAATTATTAAGAATACTGTGACAACAAATATGATTGGTGTAAATATTTTGAAAGTCGGCCTGGCACACAGGCTGGCAGGCAGGAGGTAAATGCAATTCAAGGACACTAGGAAACTGAGGATTACGAATAACAATCCGCATTTTTTTAATTTTAATTATTAACAATACTGTGACAACAAATAAGATTGGTGTAACTAGTTGGCAAGTCGGCCTGGCACACAGGCTGGCAGGCAGGAGGTAAATGCAATTCAAGGACACTAGGAGACTGAATACTGACAGTCAAAACAGTGATGATTGACAATTTTTGCAATACTGTTAAAAGAAATATGATTGCTGGGAATAATTGGCTAGGTGGGCCTGGCACACAGGCTGGCAGGCAGGAGGAAAGTGCAATTCAATGGCACGAGCAAACTGAGGATTCAGAACAACAATTACCAAAAATTTTAAATTTTAATTATTAACAATACTGTGACAACAAATATGATTGGTGTAAATATTTTGAAAGTCGGCCTGGCACACAGGCTGGCAGGCAGGAGGTAAATGCAATTCAAGGACACTAGGAGACTGAGGATTACGAATAACAATCCAACATTTTTTAATTTTAATTATTAACAATACCGTGACAACAAATAAGATTGGTGTAACTAGTTGGCAAGTCGGCCTGGCACACAGGCTGGCAGGCAGGAGGTAAATGCAATTCAAGGACACTAGGAGACTGAATACTGACAGTCAAAACAGTGATGATTGACAATTTTTGCAATACTGTTAAAAGAAATATGATTGCTGGGAATAATTGGCTAGGTGGGCCTGGCACACAGGCTGGCAGGCAGGAGGAAAGTGCAATTCAATGGCACGAGCAAACTGAGGATTCAGAACAACAATTACCAAAAATTTTAATTTTTAATTATTAAGAATACTGTGACAACAAATATGATTGGTGTAAATATTTTGAAAGTCGGCCTGGCACACAGGCTGGCAGGCAGGAGGTAAATGCAATTCAAGGACACTAGGAGACTGAGGATTACGAATAACAATCCAAATTTTTTTAATTTTAATTATTAACAATACTGTGACAACAAATAAGATTGGTGTAACTAGTTGGCAAGTCGGCCTGGCACACAGGCTGGCAGGCAGGAGGTAAATGCAATTCAAGGACACTAGGAGACTGAATACTGACAGTCAAAACAGTGATGATTGACAATTTTTGCAATACTGTTAAAAGAAATATGATTGCTGGGAATAATTTGCTAGGTGGGCCTGGCACACAGGCTGGCAGGCAGAAGGAAAGTGCAATTCAATGGCACGAGCAAACTGAGGATTCAGAACAACAATTACCAAAAATTTTAAATTTTAATTATTAAGAATACTGTGACAACAAATATGATTGGTGTAAATATTTTGAAAGTCGGCCTGGCACACAGGCTGGCAGGCAGGAGGTAAATGCAATTCAAGGACACTAGGAGACTGAGGATTACGAATAACAATCCAAATTTTTTTAATTTTAATTATTAACAATACTGTGACAACAAATAAGATTGGTGTAACTAGTTGGCAAGTCGGCCTGGCACACAGGCTGGCAGGCAGGAGGTAAATGCAATTCAAGGACACTAGGAGACTGAATACTGACAGTCAAAACAGTGATGATTGACAATTTTTGCAATACTGTTAAAAGAAATATGATTGCTGGGAATAATTGGCTAGGTGGGCCTGGCACACAGGCTGGCAGGCAGGAGGAAAGTGCAATTCAATGGCACAAGCAAACTGAGGATTCAGAACAACAATTACCAAAAATTTTAAATTTAATTATTAAGAATACTGTGACAACAAATATGATTGGTGTAAATATTTTGAAAGTCGGCCTGGCACACAGGCTGGCAGGCAGGAGGTAAATGCAATTCAAGGACACTAGGAGACTGAGGATTACGAACAATCCAAATTTTTTTAATTTTAATTATTAACAATACTGTGACAACAAATAAGATTGGTGTAACTAGTTGGCAAGTCGGCCTGGCACACAGGCTGGCAGGCAGGAGGTAAATGCAATTCAAGGACACTAGGAGACTGAATACTGACAGTCAAAACAGTGATGATTGACAATTTTTGCAATACTGTTAAAAGAAATATGATTGCTGGGAATAATTGGCTAGGTGGGCCTGGCACACAGGCTGGCAGGCAGGAGGAAAGTGCAATTCAATGGCACAAGCAAACTGGGGATTCAGAACAACAATTACAAAAAATTTAAATTTTTAATTATTAAGAATACTGTGACAACAAATATGATTGGTGTAAATATTTTGAAAGTCGGCCTGGCACACAGGCTGGCAGGCAAGAGGTAAATGCAATTCAAGGACACTAGGAGACTGAATACTGACAGTCAAAACAGTGATGATTGACAATTTTTGCAATACTGTTAAAAGAAATATGATTGCTGGGAATAATTGGCTAGGTGGGACTGGCACACAGGCTGTTAGGCAGGAGGAAAGTGCAATTTAATGGCACAAGCAAACTGAGGATTCAGAACAACAATTACCAAAAATTTTAAATTTAATTATTAAGAATACTGTGACAACAAATATGATTGGTGTAAATATTTTGAAAGTCGGCCTGGCACACAGGCTGGCAGGCAGGAGGTAAATGCAATTTAAGGACACTAGGAGACTGAGGATTACGAATAACAATCCAAAATTTTTTAATTTTAATTATTAACAATACTGTGACAACAAATAAGATTGGTGTAACTAGTTGGCAAGTCGGCCTGGCACACAGGCTGGCAGGCAGGAGGTAAATGCAATTCAAGGACACTAGGAGACTGAATACTGACAGTCAAAACAGTGATGATTGACAATTTTTGCAATACTGTTAAAAGAAATATGATTGCTGGGAATAATTGGCTAGGTGGGCCTAGCACACAGGCTGGCAGGCAGGAGGAAAGTGCAATTCAATGGCACAAGCAAACTGAGGATTCAGAACAACAATTACCAAAAATTTTAAATTTAATTATTAAATTATTAAGAATACTGTGACAACAAATATGATTGAAAGTCGGCCTGGCACACAGGCTGGCAGGCAGGAGGTAAATGCAATTCAAGGACACTAGGAGACTGAGGATTACGAACAATCCAAATTTTTTTAATTTTAATTATTAACAATACTGTGACAACAAATAAGATTGGTGTAACTAGTTGGCAAGTCGGCCTGGCACACAGGCTGGCAGGCAGGAGGTAAATGCAATTCAAGGACACTAGGAGACTGAATACTGACAGTCAAAACAGTGATGATTGACAATTTTTGCAATACTGTTAAAAGAAATATGATTGCTGGGAATAATTGGCTAGGTGGGCCTGGCACACAGGCTGGCAGGCAGGAGGAAAGTGCAATTCAATGGCACGAGCAAACTGGGGATTCAGAACAACAATTACAAAAAATTTAAATTTTTAATTATTAAGAATACTGTGACAACAAATATGATTGGTGTAAATATTTTGAAAGTCGGCCTGGCACACAGGCTGGCAGGCAAGAGGTAAATGCAATTCAAGGACACTAGGAGACTGAATACTGACAGTCAAAACAGTGATGATTGACAATTTTTGCAATACTGTTAAAAGAAATATGATTGCTAGGAATAATTGGCTAGGTGGGACTGGCACACAGGCTGTTAGGCAGGAGGAAAGTGCAATTTAATGGCACAAGCAAACTGAGGATTCAGAACAACAATTACCAAAAATTTTAAATTTAATTATTAAGAATACTGTGACAACAAATATGATTGGTGTAAATATTTTGAAAGTCGGCCTGGCACACAGGCTGGCAGGCAGGAGGTAAATGCAATTTAAGGACACTAGGAGATTGAGGATTACGAATAACAATCCAAAATTTTTTAATTTTAATTATTAACAATACTGTGACAACAAATAAGATTGGTGTAACTAGTTGGCAAGTCGGCCTGGCACACAGGCTGGCAGGCAGGAGGTAAATGCAATTCAAGGACACTAGGAGACTGAATACTGACAGTCAAAACAGTGATGATTGACAATTTTTGCAATACTGTTAAAAGAAATATGATTGCTGGGAATAATTGGCTAGGTGGGCCTAGCACACAGCCTGGCAGGCAGGAGGAAAGTGCAATTCAATGGCACGAGCAAACTGAGGATTCAGAACAACAATTACAAAAAATTTTAATTTTTAATTATTAAGAATACTGTGACAACAAATATGATTGGTGTAAATATTTTGAAAGTCGGCCTGGCACACAGGCTGGCAGGCAGGAGGTAAATGCAATTCAAGGACACTAGGAGACTGAGGATTACGAATAGCAATCCAAATTTTTTTAATTATAATTATTAACAATACTGTGACAACAAATAAGATTGGTGTAACTAGTTGGCAAGTCAGCCTGGCACACAGGCTGGCAGGCAGGAGGTAATTGCAATTCAAGGACACTAGGAGACTGAATACTGACAGTCAAAACAGTGATGATTGACAATTTTTGCAATACTGTTAAAAGAAATATAATTGCTAGGAATAATTGGCTAGGTGGGCCTGGCACACAGGCTGGCAGGCAGGAGGAAAGTGCAATTCAATGGCACGAGCAAACTGAGGATTCAGAACAACAATTACCAAAAATTTTAAATTTAATTATTAAGAATACTGTGACAACAAATATGATTGGTGTAAATATTTTGAAAGTCGGCCTGGCACACAGGCTGGCAGGCAGGAGGTAAATACAATTCAAGGACACTAGGAGACTGAGGATTACGAATAACAATCCAATTTTTTTTTATTTTAATTATTAACAATACTGTGACAACAAATAAGATTGGTGTAACTAGTTGGCAAGTCGGCCTGGCACACAGGCTGGCAGGCAGGAGGTAAATGCAATTCAAGGACACTAGGAGACTGAATACTGACAGTCAAAACAGTGATGATTGACAATTTTTGCAATACTGTTAAAAGAAATATGATTGCTGGGAATAATTGGCTAGGTGGGCCTGGCACACAGGCTGGCAGGCAGGAGGAAAGTGCAATTCAATGGCACGAGCAAACTGAGGATTCAGAACAACAATTACAAAATTTTTTAATTTTTAATTATTAAGAATACTGTGACAACAAATATGATTGGTGTAAATATTTTGAAAGTCGGCCTGGCACACAGGCTGGCAGGCAGGAGGTAAATGCAATTCAAGGACACTAGGAGACTGAGGATTACGAATAACAATCCAAAATTTTTTAATTTTAATTATTAACAATACTGTGACAACAAATAAGATTGGTGTAACTAGTTGGCAAGTCGGCTTGGCACACAGGCTGGCAGGCAGGAGGTAAATGCAATTCAAGGACACTAGGAGACTGAATACTGACAGTCAAAACAGTGATGATTGACAATTTTTGCAATACTGTTAAAAGAAATATGATTGCTGGGAATAATTGGCTAGGTGGGACTGGCACACAGATTGGCAGGCAGGAGGAAAGTGCAATTCAATGGCACGAGCAAACTGAGGATTCAGAACAACAATTACCAAAAATTTTAAATTTTAATTATTAAGAATACTGTGACAACAAATATGATTGGTGTAAATATTTTGAAAGTCGGCCTGGCACACAGGCTGGCAGGCAGGAGGTAAATGCAATTCAAGGACACTAGGAGACTGAGGATTACGAATAACAATCCAAAATTTTTTAATTTTAATTATTAACAATACTGTGACAACAAATAAGATTGGTGTAACTAGTTGGCAAGTCGGCCTGGCACACAGGCTGGCAGGCAGGAGGTAAATGCAATTCAAGGACACTAGGAGACTGAATACTGACAATCAAAACAGTGATGATTGACAATTTTTGCAATACTGTTAAAAGAAATATGATTGCTGGGAATAATTGGCTAGGTGGGCCTGGCACACAGGCTGGCAGGCAGGAGGAAAGTGCAATTCAATGGCACGAGCAAACTGAGGATTCAGAACAATTACCAAAAATTTTAATTTTTAATTATTAAGAATACTGTGACAACAAATATGATTGGTGTAAATATTTTGAAAGTCGGCTTGGCACACAGGCTGGCAGGCAGGAGAAAAGTGTAATTCAATGGCACAAGCAAACTGAGGATTAAGAACAACAATCACATTTTTTTTAATTTTAATTAGTAACAATACTGTGACAACAATTATGATTGGTGTAAATAGTTGGCAAGACGGCCTGGAACAAAGGCTGGCAGGCAGGAGGAAAGTGCAATTCAATGGCACGAGCAAACTGAGGATTCCGAATAATCAAAAAAAAATATTTTTAATTAATAACAATACTGTGACAACAAATATGATTGCTGGCACTAATTGGCTAGTTGGGCCTGGCACACAGGCTTGCAGGCAGGAGGAAAGTGCAATTCAATGGCACTAGCAAACTGAGGATTACGAATAACAATCCAAAAATTTTTAATTTTAATTATTAACAATACTTTGACAACAAATAAGATTGGTGTAACTAGTTGGCAAGTCGGCCTGGCACACAGGCTGGCAGGCAGGAGGTAAATGCAATTCAAGGACACTAGGAGACTGAATACTGACAGTCAAAACAGTGATGATTGACAATTTTTGCAATACTGTTAAAAGAAATATGATTGCTGGGAATAATTGGCTAGGTGGGCCTGACACACAGGCTGGCAGGCAGGAGGAAAGTGCAATTCAATGGCACGAGCAAACTGAGGATTCAGAACAACAATTACCAAAAAATTTAAATTTAATTATTAACAATACTGTGACAACAAATATGATTGGTGTAAATTTTTGAACAAAATTATTATTTAAAATTGTTTATATACTGTTAGAAGAAATATGATTGGTGGCACTAATTGGCTAGTTGGGCCTGGCACACAGGCTGGCAGGCAGGAGGAAAATGCAATTCAATGGCACTAGGAGACTGAATATTTGCAGTCCAAAAAATTATGATTTAAATTTTTAATATACTGTTACAAGGATTATGTTTTGTGCCACTAATTGGCTAGTTGGGCCTGGAAAACACGCTGGCAGGCAGGAGAAAAGTGCAATTCAATGGCACGAGCAAACTGATGAATCACAAGCGATCAATTTGGAATTTTAAATATTAACAATACTTTTACAACAACTAGGATTGGTGGCACTAATTGGCTAGTTTGTGCCTGGCACACAGGCTGGCAGGCAGGAGGAAACTGCAATTCAATGGCACTAGGAGACTGAATATTTGCAGTCCAAGAAACTATGATTTTTAATTTTTTAAATACTGTTACAAGAATTATGATTGGTGCCACTAATTGGCTAGTTGGGCCTGGAAAACATGCTGGCAGGCAGGAGGAAAGTGCAATTCAATGGCACAAGCAGACTGATGAATCACAAGAGAACAATTTTGAATTTTAAAGATTAACAATACTGTTACAACAACTAGGATTGGTGGCACTAAGTGGCTAGTTTGGGCCTGGCACACAGGCTGCCAGGCAGGAGGAAAATGCAATTCAATGGCCCTAGGAGACTGAATATTTGCAGTCCAAAAATTATGATTTTTAATTTTTTATATACTGTTACAATAATTATGATTGGTGCCACTAATTTGCTAGTTGGGCCTGGAAAACACGCTGGCAGGCAGGAGGAAAGTGCAATTCAATGGCACGAGCAAACTGATGAATCACAAGCGATCAATTTGGAATTTTAAAGATTAACAATACTTTTACAACAACTAGGATTGGTGGCACTAATTGGCTAGTTTGTGCCTGGCACACAGGCTGGCAGGCTGGAGGAAACTGCAATTCAATGGCACTAGTAGACTGAATATTTGCAGTCCAAAAAATTATGATTTTTAATTTTTTAGATACTGTTACAAGAATTATGATTGGTGCCACTAATTGGCTAGTTGGGCCTGGCACACAGGCTGGCAGATATGAGTCGTGGCTGGTAGGTAGGGCAGCAATTTAACACAGTATGCTGTGTAAGTGACAAAACAGGCCTGATAGAAAATTAAGTTAGATTACACTAGCAAAATATTTTAAAATTTTATATTTTAATATTAAAATAATGTTAAGAAGTGCAATGCACATATGAGTGGTCGCACTGGCTGGCTGCTACGTAGGGCAGCAATTAACAACAGTATGCTGTGTAAGTCAGATAGACAGTTAGACACAGGCCTGATAGAAAATAAAAATAGATTACACTAGCATAATGATTTAAATACTTTTTTGGGGGAATTTAAATAAAAAGGTTAAGCACATACATATGAGTCGTGGCTGATAGCCTTGGAAGGGCAGCTATTAAAAACAGTAGGCTCTGTAAGTCAGATACACACACGCCTGATAGAAAATACTATTAGATTACACTAGAAAAATGATTTAAATTATTTTTTTGGGGGGGAAATTAAAAAAAGGTTAAACACATATGAGTCATGGCTCATAGACTAGGGAGGGCAGCAAGTAAACACAGTAGGCTCTGTATGTCAGCAAAACACACAGGCCTGATAGAAAATGATATTAGATTACACTATCAAAAAAATTTAAACTTTTTTTTTTTATATTTAAATTAAGGTGAATAAGATATGAGTGGTGGCTGCCTGGCACAGACCAATTAACCAAAAGACTGAAAAAAAGAGGTATATAAATGCTGTGTGAGCCTGACAGACACAGGCCTGATAGAAAATGTAATTAGATTACACTAGCAAAATTATTTAATTTTTTTTTAAAATGTAAAATAATGTTATAAACGGATAGTAACACTGGTGGCTGGCACAGAGCAATGAACCAGAGTATATGCTGTGTGACACAGGCCTGATAGAAAATGAAAAAAAATTACACTAGCAAAATAATTAAAATTTTTGGTTGGTTAAATTTAAACTAATGTTGTTAGGGAGATATCAGTGGTGGCAGTAATCACAGCATATGCTGTGAGCCTTAAACACACAGGCTGAAAGCCAGGCAAATGCTAATAAAAATACGGAAAAAAAAACGGCTCGAATTATAGCCCTAAAAAGGGCTTTTTGGGGTGCTGTCCTTGCAGCAGAGATGAGTGGAGTCCTTCTGGACTGTAGTGGACACTAAATACACTAGCCTAGCTATGTATTTCCCTATAATGTCAGCAGCACAAACACAACACGTCCTCTCACTAAGAAAGCAAGGTCGTTATGAGTCTAAAATGGCGGCTTCTGAGTAGCTGGGAAGGTCTGTGAGGGAGTGTCTGATGTTGATTGGCTCTAATGTGTCAGACGGCTGTGACATACAGGGTCAAAGTTTCCTCAATGATGACACATAGGGGGCGGATCGAACATCGCATGTGTTCGCCCGCAGCCGCGAACGCGAACAAGCTCAATATGTTTTTGGTTTTTTTTGGAATGGAGCTAATGGGTCGATTTATCAAGCTGTGGGATAGAAGGTTACCGGATAAACCTATCTGCACGTGTTCAGGACAAGCAAGAAGCATCCAGTGCCAGCATTTAACATTAAAGGAACAAATGCTTGTGCAGCCCCACCCCCAGCTCTCATGAAACCAATTTACAAGAGCAGAGTTTGTCAATCATCCCAGATAAATTGCATGAGCGAGTCTGAACTTCAATGGCTTCCTGCTACGCTGCATCTTTAGCTTTATAAATACAATCCTATGGTTCAACAAAAGTGTCTAAGAGAAAGATGTTAATAGAAGTAAGTTGGAGACTACACAATGTATCTTCACCATTACATTAAAGTCCAACTCAAAGTCTCTGAAGGCTAAAACCACTGGGCCAGAAAAAAGAAATTAAAAACCGTAAATAACAAATACCGTGTTGTGTAAAAGAAAAAAAAATCCCCTGGTGAAGGCCACTGCCAGCTTCAAAGCTCTTTTTTTGTGAAAATGTTTTAAAGCTCTTGAAAAAACATAAATTATGCTTACCTGATAAATTTATTTATTTATGGATATGGTGAGTCCACGACGTCCTCAATTACTAGTGGGAATATCTCTCCTGTCCAGCAGGAGGCGGCAAAGAGCACCACAGCAAAGCTGTTAAATACCACTCCCCTTCCCACAATCCCCAGTCATTCGACCAAAGGGAAATGGAAAAAAAGGAATAATACAAAGGTGTAGAGGTGCCTGAGGTTTAGTAAAAAATAACTGTCTTAAATATAAGAAATAAATGTAACAGGTAAGCATAAATTATGTTTTCTTTCCTAAGATATGGTGAGTCCAAGACGTCATCAATTACTAGTGGGAGAATACCCAAGCTAGAGGACACGGATGACTAAGAAGGGAAAAAGACAGGTAGACCTAAACAGAATGCACCACCACTTAAAGAACCTTCCTCCCAAAAGAAGCCTCAGCTGAGGCAAAAGACGAGAGAACTCAAAAGATGAGACAGCCCTAGAGAAAAGAGCTGTAACTCTCTCAAGAGGCTGCAAAACGAATCATACTTCTCAACCAAAAGGAAAGAGACGTAGCAATAGCCTTCTGACCCTTATGTTTTCCTAAGAAACAAATAAAAAGGGCAGAAGACTGTTGAAAACCCTTAGTCGCCTGTAAATAGAATTTCAAAGCACACACTACATCCAAGTTGTGCAACAGATGCTCCTTATGAGAAAAAGGATTGGGACAGAGAAAAGGAAGAAAAACCCAACCTAGTACGTAGGACCATCTTATCCGCATGAAAGATAAGATAAGGAGAATCACACTACAAAGCCGAGAGTTCCGAAACTCTCCTCACAGAAGAGATGACAACAAGAAACTAGACATGTGCACGGCTAAAAAATTCGGTTCGTTTTCGGTTCGGATCGATTCGGACTTTTCGAATTTCGTTTCGTATCGAATCGGATTCGGCAAAATTTGAATAAATTCGTTTTGGATTTATTCGGATCCGAATAAATTAGTTTCGGATTTATTCGGATCCGAATAAATTCGTTTCGGATTTATTCGGATTCGGCTGAATTCGGTTCTATTCGGTTCCGAAATTCGGTATGTTTTAATACACTAAGGCCTAGATTTGGAGTTCGGCGGTAGCCGTCAAAACCAGCGTTAGAGGCTCCTAACGCTGGTTTTGGCCGCCCGCTGGTATTTGGAGTCAGTGATTAAAGGGTCTAACGCTCACTTTTCAGCCGCGACTTTTCCATACCGCAGATCCCCCTACGCCATTTGCGTATCCTATCTTTTCAATGGGATCTTTCTAACGCTGGTATATAGAGTCGTTTCTGAAGTGAGCGTTAGAGCTCTAACGACAAAACTCCAGCCGCCTGAAAATAGCAGGAGTTAAGAGCTTTCTGGCTAACGCCGGTTCATAAAGCTCTTAACTACTGTACCCTAAAGTACACTAACACCCATAAACTACCTATGTACCCCTAAACCAAGCTCCCCCCACATCGCCGCCACTCGATTAAAAATTTTAACCCCTAATCTGCCGACCGCCACCTACGTTATACTTATGTACCCCTAATCTGCTGCCCCTAACCCCGCCGACCCCTGTATTACATTTATTAACCCCTAACCTGCCCCCCACAACGTCGCCACCAGCTACTTACAATAATTAACCCCTAATCTTCCGACCGCAAAGCGCCGCCACCTACGTTATCCCTATGTACCCCTAATCTGCTACCCCTAACACCGCCGACCCCTATATTATATTTATTAACCCCTAATCTGCCCCCCTCAACATCGCCGACACCTGCCTACACTTATTAACCCCTAATCTGCCGAGCGGACCTGAGCGCTACTATAATAAAGTTATTAACCCCTAATCCGCCTCACTAACCCTATCATAAATAGTATTAACCCCTAATCTGCCCTCCCTAACATCGCCGACACCTACCTTCAATTATTAACCCCTAATCTGCCGAGCGGAGCTCACCACTATTCTAATAAATGTATTAACCCCTAAAGCTAAGTCTAACCCTAACACTAACACCCCCCTAACTTAAATATAATTTACATCTAACGAAATAAATTAACTCTTATTAAATAAATGATTCCTATTTAAAGCTAAATACTTACCTGTAAAATAAATCCTAATATAGCTACAATATAAATTATAATTATATTATAGCTATTTTAGGATTAATATTTATTTTACAGGCAACTTGGTATTTATTTTAACTAGGTACAATAGCTATTAAATAGTTAAGAACTATTTAATAGTTACCTAGTTAAAATAATAACAAATTTACCTGTAAAATAAATCCTAACCTAAGATATAATTAAACCTAACACTACCCTATCAATAAAATAATTAAATAAACTACCTACAATTACCTACAATTAACCTAACACTACACTATCAATACATTAATTAAACACAATTCCTACAAATAAATACAATTAAATAAACTAGCTAAAGTACAAAAAATAAAAAAGAACTAAGTTACAAAAAATAAAAAAATATTTACAAACATAAGAAAAATATTACAACAATTTTAAACTAATTACACCTACTCTAAGCCCCCTAATAAAATAACAAAGACCCCCAAAATAAAAAATTCCCTACCCTATTCTAAATTAAAAAAGTTACAAGCTCTTTTACCTTACCAGCCCTGAACAGGGCCCTTTGCGGGGCATGCCCCAAGAATTTCAGCTCTTTTGCCTGTAAAAGAATAAATACAATACCCCCCCCCAACATTACAACCCACCACCCACATACCCCTAATCTAACCCAAACCCCCCTTTAAATAAACCTAACACTAAGCCCCTGAAGATCTTCCTACCTTGTCTTCACCATCCAGGTATCACCGATCCGTCCTGGCTCCAACATCTTCATCCAACCCAAGCGGGGGTTGGCGATCCATCATCCGATGCTGAAGAGGTCCAGAAGAGGCTCCAAAGTCTTCCTCCTATCCGGCAAGAAGAGGACATCCGGACCGGCAAACATCTTCTCCAAGCGGCATCTTCGATCTTCTTCCATCCGGTGCGGAGCGGGTCCATCTTGAAGCAGGCGACGCGGATCCATCCTCTTCTTCCGTTGTCTCCCGACGAATGACGGTTCCTTTAAGGGACGTCATCCAAGATGGCGTCCCTCGAATTCCGATTGGCTGATAGGATTCTATCAGCCAATCGGAATTATGGTAGGAATTTTCTGATTGGCTGATGGAATCAGCCAATCAGAATCAAGTTCAATCCGATTGGCTGATCCAATCAGCCAATCAGATTGAGCTCGCATTCTATTGGCTGTTCCGATCAGCCAATAGAATGCAAGCTCAATCTGATTGGCTGATTGGATCAGCCAATCGGATTGAACTTGATTCTGATTGGCTGATTCCATCAGCCAATCAGAAAATTCCTACCTTAATTCCGATTGGCTGATAGAATCCTATCAGCCAATCGGAATTCGAGGGACGCCATCTTGGATGACGTCCCTTAAAGGAACCGTCATTCGTCGGGAGACAACGGAAGAAGAGGATGGATCCGCGTCGCCTGCTTCAAGATGGACCAGCTCCGCACCGGATGGAAGAAGATCGAAGATGTCGCTTGGAGAAGATGTTTGCCGGTCCGGATGTCCTCTTCTTGCCGGATAGGAGGAAGACTTTGGAGCCTCTTCTGGACCTCTTCAGCACCGGATGATGGATCGCCAACCCCCGCTTGGGTTGGATGAAGATGTTGGAGCCAGGACGGATCGGTGATACCTGGATGGTGAAGACAAGGTAGGAAGATCTTCAGGGGCTTAGTGTTAGGTTTATTTAAGGGGGTTTGGGTTAGATTAGGGGTATGTGGGTGGTGGGTTGTAATGTTGGGGGGGGGGGTATTGTATTTATTCTTTTACAGGCAAAAGAGCTGAAATTCTTGGGGCATGCCCCGCAAAGGGCCCTGTTCAGGGCTGGTAAGGTAAAAGAGCTTGTAACTTTTTTAATTTAGAATAGGGTAGGGAATTTTTTATTTTGGGGGTCTTTGTTATTTTATTAGGGGGCTTAGAGTAGGTGTAATTAGTTTAAAATTGTTGTAATATTTTTCTTATGTTTGTAAATATTTTTTTATTTTTTGTAACTTAGTTCTTTTTTATTTTTTGTACTTTAGCTAGTTTATTTAATTGTATTTATTTGTAGGAATTGTGTTTAATTAATGTATTGATAGTGTAGTGTTAGGTTAATTGTAGGTAATTGTAGGTAGTTTATTTAATTATTTTATTGATAGGGTAGTGTTAGGTTTAATTATATCTTAGGTTAGGATTTATTTTACAGGTAAATTTGTTATTATTTTAACTAGGTAACTATTAAATAGTTCTTAACTATTTAATAGCTATTGTACCTAGTTAAAATAAATACCAAGTTGCCTGTAAAATAAATATTAATCCTAAAATAGCTATAATATAATTATAATTTATATTGTAGCTATATTAGGATTTATTTTACAGGTAAGTATTTAGCTTTAAATAGGAATCATTTATTTAATAAGAGTTAATTTATTTCGTTAGATGTAAATTATATTTAAGTTAGGGGGGTGTTAGTGTTAGGGTTAGACTTAGCTTTAGGGGTTAATACATTTATTAGAATAGCGGTGAGCTCCGCTCGGCAGATTAGGGGTTAATAATTGAAGGTAGGTGTCGGCGATGTTAGGGAGGGCAGATTAGGGGTTAATACTATTTATGATAGGGTTAGTGAGGCGGATTAGGGGTTAATAACTTTATTATAGTAGCGCTCAGGTCCGCTCGGCAGATTAGGGGTTAATAAGTGTAGGCAGGTGTCGGCGACGTTGAGGGGGGCAGATTAGGGGTTAATAAATATAATATAGGGGTCGGCGATGTTAGGGCAGCAGATTAGGGGTACATAGGGATAACGTAGGTTGCGGCGGTTTACGGAGCGGCAGATTAGGGGTTAAAAAAAATATGCAGGGGTCAGCGATAGCGGGGGCGGCAGAATAGGGGTTAATAAGTGTAAGGGTAGGGGTGTTTAGACTCGGGGTACATGTTAGAGTGTTAGGTGCAGACGTAGGAAGTGTTTCCCCATAGGAAACAATGGGGCTACGTTAGGAGCTGAACGCTGCTTTTTTGCAGGTGTTAGGTTTTTTTTCAGCTCAAACAGTCCGATTGTTTCCTATGGGAGAATCGTGCACGAGCACGTTTTTGAGGCTGGCCGCGTCCGTAAGCAACTCTGGTATCGAGAGTTGCATTTGCGGTACAAATGCTCTACGCTCCTTTTTTGGAGCCTAACGCAGCATTTGTTTTAACTCTCGATACCAGAGTTAAATTTATGGTGCGGCCAGAAAAAAGCCCGCGGAGCGTTAACAGCCCTTTTACCGCCAAACTCCAAATCTAGGCCTAAGTCACTAACACCCATAAACTACCTATGAACCACTAAACCAAGGCCCCCCCACATCGCAAACCCTATAATAACATTATTTAACCCCTAATCTGCCGATCGGATATCGCCGCAACCTACATTATAGCTATTAACCCCTAATCTGCTGTCCCTAACACCGCCGACCCCTACATTATAGTTATTAACCCCTAATCTGCCCCCCCCAACGTCGCCACAATCTAACTACAAGTATTAACCCCTAATCTGCCGACCCGATATCGCCGCCGCCTACATTATAGCTATTAACCCCTAATCTGCTGTCCCTAACACCGCCGACCCCTACATTATAGTTATTAACCCCTAATCTGCCCCCCCAACGTCGCCGCAATCTAACTACAAGTATTAACCCCTAATCTGCCGACCCGATATCGCCGCCGCCTAAATTATAGCTATTAACCCCTAATCTGCTGTCCCTAACACCGCCGACCCCTACATTATAGTTATTAACCCCTAATCTGCCCCCCCCCAACGTCGCCGCAATCTAACTACAAGTATTAACCCCTAATCTGCCGACCTGATATCGCCGCCGCCTACATTATAGCTATTAACCCCTAATCTGCTGTCCCTAACACCGCCGACCCCTACATTATAGTTATTAACCCCTAATCTGCCCCCCCCAACGTCGCCGCAATCTAACTACAAGTATTAACCCCTAATCTGCCGACCCGATATCGCCGCCGCCTACATTATAGCTATTAACCCCTAATCTGGTGTCCCTAACACCGCCGACCCCTACATTATAGTTATTAACCCCTAATCTGCCTCCCCCCAACGTCGCCACAATCTAACTACAAGTATTAACCCCTAATCTGCCGACTGCAAATCGCCGCCACTATAATAAATGTATTAACCCCTAAACCGCCGCACTCCCGCCTCGCAAACACTATAATACATTTTATTAACCCCTAATCTGCCCTCCCTAACATCGCCGCCACCTACCTACAATTATTAACCCCTAATCTCCCGCCCCCAACGTCGCCGCTACTATAATAAGGTTATTAACCCCTAAACCTAAGTCTAACACTAACACCCCCTAACTTAAATATAATTTAAATAAAACGAAATAAGTTTACTATAGTTAAATAAATGAATCCTATTTAAAACTAAAGACTTACCTGTAAAATAAACCCTAATATAGCTACAATATAACTAATAGTTACATTGTAGCTATTTTAGGATTTATTTTTATTTTACAGGCAACTTTGTATTTATTTTAACTAGGTACAATAGCTATTAAATAGTTAATAACTATTTAATAACTACCTAGCTAAAATAAATACAAATTTACCTGTAAAATAAATCCTAACCTAAGTTACAATTACACCTAACACTACACTATCATTAAATTAACTTAATAAATGAATCATATTTAAAACAAAATACTTACCTGTAAAATAAACCCTAATATAGCTGCAATATAACTAATAGTTACATTGTAGCTATTTTAGCATTTATATTTATTTTACAGGCAACTTTGTATTTATTTTAACTAGGTACAAAAGCTATTAAATAGTTATTGACTAATTAATAGCTACCTAGTTAAAATAATTACAAAATTACCTGTAAAATAAATCCTAACCTAAGTTACAATTAAACCTAACACTACACTATCATTAAATAAATTAACTACAAGTACCTACAATTATCTACAATTAAATAAACTAAAGTACAAAAACCCCCCACTAAATTACAAAAAAAAACAAACACTAAATTACAAAAAATAAAAAAATATTACAAGAATTTTAAACTAATTACACCTAATCTAAGCCCACTAATAAAATAACAAAGCCCCCCAAAATAAAAAAAATGCCCTAACCTATACTAAATTACAAAAGTTAACAGCTCTATTACCTTACCAGCCCTGAACAGGGCCCTTTGCGGGGCATGCCCCAAAGAAAACAGCTCTTTTGCCTGTAAAAAAAAAAACACAATCCCCCCCCCCCACATTACAACCCACCACCCACATACCCCTTCTCTAACCCAAACCCCCCTTAAATAAACCTAACACTACCCCCCTGAAGATCTCCCTACCTTGAGTCGTGTTCACCCAGCCGGGCCGAAGTCTTCATCCGATGGGGCAGAAGAGGACATCCAGACCGGCAGAAGTCTTCATCCAAGCGGGTTAAGAAGAGGTCTTCCATCCATCATACAAGTACCAAAATACAAACAAACACTAAATTACCAAAAATAATAAAATATTACAATAATTTTAAACTAATTACACCTAATCTAAGCCCCCGACTAGCTATTAATATAGCTTCAATATAACTAATAGTTACATTGTAGCTATTTTAGGATTTATATTTATTTTACAGGCAACTTTGTATTTATTTTAACTAGGTACAATAGCTATTAAATAGTTAATAACTATTTAATAACTACCTAGCTAAAATAAATACAAATTTACCTGTAAAATAAATCATAACCTAAGTTACAATTACACCTAACACTACACTATCATTAAATTAACTAAATAAATGAATCCTATATAAAACTAAAGACTTACCTGTAAAATAAACCCTAATATAGCTGCAATATAACTAATAGTTACATTGTAGCTATTTTAGCATTTATATTTATTGTACAGGCAACTTTGTATTTATTTTAACTAGGTTCAATAGCTATTAAATAGATATTGACTATTTAATAGCTACCTAGTTAAAATAATTACAAAATTACCTGTAAAATAAATCCTAACCTAAGTTACAATTAAACCTAACACTACACTATCATTAAATAAATTAACTACAAGTACCTACAATTAAATACAATTAAAAAAACTAAACTAAAGTACAAAAACCCCCCCACTAAATTACAAAAAATAAAAAAATATTACAAGAATTTTAAACTAATTACACCTAATCTAAGCCCCCTAATAAAATAACAAAGCCCCCCAAAATAAAAAAATGCCCTACCCTATACTAAATTACAAAAGTTAACAGCTCTATTACCTTACCAGCCCTGAACAGGGCCCTTTGCGGGGCATGCCCCAAAGAAAACAGCTCTTTTGCCTGT
The DNA here is from genome assembly GCF_027579735.1 of Bombina bombina. NCBI lineage: Eukaryota > Metazoa > Chordata > Amphibia > Anura > Bombinatoridae > Bombina > Bombina bombina. Next base: position 156,272,146 of record NC_069504.1, read on the forward strand.
AAAAAAAAACCACAATCCCCCCCCCACATTACAACCCACCACCCACATACCCCTACTCTAACCCAAACCCCCCTTAAATAAACCTAACACTACCCCCCTGAAGATCTCCCTACCTTGAGTTGTGTTCACCCAGCCGGGCCGAAGTCTTCATCCGATGGGGCAGAAGAGGACATCCAGACCGGCAGAAGTCTTTATCCAAGCGGGGCAAGAAGAGGTCTTCCATCCATCAGAAAAGTACAAAAAAACAAACAAACACTAAATTAGCAAAAATAATAAAATATTACAATAATTTTAAACTAATTACACCTAATCTAAGCCCCCTACTAGCTATTAATATAGCTACAATATAACTAATAGTTACATTGTAGCTATTTTAGGATTTATATTTATTTTACAGGCAACTTTGTATTTATTTTAACTAGGTACAATAGCTATTAAATAGTTAATAACTATTTAATAACTACCTAGCTAAAATAAATACAAATTTACCTGTAAAATAAACCCTAACCTAAGTTACAATTACACCTAACACTACACTGTCATTAAATTAACTAAATAAATTAATCCTATATAAAACTAAATACTTACCTGTAAAATAAACCCTAATATAGCTACAATATAACTAATAGTTACATTGTAGCTATTTTAGCATTTATATTTATTTTACAGGCAACTTTGTATTTATTTTAACTAGGTACAATAGCTATTAAATAGATATTTACTGTTTAATAGCTACCTAGTTAAAATAATTACAAAATTACCTGTAAAATAAATCCTAACCTAAGTTACTATTAAACCTAACACTACACTATCATTAAATAAATTAACTACAAGTACCTACAATTAAATACAATGAAATAAACTAAACTAAAGTACAAAAAAACAAACACTAAATTACAAAAAATAAAAAAAATTACAAGAATTTTAAACTAATTACACCTAATCTAAGCCCCCTAATAAAATAACAAAGCCCCCCAAGATAAAAAAATGCCCTACCCTATACTAAATTACAAAAGTAATCAGCTCTATTACCTTACCAGCCCTTAAAAGGGCCTTTTGCGGGGGCATGCCCCAAAGAAAACAGCTCTTTTGCCTGTAAAAAAAAACACAATACCCCCCCCACATTACAACCCACCACCCACATACCCCTACTCTAACCCAAACCCCCCTTAAATAAACCTAACACTACCCCCCTGAAGATCTCTCTACCGTGTCTTCACCCAGCGGGCCGAAGTCTTCATCCGATCGGGCAGAAGAGGACATCCAGACCGGCAGAAGTCTTCATCCAAGCGGGGCAAGAAGAGGTCTTCCATCCATCAGAAGTCTTGATCCAGGCGGCATCTTCTCTGTTCATCCATCCGGAGCGGAGCGGCAGAATCCTGAAGACATCCCACGCAGAGCATCCTCTTCTTTCTTGATCCGACGACTAAGTGACTGTACCTTTAAGTGACGTCATCCAAGATGGCGTCCCTTGAATTCCGATTGGCTGATAGGATTCTATCAGCCAATCGGAATTAAGGTAGGAAAAATCTGATTGGCTGATTCAATCAGCCAATCAGATTCAAGTTCAATCCGATTGGCTGATGGAATCAGCCAATCAGATTGACCTCGCATTCTATTGGCGGTTTTAAATAGGATTCATTTATTTAACTATAGTTTATTTCGTTTTATTTAAATTATATTTAAGTTAGGGGGTGTTAGTGTTAGGGTTAGACTTAGGTTTAGGGGTTAATAACCTTATTATAGTAGCGGCGACGTTGGGGGCGGGAGATTAGGGGTTAATAATTGTAGGTAGGTGGCGGCGATGTTAGGGAGGGCAGATTAGGGGTTAATAAAATGTATTATAGTGTTTGCGAGGCGGGAGTGCGGCGGTTTAGGGGTTAATACATTTATTATAGTTGCGGCAATTTGCGGTCGGCAGATTAGGGGTTAATACTTGTAGTTAGATTGCGGCGACGTTGGGGGGGGGGCAGATTAGGGGTTAATAACTATAATGTAGGGGTCGGCGGTGTTAGGGACACCAGATTAGGGGTTAATAGCTATAATGTAGGCGGCGGCGATATCGGGTCGGCAGATTAGGGGTTAATACTTGTAGTTAGATTGCGGCGACGTTGGGGGGGGCAGATTAGGGGTTAATAACTATAATGTAGGGGTCGGCGGTGTTAGGGACAGCAGATTAGGGGTTAATAGCTATAATGTAGGCGGCGGCGATATCGGGTCGGCAGATTAGGGGTTAATACTTGTAGTTAGATTGCGGCGACGTTGGGGGGGCAGATTAGGGGTTAATAACTATAATGTAGGGGTCGGCGGTGTTAGGGACACCAGATTAGGGGTTAATAGCTATAATGTAGGCGGCGGCGATATCGGGTCGGCAGATTAGGGGTTAATACTTGTAGTTAGATTGCGGCGACGTTGGGGGGGGGCAGATTAGGGGTTAATAACTATAATGTAGGGGTCGGCGGTGTTAGGGACAGCAGATTAGGGGTTAATAGCTATAATGTAGGCGGCGGCGATATCGGGTCGGCAGATTAGGGGTTAATACTTGTAGTTAGATTGCGGCGACGTTGGGGGGGCAGATTAGGGGTTAATAACTATAATGTAGGGGTCGGCGGTGTTAGGGACACCAGATTAGGGGTTAATAGCTATAATGTAGGCGGCGGCGATATCGGGTCGGCAGATTAGGGGTTAATACTTGTAGTTAGATTGCGGCGACGTTGGGGGGGGGCAGATTAGGGGTTAATAACTATAATGTAGGGGTCGGCGGTGTTAGGGACAGCAGATTAGGGGTTAATAGCTATAATGTAGGTGGCGGCGGTATTCGGTCGGCAAATTAGGGGTTAATAAAATAATGCAGGTGTCAGCGATAGCGGGGGCGGCAGATTAGGGGTTAATAAGTGTTAGATTAGGGGTGTTTAGAGACTCGGGGTACATGTTAGGGTGTTAGGTGCAGACTTAGTGTTTCCCCATAGGAAACAATGGGGCTGCGGTGTTAGTTTTTTTTCAGCTGAAACTCCCATTGTTTCCTATGGGGAAATGCCGAATTTTACCGAGCTAATTCGGATTTATTCGGAGATACGGCAGCTATTTCGGATTCATTCGGTAGATTCGGAAGTATTTTAATTCGGAAATCCGAATCAATCCGAATCTCCGAATTTACCGAATTTACCGAATTTCCGAATTAATCCGAAACGAACCGCACATGTCTACAAGAAACAAAACCTTCCAAGATAACAAGGTAATATCTATGGAATGCATTGGCTCAAACGGAACCTGCTGCAAAACCTTAGGAACAAGGTTAAGACTCCAAAGAGTAACAACCAACTGAAACACAGGCTTGTTTCTGACGAAGGCCTGATAAAAAAATTTAACATCTGGCACGACTGCCAAACGCTTACACAACAGAATAGATAAAGCAGAAATCTGACCTTTCAGAGTACTGACTGACAACCTCTTCTTCAGACCTTCCTGGAGAAAAGACAAATTCCTAGGAATCCTAACCCTACTCCAAGAGTAGCCTTTAGTTTCACACCAATAAAGGTATTACGCCATACCTTATGGTAAATCTTCCAAGTAACAGGCTTGCAAGCTTGAATCATGGTCTTAATGAGGATTTAGAAAAACCACACTTAAAAAAAGCTAAGCGTTCAATCTCCAAGCAGTCAGTTTCAGGGAAACTAGATTTGGATGGAAGAAAGGACCCTGTGTTAGAAAATCCTTCCTCAGAGGAAGCAGAAATTACATGTTTACTAGGTCTGTATACCAGATCCTGCGAGGCCATGCAGGAGCTATTAGAATTACTGACTCTCTCTTCTGTTAAATACAAGCAATGACTCGTGGAAGAAGAGCAAACGGAGGAAACAGATAAATTAGACCAAACTTCCAAGGCACCGCCAGAGCATCTATCAGAGCTACCTGCGGATCTTTCGACCTTGAACCGTACCTTGAAGCTTGGCGTTCTGCCTAGATGCCATCAGATCCAACTCCGCAACCCCCACTTGAGGATTAACCTGGAGAACTCCTCCAGATGGAGAGCCCACTCCCCGGCTTGAAAAGTCTGTCTCAGAAAATCCACTTCCACTCCTGGAATGTGGATTGCAGATAGACAATAATTGCAAACTTCCATCCACTGAATAATATGAGCCACCTCCCTCATGGTTAAGGAACTCCCTGGTGATTGATGTAAGCCACAGAGGGGATATTGTCCGACTGAAATCTGATAAATCAGGCTAAAGCCAACTGAGGGCAAGTTATCAGAGAATTGTAAATCGCCCTCAACTCAAAGTTGTTTAAAGGGAGAGCAGACTCCTCCCAAGTCCATAATCCCTGCACCTTAACAAGTCTCAGACTGATCCACAACCTAACAGGCTGGCATCCATGGCCATAATCACCCAAGAAGGTCTCTGGAAGCATGTGCCCTAAGATAAATGTTCCTGAGAAAACCACCACAGAGTAGAGTCTCTTGTTAATTCGTCTAGATCTATCCTCTGGGACAGATCCAAATGATTTCCGTTCCATTGCTTGAGAATGCATAATTGCAGAGCTCTCAAATGGAATCGAGCAAAGGGAATGATGTCCATAGAAGCAACTATCAAACCAATCGCTACCCTACATTAGCCTACACATGGCCGAACAGTATACTGGAGAGGTAAACAGAGAATTTTGGATTTCCTGACCTCCGTCAGAAAAATCTTCATAGATAGGGAATCTATTATAGTCCCTAAGAACACCACCCTTGTAGCTGAAATAAGGGAACTCTTTCTCAGATTCACTTTCCATCCGTATAAACTTAGAAAAGATAACAAGATCTCTGTATGGGAGCTTGCTAGTTGAAAAGATGTTGCCTGAATCAGAATGTCGTCTAAGTAAGGTGCCACTGCAATTCCTCAAGAACTGATCACTGCCAGGAGAGCCACCAGAATTTTTGAGAAAATTCTGGGGACTGTGGCAAGGCCAAACGGAAGAGTCACAAACTGAAACTGTTTTGTCTAGAAAAGCAAATCTCAGAAATTTGAGTTGATCCCTGTGAATAGGAACATGAAGATAAGCATCCTTCAGGTCTATGGTCATCATGAACTGATCTTCCTGGACCAAAGGAAGAATGGACCGAATGGTCTCCATTTTGAGGGTTGTGTCAGGGTTTTTTTCCCTGTTTTGTTTGCCATGTGCTGCTGGCAGCCATTTTACTCACCTCTCTTGCTGAGTCTGGTGCAGAATGTGTGATGCTGCTCATTTCCTGCACACCCTCTTATGGTCAGACTGGTGTACATCATCCGTGTGTGACAGGTTGCAGTCTCAGATTTACAATTCTCTGCCCTTGCGTTGTCTCAGACCTGTTTGTCAGTCCTAGTTCCTGTGTATTACCTGGCTGTCTGGCGTCCCTTGTGGTTCCTGATCCCTGGCTTGTTCCTGACTCTGCTGTTCTCCTTGTTCCTGATTCCGGCTCGTCTGACTACTCGCTTTGGTTCCTGACTCGGCTTGTCTGACTATTCGCTTTGGCTCTTGACTTGGCTCGTCTGACTACCAGCTCTGGCTTTGACTCCTGGCTTGTTATTTGACTTGTGGACTTTTTATTATTTTTTGTTATTAATAAAGGTGCAATTATTTTTGCACTTCTCGTCTCAGTCTGATTCCTGGCACCCTGACATTACGCAAGGGCCATGAATCCTGATGGTGCTAATAATCCACCATTATCTACCATCATTTCCAAGATGGATCAACAGGATCACCATTTGGATCAATTTGCACTAGCCCTGCAAACCCTGCTGAATCGCACTGCACATTTGGACCAAAGTGTCCCGCAAGTTGTGGCTGCTCCTGTTTCCACTGCTGCACCTAGTCCTACCAGGAGCATGTCCAGTTCTGCATCTCTACCTCAGCGATATTGAGGTGATCCTATTCAGTGCAGAGGGTTTTTGAACCAGGTGGGCATTTACTTTGAGATGTTACCTCAGAGCTAAGGTGGGATTTCTAATCTTGTTACTCTCTGACACAGCTCTTGCCTGGGCTAATCCCTTGTGGGAGACTAATAAAGCTGTGATTTCAAATTACCCTCAATTTGTGGCCTCCTTTCGAAGGGTATTTTATGTTCCTGCTCGCTCCTCCTCTGCTGCTAAACAACTCATGTCCATTCAGCAAGGTATAAGATCTGTTGCTCAGTATGCTATTGCTTTCTGTACGCTTGCCGCAGAGGTAGGTTGGAACAATGAAGCCCTTGTTGCCGCCTTCTTTCATGGGCTCTCTGATGCGATTAAAGACGAAGTTACTGCCAGAGATTTAACAGAGGATCTCGAGGCATTGGTGTCTTTTTTTGATCCTAATGGACACCAGACTCAGTGAGAGGCCCTCTTTCAAGGAGCGCTTGCGGAAGCCTCCTGTTCCGTTGTCTCCTACATGTTCGTTCCCACCCATGCATCCCTCTCCTCCCATGCCTCCTGGTCCCGAGTCACCAGGTACTGCTGAGCCGATGCAGTTGAGATTCACGCATCTCTCCACAGCAGAGAGGGCCTTTAGGAGGATGGAGGGGCTTGGCCTCTATTACAGGTTACAGGGCCACCTTTTAAAGTCTTGTCCTACATGGCCGGGAAACGCTCACACCTAAGGTCCTGTCAGGGGCAGACCTTGGGTGGTTTATCCTCTTCCCCGGAACCACTAAAGGAGAAACCTTTGATCATGATTGTCCTTTCCTGAGTGGACTCCTCCATAGTCACCCACGCTCTTGTTGACTCCAGTGCTGCGGGCTATTTCATTGACAGTGCTTTTGTATCAAAGCACTCTATTCCTGTTTTGCCTCGGTCTGTTCCGTTTGCTATTGAGGCCATTGATGGCAGGCCCCTTCAGCCCGCACTCGTTATCCATGGCTGTTGGGGCTCTACATTTTTAAATCCTCCCGTTCCAGGTGATAAACTAACTATTGTACCTAGTTAAAATAAATACAAAGTTGCCTGTAAAATAAATATAAATCCTAAGATAGCTACAATGTAACTATTGGTTATATTGTAGCTAGCTTAGGGTTTATTTTATCGGTAAGTATTTAGTTTTAAATAGGATTAATTTATTTAATTATGTTACATTTTTTTCATTTAATTTAAATTATATTTAAGTTAGGGGGTGTTAGGGTTAGACTTAGTTTTAGGGGTTAATAACTTTATTATAGTGGCAGCGACGTTGGTGGCGGCATATTAGGGGTTAATAAATATAATGTAGGTGTCGGCGATGTTGAGGGCAGTAGATTAGGGGTTCATAAGTCTAATGTAGTTGGCGATGGTGTCCGGAGCGGCAGATTAGGAGTTAATAATATAATGTAGGCATCATCAATAGCGGGGGCGGCAGATTAGGGGTTAATAAGTGTAAGATTAGGGGTATTTAGACTTGGGGTTCATGTTAAGGTGTTAGGTGCAGACATCAATTTAATATTCCCATAGGAAACAATGGGGCTGCATTAGGAGTTGAACGCTGCTTTATTGCAGGTGTTAGGTTTTTTTCAGCCAGCTCAGCCAAATTGTTTCCTATGGGGAAATCGTGCACGAGCATGTTTTGCCAGCTTACCGCTACCATAAGCAACGCTGGTATTGAGGTGAGATGTGGAGCTAAATTTTGTTCAACGCTCACTTTTTTGAGGCTAACCCTGGCTTGCAGAAAACTCGTAATACCAGCGTTGTCTTAAGTGAGCGGTAATAAAAAAAGGAGCGTTAGCACCGCACAGCCTTACCGAAAAAACCCCGTAATCTGGCCGTATGAATCCTCTTGTCTTGCCATAAATCTATTGATTACCATATATGGTTTTAATCAATAGTTAATACAGAATTTAACTATTTAACCATTTAATACTATATATGTTTAGAAACGTCATATCCACTATATATGGCAGTGAATAATTGTTTGAGGTAATGATTCAATCATTGAATTCCTCATTATTTATCACCTTATATGGTTTTACATTACCACCAGTTTCCAAACATTACCACCTTAATGAAAACTAGGCCAAAGTCTATTGAGATTGTTTATGTTACCACCAGTTTCCACACTTTACTACCTCAATGGAAACTAGGCATATGAATGAATTCTGATTACACTAATTCTGATAACACTATTAAATCCCTAAGTAGTTGTGTTTGAAAACTATAACAGAGGGTATGCACAGAATACATGTATATGCCACTGATACAGCTTTTATTATAGTAATTTCAGGCAATTAAGCTCTTTTTACATTAAGCTGCTCACATTAAATGTTTTAGGATAGTAAAAAAATAGTTAAATGCAAATAACTTTTGGTATGTTTTACCAAATGTCCTGAAATGTTCAGAATATGTTTGAATATATAGATTATTGTATTGTGGGAAATTGGTTACCATCTCATTTCAATTTTGTATGTTAAGCCACATTAAGCTCCCCAAAAAACAAGCGTAATCTCACTCATTTGCCTTGTGGGACACTAAAATCCATGAAACTTCTAGGATAGGCTTGGAAAGTGAAAATCTTGGGTTGTGCAAAATTATGCAGCAATTGATTAACGTTTGGGCAGTTTTTTTATCTCATTAAGCTACATTAAGCCATTTTCACATTAAGGTGTCCATTTATCATTGTGCGGACAGACATGATCCGCATATGCTGTCGGCATTTATCATTGCACCAGCAGTTCTTGTGAACTGTTGGTGCAACGCCACCCCCTGCAGATTCGCGGACAATTGGCCGCCAGCAGGGGGTGTCAATCAACCCGATTGTATTGGATCAGGTTGATTTTCGCCGATGTCTGTCCGCTGCCTCAGAGCAGGCGGACAGGTTATGGAGCCGCAGTCTTTAGAGCAGCGGCCATAACTTGTGTTTCTGGCGAGCCTTCCACGGGCATCAAGCTCCGTTTGGAGCTTGATAAATAGACCCCTAATGTTTTAGGATGTCGACATAAATAAATCATAACTCAAATATAGGATTGTAATGGTAAACCAGGTCAATTTATGCCAATAGGCCCCAGTCCAAACTATTTTATGGGTATATATATATATATATATATATATATATATATATATATATATATATATATATATATATATATATATATATATACACATATACAGTACTGTGCAAAAGTCTTAGGCCACCATTAGATTTGTTGTTTTAGCAATGGTATAATGACGATATATCATTATTTCGCAGTCTCTTTATAAGAAAACAACCAGAAAATACAGAGTATTTGTATGCAGTGTTAAAAATAGAAGAAAAATCAGAAAAAACAGCTTCAATAGGCTAAAGTGGCAAATATTTAGTGTGACCTCCCCTTACACTTGAGCAATAGCAGGAACCTGGCTCTCGTAAACCTAAATAGAATTGAACCCTAATTAATGTCATTGCTAACAATTTGTCCTACTATTTTGTGTCAAAATGACTGTTGTCAAAAGGTCTATTACACTAGGTTTGTGCAAGATATGCTTTAGCATTACATACACGTGTGGTATGCGTTTCATTCGTTGGAAGCTTGCTAATAAGACCAACTTTTAATCACATCATTCCATTTAAAATGCCAAAGATTACAGAATTTTGCAGACATAAAATCATCCTTTTGCATCAGCAAGGCCACTCTCAAAAGAGAAATCAGTACACAAACTGGATACTCAAGATATGGTATTCAAGCTGTTATAAAGCAATTTGAAGAATCAGGCGAGGTCAAGGACAAAAAAGGACTGGAAGGCCAAGAAAAATCTCAAAATCTGATGAGAAATTTCTCAGAATTGATCAGGAATGGTAGCAGCCAAGAAACCACTTTTTTTTCAGAAGGGGAGTAGGGTGAAAAGGCTAAGATATGCTAAAGCTCACAGAGATGGGAATGAAGATCAGTGGAAAAGAATATTATGGAGTGACAAATCCAAGTTCCGCCAGTGGTGTTGGTGATATTGTCCAAATTGATGGGATCATGAATGCTGAAAAGTACAGACAGGTTTTAATTAATCATGTCATTCCTTCTGGAAAGCACCTGATTGGGAATGGTTTTATTTTTCAGCATGATAACGATCCCAAGCACAATGCAGTGAAATCATAGTTGGAGAGAAAAACAGCTGATAAATCACTGACAGTCATGGACTGGCCTCCACAGAGAACAGACCTGAATATTATAGAGGCAGTATGGGATCACCTGGACAGTGAAATAATAGACAACCTAAATCTTAAGAAGAACTATAGGTAGCGCTGAAAGAAGCCTGTATAATATGCCAGAAAATTACTTCATAAAACTTCAGGACAGTTTCCTCAAAAGAGTTCAAGATGTGCTTAATGCCAAGGGAGGTCACACTAAATACTGACTTTTGTCTAAAAAAGGCATTTTGTCCTGAAAATTGTGTTTTTTTATATTTTGTGTACATATTTCCTGTATTTTCTATTTGTATCTAAAGAGACCAAAAAGTAAATATGGATGATCATTAAAAATTAAAACTTTGATAAAATGACAAATCTAATGGTGGCTTAAGACTTGCACAGTACTGTATATATATATATATATATATATATATATATATATATATATATATATATATATATATATATATATATATATATATATATATATATATATATATATATACAGAATATATATATTTACATATATTAGGGTGGCCATATTGTCGCTTTAAAACAGGACACATATGAAAAATACATATGTCAGGGCTGTTTAAAGAAATGTTTGGAATAATGTTCCATTATAAGAACCTTGACATATGTCTTTTTCATATGTGTCCTGTTTTAAAGCAGAAATATGGCCACCCTAATATATATATATAGGTATACCTCACTCATACGGTGGGTTAGGGACCGCCTTAAAGTGAAACAGTGTGGTTTTAGCTTTCTTTTCACTTGCCAGTGTGTTTAAAAGCTTGAAAACATGTTTGAACTAGGTGTGCAATATCACTAAGTTTAGTTAAACACTAGCACAGTACAGTATTCAAATAGTATTTAATAAAAAGTGTACCTGTTAATTAGTGACAATTACTGTTCAATTTGCCAGACTACAACACTGAGACACAGATTGCACTGTAATGCTGTAAATAGAGTGAAATGGGCATAACAAAATGGTGCCACTCACTTTTCTCACAATCTCACAGTGAGTGCAGCACTGTTTCAAAATCCTTGGAGGTTGAACTTCAGCTCCACAAAGCGCTGTATTAGCGAAGCGCTGTAAAGTGAATCACTGTAAAGTGAGGTATACCTGTGTGTGTGTATATATATATATATATATATATATATATATATATATATATATATATATATATATATATATATACACACTGTATATACATACACACACACACACACACACACATATATATATATATATATATATATATAGCACACACCTTGACATATAAAATAGCCATTAGAAACAAAGTGAATGTGATTTTTTAAAAATTAATTTTAATTTTAAATATATATATATAATTTATGTTTGTGTTTTTGAATATAAATACTTAAAATGGCAATGTTCTTCACTTAGCAGAAAATTTTATTTTTAAATATATATTTCTATATATATCTCAATGTACAGTATACATATATGTATATATATATATATATATATATATATATATATATATATATATATATATATATATATATATATATATCTGTATATATTCAAATAAATATATAGCTATAGATATATTTTAAAAAATAACCACACATATATAGAAATATCTATTTAAAATAAAAAGAGTAATTTTAAGTATTTATAACTACCTTCGGGCACTGTTGGTCTATTGTAATATCGGGTTTGTGCGCAAGCGATAACTATTATTTTTTTTTTAGCGCACTGCCTAGAAGGCAATGGGAGAAGAAGTTTGAGTGCAAGTGACATTTCTTTCGCTCGTGCACAAACAATTTACTTTCAACTTGTAATACAAGCCTATGATAAAAGTTTGGTTTGAGCCTTGTTTGCACTCGAGCAGAAATAAGTTAGTGTTCCACTTAATCTTAGCCTATATATTTCTTTATATATCTGATAATGTTAATGTAAAATATATAGCTATACCTATAGCTCTATATGAATAGATATATAGGTATATGTATATACAGATATATATATATAGTATAAACAGATATATATATATATATATATATATATATATATATATATATATATATATATATATATATAAATATTAATTTAAAATAAAAAAAATATTTTCTTGTATGTGAAGAACATTGGAATGTGAAATATTTACAGTAAATGCAAGGTAAAGCACATTATTAAATATTATTATAGAATTATTTTTTAGACACATATTTAATAGCCCTTTGCAGTCAAATACCTAATCATATACCATATACATGTGAACCCTTATGAATATAATATTTATATGACTCATTTTTTTATCAGATAGTGTTTATATGAGTGTAACTGTTTATTTTAATGTATTTATGTTGTGTTTTGTGCAAATTGTATTTTATCTCTTACCCTTTACGCAAGGTCTTCAGTCATGCTAAATTTAATTGCGCTAAAGAGAACACATTTAATTTAAACTTTTAATACTCATGCGTATTAACACGCATGTGACGTGCATTAAATTTGTTTACGCTCGAGCAAATGCGTTTACTTTCAACTTGTAATACGTGTGCAAGTACAATAAATTGTAATATTGTGATTTTATTAGGTGGCAAAAATGAATGAAAATGATTTCCAGAACAATTTTTTTGTACTACATTTTTGCAGAAGCATCTAAGCTCACATGCCAGTGTCAAGGCAAACCTCATTGTTTCAATATAATACACCCATACCTAATGTCTTTGCAACCCATATAAAACATCTCTAATAAGAATGGGGAATGGCTCATTGAAGCCTGTCCCAATTAACCCTTTTAAGACCAAACAAGTGGGAGATTGCTAGGTAATACTGGCTACATTTCGCAATGCAAATATAGAAAAACATAGCTGTAGACAAATCCCCTATGTGCAGCTTTAAAGACAAAATGCAACCATTCTTTTAAAAAAACAGTAATAACAGTTACCTGCACACTATAGCAACATTTTATGACAGGAATACCAGATTTGTATTAGTTCCCTATTTTGACCAAAGTATGTAAGCTATCTTGCCAGAATCAAGGCAAACCCACTATGGGAATCAAACTCATAAACATTTAAAGGGACACTGTACCCAAAAAAAATCTTTTGTGATTCAGATTGAGCATGAAATTTAAAGCAACTTTCTAATTTACTCCTATTATCAAATTTTTCTTCTTTCTCTTGGTATCTTTATTTGAAATGCAAGAATGTAAGTTTAGATGCCGGCCCATTTTTGGTGAACAACCTGGGTTGTCCTTGCTGATTGGTGGATAAATTCATCCACCAATAAAAAAGTGCTGTCCAGAGTACTGAAACAAAAAAAAAGATTAGATACCTTCTTTTTCAAATAATGATAGCAAGAGAACGAAGAAAAATTGATAATAGGAGTAAATTAGAAAGTTGCTTAAAATTGCATGCTCTTTCTGAATTGCAAAAGAAATTTTTTGGGTACAGTGTCCCTTTAAGTATTTGTAATGCCATTACTTTGCAGACTCCATCTTGGATGGCCCTAAAAGGGTTTATTAGGTGATATTTATCTAATGTGAATTACTTAAACCCATTTTTCATACAAATGTCAGTAATGTGCATAACTAACTTTTTTCTCAAAATTTGTCAAATGTAGTTGAATTTTGTCAGAGAATTTTTTTTAGTGTAGGCTAGTAATAATAATATTAATTATTTTTAACAATAATAACACATGAGATACCAATTTGCAATCTCTGTCCAGGCTTCAAAGATATCATTCGTTTTTCAAATCAATATGTCTGCACTCTGCAGTGTTTTTTTTTTTTTCATCAATGTATAAAAACAGATCAGAAATACATTTATAAGTCAATGGAATAAAATATTTCAATAAAATCACTGTTACAGTAGAAAAATGCTCAATGTGAAACAGCATGCATTGCATTTAAAGGGACAGTCAAGTCCAAAAAAAATCTTCCAGGATTTAAATAGGGAAGGTCATTTTAAACAACTTTCTAATTTACTTTTATCACCAATTTTGCTTTGTTCTCTTGGTATTCTTAGTTGAAAGCTAAACCTAGGAGGTTCATATGCTAATTTCTTAGACCTTGAAGGCCACCTTTAATCTGACATCATTTTGACAGTTTTTCACCACTAGAGGGCATTAGTTCATGTGTTTCATATAGATAACATTGAGCTCACACACGTGGTTACCTAGGAGTAAGCACTGATTGGCTAAAATGCATGTCTGTCAAAATAACAAAAATAAGGGGGCTTATATACAATAATTAGTTATGCAAATCTGGGCTGGGGAATGGGTAATAAAGGGATTGTCTATCTTTTTTAAGAAACAGAAATTTTGGTGTTGACTGTCCCTTTAATGTTAATGCCAATTTTGCCCAATTTAATTTAAATTAACCTTTTAAAATAAAAATAGAAATGATGTAAATGTACTACTCTACTAAATGATGTTTAGATTTTTTTAAAATACAGACACAATTAGGTAAACGCCATGATTTTTGTACAATATGCTAATAATATACTGGTTTACACTAAAAAGTCATACATCTTTGTGCAATATTAGAGATGTGAAGGATGTAATTCGGCAGTGGAGACAGAATGATTCATGATACAAAGCAAAGGTAAAATGCAGTTGCAAAGACTTTCCTCAAGATGGAACTTTCCTACCAAGTAAAATATTCACAAAAAAGATCAATCGCTGTGAGCTTGTTGAAATGTGTAAAATGATATTAGTTTACAAATCAATATACAAGTTATTATAAAATGATACACAATATTTAATACATGGGACACTGAAAAAACCCCATTATTAGTTTGGCACAGTGTATATGAGCTTTTTTTAACATATCGACAGAGCAAGGCTGACTTAATGAGGAAGGCACCTGTTTGAATTTTATACACATATTAAAAATGTGCAAGTTTTTTTTTCCAAATATTTTTTAAAATGTGAAAAAAAAAAAAAAAGCATTAATCTAATTTGTTATTCATCTTAATACATAAGTTTATCCGTTATAAATGTACTACATCTGCAGAGTTATTTTATATCATTTTGATTGCTCTGATTACTGGCAACAAAAATACATTGTACATTTTATAAGCAGCTTACACGTTACGCTGGCAGAGCTCATAGAACTTCTTCATGTACTAATTAATTATTAAACAATGAAGAGCCTTCAGTGTGATAACTGCAAGGATTTCTCACCGAACTGATATCCATATTGGTTGAGAAACACACAAAACAGGGAGGGTTATTGAGAAGCAGAGAAAGACATAACAATGAGGCAGTGACTCCTAGACATAATTATCGCCTACATCATTCTGGGTAAAAAGAATCTCGACTTCTCAATAATGTGGGGAAATCTTGCAGCCAGGATTCGGCTACAAACAGCCTATTGTTGCCGGTTAAGTTGAAGCTTTCCTTGCCCCTGGTCAGGGTGAGCTGCAGATAAGAGGTGGATTAGAAAGAACGTAGGAAAGACCAATAGCTGCCAGTGGGAGTATTTGTTATTCACATGGAAGAGACTCCACGAGCTGTACTGGACTAGCTGCCTCTTTCAGCACCACGGACAGCTGCAAGTGCTGATTCTAGGAAGAGCAGAGCTGTGGTGCCTCTAATTACAGTGCAATGCAGCCGCAGGATGCTGACCGGTATGTATCACAAACACTACATAATATTTGCATTGATGCTTAACCCCTGTTATATATAATTGTAATGCATCAAGTTGCAGTTTTCATTGCTAATTAGTCTTATATAGTCATAAGCATGCTAGAAGAATTCACTGTGTACAGGATCAACACTATGTAAAGCCTTTGGTTGACTGCAACGAGTTGAGCAGAATGCAGTGCAGCTTCTTTTTTTGGCAACCATCGGGTTAAGTATAATTGGTCTATGTAAGGCAATGTCTGCTGCATGTTTAGTTGTTTCTCTTTGGCAACCAATGGTATGTAAATAACTATTCACTCTACTAAGTTGTCCCTATTTTGGGGCCAAGGGCTTGATTATTACTGTTGTGTGTAACAACATTCGCTGCATAATTAGTTGTCTCTAGATTTGTGCACTTTCCCTGGCTAATACGATCAGCAATACATTTTAGATATTGCTGGCTGCTGCTGCAACGAGTTTTAAGTATGGAAATACACTAAATACCTGTTTTATTAAGAACAGGGGACAGCTAGTTGCCTTCTTAAAAACAAAAACTAGTAAAAGTGGGTAGACAACTGTAACTGTACAAATATCTGAGTAAAATAAGAAGTGGAATAACCCATGGAACATTCCTTGATGGAGAAGTATGGATGCAAGTGAACCTCCAGTAATGGAAGTGTCTGTATATGTGAATGGAATTTTAAAACACTGTTTCTAATTGTTGTGTTGGTCTTATTAAATTGTTCTATTACAAATAAGAAAATGTAGTTGCTTCCATAAGGATCTTCTCTAATAAATATGGTGCAGTTTTCTCTCACTAATTCGCCCCTCCTTTGCAGCCTGGATAAATAGCCACTGAAAAGTTAATGCAACGCTGTTATATCTCCCAAACACAGACAGGCATTGCATTTTTGTGAGGGTTTTTCTTCTTATTTTTGTTTTTCCTTTCTCTGATATATTTTAACTTTGGCTAAATTTTTTGGTCTTTTTTCTGTTTATTGCGTTTTTTTTTACTTAGACAATGATTTTTATGTCAATACAAAAGAGATTAAAGAAAAATAACACTTGTTTGCAATCTGTCATTTCCCATAAAACACCCAAAAGAGTGTTCCTTAATGTTACTCTGACAGTAAGAAGCATTAAAGTATATGTTAATAGCCATTTAGATTAATGAAAGTCATTCCTATGGATATATGCCACATTTTAATCATCCAGCCTTAGAGTAAATCCCTAGATGCTTCCTACTTGAGCTCAAATACATATTCTAAGAATACAACTTTATACAATTTTACATCATTTTAAAATGAAAACATTTTATACATTCTGTATACATCATGAGTCATATGTTTCTAAAAATAAAGTTAACTTATTTTTAAAAAAGAAGGTGCAATTAGTATTGGAATTAAGCAGCACTGAACACAAATCCATCTGCTCAGCAAAATAGCGTTATGATCCCTTGAGGCTTGTTCAGCTGGTGAAAATATAATGGAATCACACACTACAGAGATTGTCTGACACGTAGCATTTTGTGAAAATGAAAAAATATATTTTTGTGCAAAATAATTCCCTGTGACGTTTGCCATTGTAGGGAGATAAGCAGTATTAGCTACTTGCAATGAAATGTATTAAAAAAATCTAGACCCTCTGTGAATACTAGATAGGGACTAACCTTTCTTTAAATAAGAAAGTAACCCTTGGGGCTTCTTTTTATAGGATTAGTATTGGATATGCAAATACTAACATTTTTGTTTACAGCTGGAAGAATTTGCTAGTCTCTTTTTAAGCTAATATAAATATACAAGACAACTAGCCCACAATCGATTGGCAAAGGAAAATGCCTTTACAACTGGCACCCCTGACATTAAGGCTTCCAGTTCTAATGACCTTTCTGGAACAGCTTGTTGGAACAGTATTGCGGTGTGTGAGTTTATTATATATTTAATTGCTTGTAAACAGAGGGACATAAATTAGCACAATTAACTGTCTAAAATACAAGGGTATTTAGAATTCAACTTGTAACACATATTTGTATATGTGCCTCTTAGATAAAGAAGATGGTGTATTGTATCTAAACATATAATATTTAAATTCACATGTTCTACATTTTTCTTGTATTAAGAATGAATGTTGTATTTTCTTAAAATCTTACTATTTTTTTTGTTTGTATATAATCTGATGGGTGTATTGTAATTAGTCCTGACTGCACCGTATGCAATTATATACTTATTGTATACATTCGGTTTGTAATAACTATTAAAAAACACAGTTTTTTTTAGTAATAGATAATATGCTGTCTAGGAGTTTTAAAATATTGAAAGCCAATACACAGAATACCTTTTCAAGACAGATCGATAGCTGCAGTGCCTTATTGTATTTCATGGTTGCATAGTATTGGCATTTTATGAGACCAGAGAAGTGATGATAAAGATGATACTGGTTACATACATATCAGGATTATTTGCTAGTAGAACAGTGTAATACATAATTAAATATGGGTAATCTGTTTTTTCTCCCATTTTGGTGAAACTTGGCCTATGTATATCCCATATGAGCTACAGTGCAGTACACAGATGTGGATCATAAGAATGAAATGATTTAATGAAGAGCCTATCCTCTTAATTGAAAATCCATATTGCCTGATGTTAAACTTGCTCTCTGTAATGTTCTAAAGACAGGGATATAATAGTCTATGCATTGGTGACTGTAACTTTAACAATCTTTGTATGGATCTCAGTCACTATGCAAATAAGTCTTCTGCAGCTATCATTTTTTATTTATTATTTTCTATGTTTCTAAAGGGTTGTCTAGTTTAAGAAGCCAAGTAACACATTTAGTCTTACAACTATATTTTTCTCATGCAATAACTTATTTTTGCTATGATGCTATTTTATGTAGTGTTACTACAATGGATACGATCACAATTTCTTATTTCCATATGGATATATCATGCTTATTTAATTGTCAATTCTGAGGTATGTCAATTCATATAGCTGTACTCAGTATTAATTAAAATATTAAAGCAGCTCATTTTTATTTTGTTTTTAGCAAATTGGTGCCTTTATCATATTTATTCTAGAAACTAGACAAGGTTTTCTCAAAAATCTTTACATTAAGACATATTTTTTAATGTAGTAGTTTACTGTTAAAGGAGTATGAAAGCCTAATTAAACTCATGATTCAGACAGAGCTTGCAATTGTAAACCCTTACTGACCACAACGTACCCTGTACTTTGCTGGTCATTAAGGGTTTGTTTGTTTGTTTGTAATATCATGGGTCTTGTCTCCTGCAGGCTTGTTAAAATAGCACGGTCTGGCTGCTGGTGGCAAGGCTGCGCTATTAAAAAACACACTGGGTCATTAAGGGGTTAAGATACACTCCAATTTACTTATGTTATCAATATTACTTAGTTCTCTTGGTATCATTTGTTGAAAAGCATACCCAGGTAGGCTCAGATGCAGCAATGCACTACTGGGAACTAGGTGGTGATTGTTTGATACGCATATATGCCTCTTGTCGTTGGCTCACATGATGTTTTCAACTAGATCCCAGGACTGCCTTGTTGAAGCTGACTTAACTTCATGTTTTACCCAGGACCATCCTGTAACAAAACATAAAATTCCCTTCTTTAGCTGCAACAAAGAATAAAATTATTTAAAAAAAATAAAAAATCTTAATGAAATACAAAATAATGTGTGATTGGTTATTTTTATTTGCCTATTTATTGTGTGTGGACAGTGTCCTTTTGGCTTTTTTCAAGCAGATGTTCACTGCTCCTTCCTGACCATAAAGAGTACAGGTTACTATTCTGTGACAGGACTATTGTGAAAAACCAATGAGAGAGCTGATAAAGTGAAAATGTTTTTTAAATGTAATAAAGTCTTGTATACAGATGGTTAGTGTGAATGTATAAATGTCTTATTTTTAGATTCAAGTTGTCACATTTTTACTACTTTATAAAAATATGTATAGCTAGTAAAGTATGTGAGGATAGTATTGTCTTCTTTTTAGATATATTAAAAGAACAGGACACCACAATTTTTTTTTTATGATTCAGATAGAGCATTTTTACAAATGTAATTCCCCCCCCCCCCCATTTTCTTATTTTATTAAACTTGCTTGGTTTTTATAGTATTGTTTGTTAACCCCTTAATGACAGCGATGTAATGTTTGCATACTTACCATAGAGAAATACAGAAGTAGCTATGGCACCTCTCTCCCTCTCTCTATGGGGTCCATTTATTATTGTGCGGACGGACATGATCCGCTATAGTGAACCATGTCCGCCGCACATCGATAAATGCCGACAGCATACACTGTCAGCATTTATCATTGCACCAGCAGTTCTTTTGAACTGCTGGTGCAATGCAGCCCCCTGCATATTCACGGCCAATTGGCCGCTAGCAGAGGGTATCAATCAGCCCGATCGTACATGATCGGGCAGATTGCTATATGCCGCCTCAGAGGCGGCGTATGAGTTAAGGAGCAGCAGTCTTAAGACCGCTGCTTCTTAACTCCTGTTTCCAGAGAGCATGAAGGCTCGCACGGAAACAAGGGGAACAGAGGCCATTCGGCCCTCGTTAAATAGACCCCTATGACCTGATGCTGTGAGTGTGGCTGCTTTCTACCTGGCTCAGATGGAAATTTGGCGTGCTAACCCAGATAAGACCATTTAAGCTATCTTCTCTTATGGAGCTAGGAGCTCACCTTGTGTCCTAATGAAGCCTGCTCCTAATAAACTTTGTTTATCCACTTCAAGACCCAGCTTTCATTTTTCCTCATTTATATCTTCTCTTATGGATTTTCCAATGGACTACATATTAGCTACCTAGAGGGAGAAATGCTCAAAAGAAACTTTTAATGCTCTTCCATAGTTGATTGAAAATGGTACTTTGATTATTTCCTTGCTACTGCCATGACTGGATCTCCTGCATTTTTGTTTACCGGCTGCCCAGAGAGAGAGACACTTGGAAAAAAGGCTCATCATGCTTTAGTGGTCAATTTGGATAAATAAGACACCTTCTGTAGGGGGATATTTGATGTAGGCTTTCCTGCTTTTTGTTCATCTGTCTGGCAGATAAAGATCACTCCAAATGGTCAGTTTTGGGCTGTAGATGTATTAGAGTGATGTACCACTGGTCAAGATCATGGAGAACTGAAGGTTGCTGAATACACTGATGTGCTGTTAAAGATTCCAAATCAGTTTGTTGGATGTGGATAGTGACATTAATTGTGTGATCTTAAATGAGATGAGTGGCACTTCACAGTAACACCATTCTTAGCTTGTAGACCAGGTGTGCCCAAGAAGTAGACTGGGATATAGTGCTAGTGCTGACTAGAAAAGAAAAGATTGTTGTTTTGAGTTCCCTTTAACTTGTCAGTCTATAAATGATATTATGAGTTTATGTTGAAAAAAAGAAACAAAAATGTGTTTTGCTCAAGTATGCTATCCCTCACTATAGTGGCCTTAACTCTAGAAAATGGTGATACACTGTGTTAAATTAAGATCAATTTTACATGTATGTTCATATTTTCCTATGTTTAGCATATGCATAAATATAGATCACACTAACATATTTCATAAAAAGTAGACCCAATCAAGCTAAACTGTGGGCACCCCTGTCATAGACCCTGCAAGTTATTTTGGAAGCTCGTTTTTAGTCAAAATAAAGTTGTTTTTTTGTCAAAACTGCCTATTGCAAGGGATTCAGTTCTTTAAAACTTTCCAGCCTGGAGAGACTTCCCATTAAGCTGCCTCCTATAGAATGTAATGAAGCTCTCTGGGATAAAAAGATCTCATAGGGGGGTGAGTTTAACTGCAATAAATCCATTTTATACACTAATTTTACAGCAAATAGGAAACAAAACTATAATCACTATAGTTTAACTTATATTTGCTTCTATTTTAGTAGATAGTAGTTTTCTGTCAGTTACATAAATTAATTGTGAACTTTGTGCAAACTTCACCTTCTTGCAAATGACAAGATAAATTAGTGAGAACTGTAGGTGCAACTTATTTAGAGAATATCAGGTTTGTGAGGGAGCTTCAGATGTACCCTCAGAACTCTGTCCATTCCACTCTCTAGAAATGACAGGCCTATTTCAAATATAAAAAAATAATAGTGTAATGTAATTTGTAAAATAAACACAGAAATAGTTATACAGAATTTAATTCTGATTTTAATTCTGATTTGTTAAGATTACAGAGAAAAATTTCTAAATAATCTGCTTTATACATAGTCTTGATACATTAAAAAACAAAACAGAAAGTGCAAAGGTTAAATGTAATAATGGAAAGAGCTGCGTAATATGTTGGCACTTTATAAACAAAGTATAATATTAAAGTATTATAAAAACTTTAAGGGCAAAAAATGAAGTCTAAAGTTATACTTTACTGAGCTTGTCTCTCCTCCACATCCACAATGTAGGGAGTGAGATACAGCAACATTAAAGGGACACTGAACTCAAAATGTTTCTTTCGTGATTCACATAGCGCATGCATTTTTAAGCAATTTTCTAATTTACTCCTATTAGCAAATTTTCTTCATTCTGTTGGTATGTTTATTTGAAAAGCAAGAATGTAAGTTTAGATGCCGGCCCATTTTTTTTGAACAACCTGGGTTGTCCTTGCTGATTGGACAGCACCAATAAACAAGTGCTGTCCATGGTACTGAAGCAAACATTTGCTGGCTCCTTAGCTGAGATGCCTTCTTTTTCAAATAAAGATAGCAAGAGAACGAATTAAAATTGATAATAGAAGTAAATTAGAAAGTTGCTTAAAATTGCATCCTCTATCTGAATCATGAAAGAAAAAAAAAATGGGTTCAGTGTCCCTTTAACCATTTGCTTTTTATTAAAATGCTAAAAAAACAATATAAGGTGTTCCCTTTAATGTATAGTACTATAGAGAGGTTTAACCTTACACTTTAGTCAGATACCTGCTATAATGTAGTACTGGAAGTGTATACCATTACTGAATTATACAATGCCAATGTTGTTTCCAAATTATATTGTTAACTGATTTTATATATATATATATATATATATATATATATATATATATATATATATATATGAGGAACTCCTGAGCAGAATTTTGAAAATCACGCTGTAGCGTATTAATGCAGAAATACCATGCACAGCCCAAATAGGAGTCAACAATTTGACTACTCGCCATCCGCTTACCGCTATGTGAGTGTTCCACTTGTTTTTACTATTGATTCCCAATAAATGATAAACCTTTAAATTGTTGACTTCTATTTGGGCTGTTCATGGTATTTCTGCATTAATACGCTACCACGTGATTTTCAAAATTCTACTCAGGAGTTCCTCTTTTAAATGTATTTGATCCTCACCTGCCTACAATCAATGCGAAGGATCTCGTATAACTGAAGGAGGTGAGTTTGGCGTGTGAGGACGAAAATGCCTACTCCGACAAAACATGGTACTATCCTTGATGTATTTATGTATTTTACCTGTCTTTTGCTATACTCAGTGCAGCATATATACTCTATATATATATATATATATATATATATATATATATATATATATATATATATATATATGTCTATGCAACATATCTCAACAAAAGTAAGGATAAACTTAAACACAAAAATATTTATAGATTTTAGTTAATAAATAAATAAACATTGTGTATGATTTGGCAGGGGATCAATGTAGAAGGCATCTCTAATAAACATGATGTCATACAAAGAATTAAACCCCTTAGGTAATCTTGTCTGCAATCTATGAATCCAGAACACTTCTCGCTTTCCTAAAAGGCAACTCCTGTCTCCTGTAAAGGATGATATATCCTGGAAATGTTTTTCTATAAAGTGTTGGGCTAGAACTGAACGTGTTTCCTTATGTCTTATGTCACCCAAATGTTCTCTAATTATAGTTCGTACCTCCCTAGTGGTCATACCAAATATCATTTTTAGATTATTGTGCTAGTTTACTTGGATCTTTCAACCTGTTTCTGTTCTATCTTACAGAACTATTCTATGAATAAATATACTATCTTCAGCCATTTTAAAGTGCTATGGAATTTGGTTGCATTTTACATATAAATGATAATAATAAGAACCATTAAGTTATTTAGTTATGTTACTTGCTCCGCTTAACTGCAACAAAGAATGTTGCCTAATTGATTTGACTCTGCAGTATAATTAATGCTAGTCTCTCAATTTAATGACAGCAAATTTCCCTGCTCGCCTTCTATCACAAGGGACTGTAGTATCTTTTATTGCAATGTGTTTAATAATTTTTCAAGTGGATATTAGAGATTTTAGTAGGCCTTTTACATCCATATATTGAAAAATAAAAAGTGATACCCTTACTGGCTAACAAAAAATTATTTTTTTTGCAAGCTTTCAAAGCTGATGAAGGAGCCACAGTGCAAAAAAATCCCTTCTTTGTTAGCCAATAAAGGTATCTCTTATACAATTTGTTTATTTTATTTTTCAATTAGTTAACTGGCTAACACAGTATAATTAATATACAATATTATATAATCTATATCTTTATATATACTGTATATGTCTCATGTATATCACTTGCTTAACCCCTTAATGACCACAGCACTTTTCCATTTTCTGTCCGTTTGGGACCAAGGCTATTTTTACATTTTTGCGGTGTTTGTGTTTAGCTGTAATTTTCTTCTTACTGATTTACTGTACCCACACATATTATATACCGTTTTTCTCGCCACTAAATGGACTTTCTAAAGATACCATTATTTTCATCATATCTTATAATTTACTATAAAAAAAATATAAAATATGAGGAAAAATTGAAAAAAACACACTTTTTCTAACTTTGACCCCCAAAATCTGTTACATATCTACAACCACCAAAAAACACCCATGCTAAATAGTTTCAAAATTTTGTCCTGAGTTTAGAAATACCCAATGTTTACATGTTCTTTGCTTTTTTTGCAAGTTATAGGGCCATAAATCCAAGTAGCACTTTGCTATTTCCAAACCACTTTTTTCCAAAATTAGCGCTAGTTACATTAGAACACTAATATCTTTCAGGAATCCCTGAATATCCCTTGACATGTATATATATTTTTTTTAGTAGACATCCCAAAGTATTGATCTAGGACAATTTTGGTATATTTCATACCACCATTTCACCGCCAAATGCGATCAAATACAAAAAATCGTTCACTTTTTCACAAATTTTTTCACAAACTTTTGGTTTCTCACTGAAATTATTTACAAACAACTTGTGCAATTATGGCATAAATGGTTGTAAATTCTTCTCTGGGATCCCCTTTGTTCAGAAATAGCAGACATATATGGCTTTGGCGTTGCTTTTTGGTAATTAGAAGGCCGCTAAATGCCACTGCGCACCACAAGTGTATTATGCCCAGCAGTTAAGGGGTTAATTAGGGAGCTTTTAGGGAGCTTGTAGGGTTAATTTTAGCTTTAGTGTAGTATAGTAGACAACCCCAAGTATTGATCTAGGCACATTTTGGTATATTTCATGCCACCATTTCACCGCCAAATGCGATCAAATTGAAAAAAAAGTTACATTTTTCACAATTTTAGGTTTCTCACTGAAATAATTTACAAACAGCTTGTGCAATTATGGCACAAATGGTTGTAAATACTTGTCTGGGATCCCCTTTGTTCAGAAATAGCAGACATATATGACTTTGGCGTTGCTTTCTGATAATTAGAAGGCCGCTAAATCCTGCTGCGCCTCACACGTGTATTATGGCTAGCAGTGAAGGGGTTAATTAGGGAGTTTGTAGGGAGCTTGCAGTTTTAATTTTAGCTTTAGTGTAGAGATCAGCCTCCCACCTGACACATCCCACCCCCTGATCCCTCCCAAACAGCTCCCTTCCCTCCCCCACCCCACAATTGTCCCCGCCATCTTAAGTACTGGCAGAAAGTCTGCCAGTACTAAAATAAAAGTTTTTTTTTAAAAAAAATAAAAATTTTTAAGCATATTTACATATGCTAGGGTGTAGGATCCCCCCTTAGCCCCCAACCTCCCTGATCCCCCCCAAAACCGCTCTCTAACCCTCCCCTCTGCCTCATTGGGGGCCATCTTGGGTACTGGCAGCTGTCTGCCAGTACCCAGTTTGCAAAAAAAAGTGCTTTTTTTATTTTTGTTTGGCTTTTTTCTGTAGTGTAGCTTCCCCCCCCCCCACACAGACAAACCCCCACCACCTTGCTGATCTTTTTTTTTTTAAAAAATATTTAGACATTTAAACATTTAAACATTTTTTATTAATAAATTTTCTGTAGTGTAGCGGTTCCCACCCGCTCCCTCCCCGTGCACGCGCCCGCCCCCGCCCTCCCGTGCACGCGCGCACGTCCGTGCGCGCCCCCGCTCATCCCCGCCCACGATCCCGCCCCCCCTGCACATAACCAGGGCCATCGATGGCCGCCACCCGCCTCCCGGTCCGGCTCCCACCCACCAACGCAGGGAGCCACCGATCTCCGGTGCAGAGAGGGCCACAGAGTGGCTCTCTCTGCACCGGATGGCTTAAAAAGGTTATTGCAGGATGCCTCCATATCGAGGCATCACTGCAATAACCGGAAAGCAGCTGGAAGCGAGCAGGATCGCTTCCAGCTGCTTTCCACACCGAGGACGTGCAGGGTACGTTCTCAGGCATTAACTGCCTTTTTTTTGAGGACGTACCCTGCACGTCCTCGGTCGTTAAGGGGTTAAAGGGACATATTAAATGCTTTGTGATTCTCACATTCCTTTCTCATACTAACTCTGAATAGATGATTCTACCTAGCATTTATTTAGGGCCACAATATGAGTGGAGTACTAATTAGTACTTTCGTTAGAAGTAAACTTTTTTCACGCGTAGGGTTGAGTTGAAAGTAATAAGTTATTGCGCTCACACAAATACGATGCACGCAAACAGCTTACTTCTAGCGTTATTAGAGTATCACACGCACAATAACCAATTCCCCCATAGAGGTCAATGGAGAAAAAAAAGGTGGTAAAAAACATCCTACCCACGCGCTTACCCGAATGCATATTCTCAAGTGCGCTAACCTGACATGAAAATATGAATATTTCACATTCCAATGTTCTTCACATAGACAAATATTTATTCATAAATACATATTTCTACATATATCTGATGGTGTTTTGGTACAATATATATATTTTTACTTATACATATAGATGATTATATAAAGGTATAGATATATACAGATATATAGAGGAATATCTATTTAGAAATACTTAGAACATATTCTATGTGCAGAACATTTAAATGTAAAATATTTACAGTAAATACACAGTACAACACTTTATTAAATACGAATATTGCATAAATATGAATTTTCATGTTTTCAACTACTTAACTGCAAAGGGTGCCAATGCACTAATATAAATGTCTATATATGTATACATATGTATTTATGTGTTTATATGAGCATATATGTCTGTAAATACATATATACACACATATACATACATAAATACATCTGTTTATATATATATATATATATATATATATGTATATATATATATATATATATATATATATACAGTATATATATAAAAAGACATATATATATATATAAATGTATATACACATATACATCTTTAGACATGTGTATGTATGTATATAAATGTAAAGCCCTTTGCTTCCTTTTTTTAACACCTCATATCTTTGAGCCCTTATAACTTTTAAATGCATTTTTTTAAAAAAATTTTTTACTAGATGGTGTTCTTATGAGTGTAACATTACTTTGTAATGTCTTTTTGATGTGCTTTGTGACTCTCTTTTGTTTTGTGAAACAGTTAACCACAGAGTATATGCAAACCCAACGAGAATTACCTTGAATTGCACATAAGCAATCGCGTTAACTTTCAACTTGTAACATGAGTGCAATTTAGCCTGCTTGCAAACAATTGCGAAAACCGATATTGCTTGCGCGTAAACATTTGCATTCCACTCGTAATCTGGCTCTTAGTGTTTAATGTTGGTGCAGAATGCAGGCTCTTAAGAAAAATAATATTTATAAATGATAATATATCATACATACTTATATAGTTGAGGTTAATTTCTGTATAACAAATGTTCTGTGTTGTGCCATGAGGGAAAAATAATTAAAACCAAAGGGAGTTTAAAAAGTTAAAATTCAAATGACTTATTAGAATGCATTATAGTTTAAAGAGACAAAGCAATAAAACATGTTCTGTTCCTGGTCAAATAAATGGTAGGGCATGTCACCATCCACCAATAGAGCTTCTGGAGATGACTGGAGAGTAGGCAGTCTAGCCCACATATCAGATGTGCACAACCATGAACATTCTGTTTGTTTCAAAATAAAAAAACACAGTTTTAACTTAACCTTTATTCATTCATTCAAAAATACTTTAACATTTGTTCACAGTTGTTGTTGATATGTTTTGAGTTTAATGTCTATTCAAAACTAACAAGCTTGAATACCATTCAGCCCCACAGGTAGAAAGGCAAGAAAAGAGGGTAATCTTTTTCCTATGGTAGCCCTCCTATGGGACAGGTTAAACTGTATACACATGCATTTTATTACAATGGAAAATTTACTTTGGAAAATTATATTTGATTATGAAATGAGATACAATTGCTTGTAAATGCAGAAATACTTTGCACTTTGCTTCCTGTTTATAAAAGGTCTGTTTAAAAGCTAAAATTAACCCACTTTGGGCCAGATTACAAGTGGAGGGATATTTATCACTCCTGCTTGCGCATTAACTCTGCTAGAAGTAGCGCTCATATTAGAAGTTGAATGTAAAAAAATTTCACTTGCACACTAACCCAAAGCGTGCAAAAAAACGAAATTAGAATATTGCTACTGCATTAATGTATTCCCCATAGTCAATGGAGTAAGGAAAGTTGAAAAAAAACCAGAGCTCTGAGGTCACTGCTGTCCCGACACAAGTTAAATTCAATCACGCTCAACTTGTAATACGAGTGATACATCCGTCCAGTGCAAACAGCCTCGACTCGTAATCTGGCCCTTTGTTTGCTAATACAAGAAGTATGCTAATAATGAGCAATTGGCTAAATAAATATGACATTTGTTCCATGATTAGGCATTACCATTGTTAAAGGGACACAAAGGAGCAATAATAGAATGGCCTATGCAAATAGAATGCACATACAGCAAATAGAATACACGTACAGCAAATAGAATGCACATACAGCAAATAGAATGCACATACAGCAAATAGAATGCACATATAGCAAATAGAATGCACATACAGAAAAAGTCAGCTCCAGATTTGCAATACACAATGGTGATAGTGGCTATGTACAAATGTTGCCCACTCTTTTTGAGTGCGGCCAGACTTTATTACATTGTAGTCAGTTTGTTCCCTCACCATTGTGTGCACTGCCTCAACAGTTTGGGAATTGTAGACTCTTTTCCAGAAATAATCTGGGAGATTTGAGGCATTTTGAAATATTAGAGAAATATGGAGGAATAAAGTGTGGATTTTGTAACTTCAATTTTTAATATACAATAAAGAAAACAGTTTTTTGATAAAGTCTCAATGACTGATGAAAGTTATGATTCAGCTATTGATTTAATATCAAACTGTGGTCAATGAGAGAAGATGCTCCTTTCTGATCTACGTTTAATGTGGGTTTTTGTGACTTTTATTCATTGCATTAAGGCTAATAGAGAATTAAAACGTTTCTTACATTTGGTTTGAGAGAGTCAGATTTAATGAGTGAATGGAATGAAGCTTTAACAACATGTTCTATTACTTTAATGGATATTTTGATTACAAGTATACAAAACAAACTGAACTTAAGTTGCAAAAGATGGATAAATATAAAAAGAAATTGATAGTGCAAAAAACAGCAAACAACTTACTTTTTTTCTTTCAAAATGAGCACTTAGAAATTCTCAGTGTAGCCATTGGCCTCAGATTGACGAGAGAGCTGACATATTGGTAACTTAAGTTGCATTCTGTCCTCTGCTGAGTATGGGCAAAATAAACTTCCTGTTTCTCTAGTATTCACTGAATAGTAAACCAGCTTCTGTTAATCTAGAAGATTTATGACATCAAGCTAGATATGCCTTCCTGTAGATGCCACAGCCCCCTTGTAGGGCTGTGACAAGAAGCAATAGATATGAAATGAAAAATTAAGTTTAATAAAAGAAATAAAAAGTAAAATCCTTTTAAAATGATGAATAGTATATATTGCAATGATTTCTATTAAATATAGCCCACTGCTTAGTGTTTTTATTACAACAATGAAACAGGCTGTTTTATATCCCTTTAAGAAAGAATATGAACTAGCATATACAGAAAGCTGATCAAGAATTAGCAGAATGCAAAAGGGAATCAAGACAGAGAAGACTATGAGAATAATAGAGTTTATAATTGGTACAGGTTTCAGAGGAAGACAAAAAGGTATAATAGAAAAAATGAAAGATCAGCAAACTTCACTATTATCTTGAAATACTTCAAAGTCAATATAAAAACAAGAAATGGAAAGGAGAGTGGCGTTTTTGCCTACATAGTCATACTACTCAAATTCTAAATCTCCCAGTTCCAGAAATAGCTGTTCCTTGTCTTTCTTTCCCCATCACTTTCTTGTTTCACAATATATCTGTAGAAACAAGAGATGAGGAGTTGCGTGTTGTATACCCTAAAGTAAAAAATAGGGGTGCATTCCCTTTAGGAAGAAGATCAGAAAGTCAAGGAGGCAGAAGAAAGTCTAATTGATCTTTGGAGACATGTAAGAAGAACTAGCTCTTAGTGTCTTTATTCTGTTTGACTTTGTATAGACTGATGAGCAAGATACTCTCCTTAAGAAAGGTATAGACGTTGCACCCACATCATCTTTTCAATTAGAACAGTACTGGACATAAATACATTTATAAGAATGCTTACCTTGAGGTGCTATTTCACAAATACTGGTGACAATGTTGTATCTTTGAAATTTGATGACAATTGCAATGCAGATCACAAAAGTAACATCACAGATACACTTAAATTTGATTGTTGTGCTTATTGTTCCTTAGAAACATTGTATAAATTGGATAGTAGTGATAATACAACATTATAAATTAGATTACGAGTGGAACGCTAACAGTTACGCACAATCGAAAAGGGGTATATCGCAAGTGTTTGCACGCTTCAGGTTTTTTGCTCGTATTAAAAAAACACATAAAAAATACATTACAAAGTACAATTTCACTCATAATAACACTGTCTAATAAAAATATTTTAAAAAAAATTGCATTAAAAGGTTATAAGGGCTCAAAGATATGAGGTTTTAGGTGTTTGAAAAAAAGTAGGCAAAGGGCTTTAACATATAGATACATACATACACATGTCTAAAGATGTATGTGTATATATATATATATATATATATATATATATATGTACATCTGTATTTATATATATATATATATATATATATATATATATATATATGTATTTACAGACATATCGACTTTGTTTGATGGTTAGTGACATCCATCTTCCTCTTGATCATATTCAAGAGGTTTTCAATGGTGTTCATGTCTGTATAATGGACTGGTCATAACAGGATACTGATCTGGTGGTCCTCCATTCACACCTTGATTGACCTGGCTGTGTGGCATGGAGCATTGTCCTGTTGGAAAAAACAATCATCAGAGTTGGGGAACATTGTCAGAGCAGACAGAAGCAAGTTTCCTTCAAGGATAATCTTGTATGTTGCTTGATTCATGCGTCCTTGACAAAGTCAAATCTGCCTGAATCCAGGTTATCTTCTCTGATGAGTCCAATTTTTCTACCAATATAGCTTTTCTAATCTATTTTGTGATGATATAACTATTTATATGAAGTTTACAGATTATCTGATTTTCATTATTCATGACTGTAATATATTTTTTTAATGATTCTTTATTACATCTTAATTCCAATTACATTGGTTTGAAATTTACTGGCTCTATATCCAGGAAAATTGTTAATTTATTGTCTTTAGAACTACAGGGATTATTAAGTGAAGAAAAGATTTTGACAAGGACATATAGGAAATCACCAGAGGATAATACTATTTTGCATAGTACATCTTGTCACCAACACCATTCATCTCCATACCGAAAATTCAGTTTTTACAATACAATACTAATTAGTGTAACACATTTTAAATACAGGCTAGAGATCTAATATGGTGGCTATCTGTCAAAGTGTATGCTCCTACAATTCTGGAAAAAAACTATTTAGGAGGTAAAGAACAATTATAAATCATAAATCTTAGGATTAGAACACAGAGTATTAGGGATAATAATATTATTTTTTCCACCGAATTCTCCATGGAGTTTAATGAGGTAACTAATATTTTGAGGAAGAATTTAGGGATCATAGTGAGGATGAAATTCTGTCACCATTTATTTTATAATATAAGTTTGTAGCAAAAAAAAACAACAAACTTCTACTTTTTCCTCAAAGTTATCATCTAGTGGAGTTTGCAGTATGAGAAAAGAGTAACTTAACTGGTTGAAAAAGTAAGGACATTTTAAGTGTTCCACAGGTGGTTGTCTTCCTTGAGTTTATTGCAGTGGGAGATACATTAACGATTTCAACAATCAATGAATGGTTCAGTATGGATTTCTATGTGAATTGCAGGACTAGGATTCTTATTTATTTGCTTGAGTATAGTTTATGTTTTAATTTACGTGTCATACAGTATACAGACAAACACCAAAGACCTTAGTTCAAGAGTCCATCAACATATTTAAGTGAAATATAAAATTTTAACTAAGAAACACTTGCACTGGTTATAGAACTTGGATAGAATTGGATTGTAACTGACACCCATGGTGCTGTGTGTATGCTGGTAGTTGATCAGTAGGTATTCACTATATTTTTTTAGTTGTATTTTAATGTGGTGTCCCTTGTGTGAATAATTGTATATAAAGTATGCATTAAAAGTTGTTTTATTACTTTCAAGCTTAACTGCCATTTTTCATTTCAAGTGAGTATTATAACAGATGCGCTTTCCTCTTTAGTTTTTGTGTAAACACTGATTATGTTATGTGTTTTAGTTGATTGGTTGTTGTACATTTAAAGTTTGCTTATGTGATCACTTTGATTATTTATGATTGTGCCTTTTTGCTTTAAGCTAAGACTTTCCTACAATGTCCCCATATGCTCTCTTTTTTATGTAATTTCATAAAGTTTGTTTTAATTTATTTTTTGCAACTTTTTGAAATTGGACAATCTTTGATTTATTGTAGAATAGGTGATTAGTTCCCCTGCCGTAGGACGTACTGTAACTCTGCAGCAGTTTTAGAATTGTAATGCTTTGCCCTTTTCTAGAAGTAACCTGGGAGTTCTTTAAAGCAGCAGCTGTTTTTTTGTGTCACATGCTGCCCATGACTAGCTATGGGGCAATGTACAGCTCCAGACAAAGGGTCCCATTTACTAAGAGAACCTGTCCTAATGGATTCAAGGTAAACAGGTAGCAGACCCTGTATGTCCACTGTCCATATGTACCATTACACACTCACTTGTGTATTCCTAGTGTGGAGCAGACTTTAAAGGTACACCAAACTGTAGGTTGTCTTAAATGTACTTTAAACATCACAGTATATGTAGTCCCTCCCTGACAGAGAAAAGAGTCATGTATTAGTATATATTAATCATCTATGGCCAATTATTTAACTTATTTAGTGGCTGTCTGTAACAAGATTTTTTTTTTTTTTACTGAAGTCTTGAGATAGTGTAGACTTAACTCCTCCACCCTGATTCATAGGCATCAGCAGGAGAACACTCTGATATATCTCAATGGGGCAGGTAGATAGACTTCTGAATGGTTTATGGGAATAATAAAAAAAAAACTTAGGCATTGGGCTGCTGCTGAACAAGGTAAATAACTGACCCAGGAGGATGGGGGGCATATTATACGTACTACAATCTGCAGCTTTGTGTTCCTTTACCTGTGTTTTTTTTTTTTTTTTTTTTAATATTTTTATTGAGAACATAAGTAAATACATATAAGAAAGTCATGCGGGTACATTTTACACTTTACAGCAGTATATGCCTTCTGTTTCAAACCCTCAGAAATTTTAAGTCCTCATTTCTCCCCCCAAAATATGACAGTATTGGCCACTCTTGGACCTGATATAAATTCAATGTACAGACATGGGGTACTATATAGTATTAGGATAAACAAGGTTTGTATTAGCATAATAAAATTGAAAATTATTTTAGCAAAATTCAAACTGCATTCTTTGAAAAGTAAAGTACATAATAAAGTAGGATATAATAAAATAAAGGTCATAAGGAAAATTTACTGTATGGGGCCTCCGAATTTAATTCATAAACTAACTGTGCTACAATGTTGTTAACATATTCTTACGTGCCACTCTGGTATTATATGGGATAGGTTAAGTACTTACATAAATGTCATTAGGATAAGTGGTCCCATGCTAAGGTCTAGGCTTATCATATTTATCATATTTACTTTACTCAAATCAGGATTATAGTGCATATGGGTACATAAACATCATAGACATCATCTTATTTAGTGTCTTCCCAGGAATCCCCCCACAAAACTTCCAAAAAAAAAATATGTTCACTAGCAATATCTGGCATTCATATTGCCTATTCTAGGTACCTAAAGAATAGAAAAAATCTTATAACTATAATGACTAGATGGGACCTATGTTATGGACATAGAAATATGTGGTATCAAGCAGTGTGGCAAATTGGCTGAAAGTCACGTAGTCTGAGAGTTCCTAAAACAATGACACACAATCTATAGGACGTGTTAGTAAACCCTCTTCTTAACTATAAACAACTAAACAGAGTTTGCAGGAGTTATATGGTGTTAAGTGACTGATTTAACCATATGTAAATCACAGTCCAGCTGCAAGAAAAGTGAGAGTACAATTCAGTGGTTCATATACCCATGTTGTTATCCCATGCCCTCTCTATCCAGTGTCCGCGTAGCAGAGTGCCTCGAATAAAAGGCAATGTGATGGGTATTAGGTGTCCCGGCATCTTTACTACTAAGACCCAGAGGCACTAGTGTTGCCAAACCGATGTCAGCTTCAGAACCCATCTGCTCATCTGGGCTAGTCGTGGCTGAGTTACCAGTATCAGAGAACATGTTCCCGTTCAGCGGCCATGAATCACATTCTGTCCCCGCTGTCTCACCGGGTCCCCCCAGCGCGGTCTGCAAGTGAAATTCAATCAAGGCTGCCTCTTTATTATAAGGGTTATTCTTGTCATACCCTGCGGTTTTATGTTGAACCCGCTCTTTCATCTGTATCAGAAGGTTGTCTGCACATGTAGGCTTGCTCTTTATTATAATATCCCTCCAGTCGCCATCTTTGTTTATAGGTATTGAAGGGATCTGTACTGGTTCTCCTGCAGTTATGTGTTGTATCTGTAGCAGAGTATTCCCTGTGCAGTCCAGCGGGGTTGATGGCTGACAGATTCTACGAAGTATATTCTCTAGTTTAGCAAACCGCTGCTCCAGCTCCTGCTCTAAGCTTGCTTCCCATGCGGTCGCCATCTTAACAGTATCTGGTGTGCAGCAATGTGGCAACAGGGGTGCGCACTTCTATAAGATTGTTAGTTGTTGATTGCTTATTCTCTATGTTATTTCCAAAGGAGGGTTATATGGTGGTGAAGAATTGGTAAGTCGGAGTAGTCCGACGGCACCAATAACCCTGTTTCTTCCCGGGGGGGGGGTGGTTACCTAACAGTGGGCCGCCGCCCTAGGCCTTAATGTACCGAGCCGAGTCTCCAGAGTCATAAAAACAGCAAGAAAGGCAGATATGCGACCACAGCTGCTAGAGTTGTGATGTCTATCAGAAATATATGTGATCCTGCTATTAGTACACAATAAACAGCGGTTTACTGTAAATTCGTCCGGAGCCCTCAGAAGCACTATGATAAATCTACCCCCATGCCTGAGATGGTAGTATGACATAAATTGAGTCACACAATACATACTACTACTGGCTATCTGAGCAGGTGCAGTATTTGAATAAGGATACCCAGTGTATGTGTAGCATACATGCTTATGCTAATGATATTGTAATAGCTTTTACTACAAGGATTTTTGTTAAAGGGACATTAAACTGCTTGGCACAACTAAAAAAGCTCTCTCTATAGCTGTTCTCCTAATTTAACCCCTTAGTTGTCAGATGGAGAAGATCTGCCTATTCAAACTGGGCACCTCCATCTTGGAACTTAAGTATTTTTAACAATTCTTAATTGTGCACCATTTCTGTGATAGGGTGTGAGAATACCTAAGATTCAAGATGGCGGTGCCCAGTGTGAAGAGGTGGAGTTTTAGGATCTGACACCTTTTAGATATTAAAATGGAAGAACTGTTTTGAAAAGATCCACAGGCAAAAGAGGATAAACAATAACATCAGTCCTTCCAACTGTCCCTATTTGAGAGGGACAGTATATTGAACTGTCCTGCTGTCCCACTGAGCCATATGTCTGATATACAGAATTTTTCTTATTCCTGACCATATAATGCCAAACATGCCCATAACCTTCCAAGATATGTCCACTGACTGCCCAACTACTTCCATGTGGAGGAAGATCTCACAAAGGTAGCGAAAAGTTCACAAAAATCTATAGAAAATCTATACTTCGTAGAATCTGTCAGCGATCAACCCCGCTGGACTGCACAGGGAATACTCTGCTACCGATACAACACATAACTGCAGGAGAACCAGCACAGATCCCTTCAATACCTATAAACAAAGATGGCGACTGGAGGTATATTATAATAAAGAGCAAGCCTACATGTGCAGACAACCTTCTGATACAGATGAAAGAGCGGGTTCAACTTAAAACGGCAGGGTATGACAAGAATAGCCCTTATAATAAAGAGGCAGCCTTGATTGAATTTCACTTGCAGACCGCGCTGTTGATAAAAAGTAATTAATAAATAAATATTACGTGGGAGATGCAAGTCCTAATGTGATATTTATTTATCTGATACAACGTTGTTCCATTTACTAGATTTGATCAAGGTAAGAAAATTTAATATTATGAGAAATAAAATATACTAGGAGAAAAACTCTTCAATGCTATTAAATAGATAAGTCTTGCACTGATTGTTTTAAGAATTAAAAACAAAATATTTTTTCTATTATATCTGTCATTTTGGAATTGACATATATGAAACAATGACAATGCCCTTTAGCCTATGCATTTAAATTATATTGCACAGAAAAGAATTATAAGCCAGTGAAAATGTAAAAACAAGTGGCCATGAATATTTGTCAAGTATCCCCTGAACAGATGCCTTAGGGACATAATAATTGACAAAATGAAGACCAATACATTAATCATATGTGATATACAATAAAGATAAAATTACTATCTGTCTCTATGTATATATATAAATATATAAACATATATTAATAGTAAAAAGAGATTTTTAGAATGTTAATGGAAATTGTATATTTACTGCAGACTTTAACACTTTACTGAAAACATTGTATGTAGTCTTGTAGCATACAAAGTAGCCTATTAAAGTTTGATGCAGAAATTGCTTGTTTTAAGAGCTGTGCCTCGCTGCATTGCATATGCCCTCCATATTGTAAGAAATTAACACAGTAAGATATAATGAGCGCTAGTCCTTGAAATAGAGAAACTAGCTTATCTGTACTTGAGGACATATTGCTATTAGAAATAGAAAATGCAGCAGAAAAAATGTAATATAAGAATTACCAATAATCTAGTTAACTCATATTTTTTTATCATGCCATTTTTTCTTTGTTGCAAGGTAAAGTGGGTAGTTTAATATATAGGATATATTAATTAAAATGTGTATGCCGCTGATTCCTAAAAGGGCAGTGTACTGTTAAATTGTCTACACTTTAATGTGTTTCCAATGATTTATTTAAAGGGATAGTAAAGTCAAAATTAAACTTTCATGATTCAGATAGGTCATATAATTTTAAACAACCTTCTAGTTTAACTTTTATTATCAAACTTGCTTTGTTCGCTTGGTATTCTTATTTGAAACCTAAACCTAGGAGGCTCATATGCTACTTTCTAAGCCCTTGAAGCCCGCCTCTTGTCTGAATGCATTTAACAGTTTTTCACAGCTAGAGGGCATTAGTTTATGTGTTTCATATAAATAGCATTGTGCTCACACACATGGAGTTTTTTAAGAGTCACCACTAATTGCCTGAAATGCCAGTCTGTAAAAAGATCTGAGATAAGGAGGCAGTCAGTATAAGCTTAGATATAAGGTAATTATAGAGGTAAAAAGTATATTTCTATAACAGTGTTGGTTATGCAAAACTGGGAATGGTAAATAAAGGGAGTATCTATCTTTCTAAACAATAACATTTTTGGTGTTTACTAAGTTTTTAACTGATGGAATCAATTAAATTGTTTGCAAGTAGCTCATTTACCTGTTTTGTCATTTGGAAAACTTACATTTGCCTGTGGAAGTTGCAACCTATACTGAAAATGTTAATACTTCAATACAGCACTGATGGGTACAAAAAGGGTAAACAAGATCCAGCAAAAAAAAAAAAAATGATACTCACAGTGGGGGGTGGGGGGAGGGGAGGGGGTGAAAGAGAAAGGTATAAAATGTTCCTTTCCTTTTCAGTTGTTCTATCAGAGAGATACAAGATAAACGTTGTTTTATATATAATGCTAATGAGATGTGTTCTCACTGAAAGTTCAGCACATTTTAATGAGCTGTGGCTTAAAAGAGCAAAATCATATATGTCATACGCACAAATACAACTACAGGGAGTGCAGAATTATTAGGCAAGTTGTATTTTTGAGGATTAATTTTATTATTGAACAACAACCATGTTCTCAATGAACCCAAAAAACTCATTAATATCAAAGCTGAATAGTTTTGGAAGTAGTTTTTAGTTTGTTTTTAGTTATAGCTATTTTAGGGGGATATCTGTGTGTGCAGGTGACTATTAATGTGCATAATTATTAGGCAACTTAACAAAAAACAAATATATACCCATTTCAATTATTTATTTTTACCAGTGAAACCAATATAACATCTCAACATTCACAAATATACATTTCTGACATTCAAAAACAAAACAAAAACAAATCAGTGACCAATATAGCCACCTTTCTTTGCAAGGACACTCAAAAGCCTGCCATCCATGGATTCTGTCAGTGTTTTGATCTGTTCACCATCAACATTGCGTGCAGCAGCAACCACAGCCTCCCAGACACTGTTCAGAGAGGTGTACTGTTTTCCCTCCTTGTAAATCTCACATTTGATGATGGACCACAGGTTCTCAATGGGGTTCAGATCAGGTGAACAAGGAGGCCATGTCATTAGATTTTCTTCTTTTATACGCTTTCTTGCCAGCCACGCTGTGGAGTACTTGGACGCGTGTGATGGAGCATTGTCCTGCATGAAAATCCTGTTTTTCTTGAAGGATGCAGACTTCTTCCTGTACCACTGCTTGAAGAAGGTGTCTTCCAGAAACTGGCAGTAGGACTGGGAGTTGAGCTTGACTCCATCCTCAACCCGAAAAGGCCCCACAAGCTCATCTTTGATGATACCAGCCCAAACCAGTACTCCACCTCCACCTTGCTGGCGTCTGAGTCGGACTGGAGCTCTCTGCCCTTTACCAATCCAGCCACGGGCCCATCCATCTGGCCCATCAAGACTCACTATCATTTCATCAGTCCATAAAACCTTAGAAAAATCAGTCTTGAGATATTTCTTGGCCCAGTCTTGACGTTTCAGCTTGTGTGTCTTGTTCAGTGGTGGTCGTCTTTCAGCCTTTCTTACCTTGGCCATGTCTCTGAGTATTGCACACCTTGTGCTTTTGGGCACTCCAGTGATGTTGCAGCTCTGAAATATGGCCAAACTGGTGGCAAGTGGCATCTTGGCAGCTGCACGCTTGACTTTTCTCAGTTCATGGGCAGTTATTTTGCGCCTTGGTTTTTCCACACGCTTCTTGCGACCCTGTTGACTATTTTGAATGAAACGCTTGATTGTTCGATGATCACGCTTCAGAAGCTTTGCAATTTTAAGAGTTCTGCATCCCTCTGCAAGATATCTCACTATTTTTGACTTTTCTGAGCCTGTCAAGTCCTTCTTTTGACCCATTTTGCCAAAGGAAAGGAAGTTGCCTAATAATTATGCACACCTGATATAGGGTGTTGATGTCATTAGACGACACCCCTTCTCATTACAGAGATGCACATCACCTAATATGCTTAATTGGTAGTAGGCTTTCGAGCCTATACAGCTTGGAGTAAGACAACATGCATAAAGAGGATGATGTGGTCAAAATACTCATTTGCCTAATAATTCTGCACTCCCTGTAAAGGAGCAATTTCACATACATTTCATATTCTGCTAATGGTATAACAAATCATTGGAAACACATTTTGTGGAAACCAATATAACAGTACGTCTCCACAGCGTCACAGCTCTGTAACACAATTTGTCTGGGATGGCTGATAAGCCGTGCTCTACCCAAATTTATTGCCCACTAGCAGGGGGCTGGCTGCACAAGAAAAGTATTGCATTATGTTAAATTCTGGTAATGTATGCCAAATTGGATGCCTGGACACTGGGGGACAGGTTCCCCGCCTGTGAACTTTGTTCACCTGCATTTTTATAAATTGGAGCCATGTTATGAAGATATTATTCAATAAAAAATGTCCCAGTGCTTAATAAATCTCCTTTTTGTTATCAGATTTATATGAGTGTGTTTCACTTTACAAATATGGTCACATAAGCTGTCCCCCTGACCTAATGAATATTAATACAGCAGTTGTTAATAAACATACGTTTCCTGCAGTTTTAACACACATGTAAAGAGATTTCATGTAAAAATGTAAAAAATAAATACATTTATAACATTTATTTTCTGCACTTTCACATGTACATTTTTTTGCTTCACAAAACCTTTAAAAAAAGACATTTAAATCATTATTTCTTTCTTAAAATAGTTTATTTCAAATGTATTAGTTTTAGTTCCCTGCTTTTACAAAAGCAAAAGTACTTAGTGAAACCACTTTTTTTGCTTTTGGAGGCTTATCCTTGTCACTCACTATAGCAGTGGGTCTCATCTTTATCAGCCAGTGAATAGTTGATCCTTTAAGGGGTAATAATTTTAAATGTTGTTGTGTATATATATATATATATATATATATATATATATATATATATACATAAAAATATATAAAAATACAGTATACTTACACATATTTAGACATGTGTATGTATCTCTATGTACCCTCTATGTGCCCCTTGCCTGCTTTTTTTTCTGACATCTCATATCTTTGAGCCCTTATGACTTTTTAATGCAATATGCATTTTTTTAAGTAACTTTTATCAGACTGTTATTATGACTCAAACTGTACTGTTAAATGTATATTGATATTTTTTGTGCAACTTTTTTGTCTCGCTTTACAGTAAACCAGAGCTCTAAAGTCGCGGTAGATTGCGCTAAAGCAAACATGTTTACATTCAACGTATAATATGCCTGCTATTTCCTATCGGCTAGATAACGAGTTTTGTTTTAGGCTTAAAAAGCAGCGTTAGCCGGTCCTAACGCTGCTTTTTAACGCCCGCTGGTATTACGAGTCTTGAAGGTATAGGCTCACCGCTCACTTTTTTGGCCAGACTTGGAAATACCGCAAATCCACTTACGTAAATTGCGTATCCTCTTTTTTCAATGGGACTTGAATAGCGCCAGTATTACGATTCTGCCAAAAAGTGAGCGGTATAACCTCTCCTGTCAAGACTGGTAACGCATTCTAAAGTCAGTAGTTAAGAGTTTTACACTACAACGCCGTAGCATAAAACTCTTAACTAAAGTGCTAAAAAGTACACTAACACCCATAAACTACCTATTAACCCATAAACCAAGGCCCTCCCGCATCTCAAAGACTAAAACTAAATTTTTAACTCCTAATCTCCCGAACCGGACATTGCCGCCACTATAATAAATATATTAACCCCCAAACCGCCACACTCCTGCCTCGCAAACATTAGTTAAATATTATTAACCCCAATCTGCTTTCCTAAACATCTCTGACACCTACCTACATTTATTAATTCCTAATCTGCCGCCCCCAACATCGTCGCCACTATGCGAACCCCTAAATCTAAGTCTAACCCTAACACCCCCCTAACTTAAATATAATTAAAAGAAATCTAAATAAAAATTACTATCATTAAATAAATTATTCCAATTTAAAACTAAATACCTATAAAATAAACCCTAAGCTAGCTACAATATAACTAATAGTTACATTGTATCTACCTTAGGATTTATTTTTATTTTACAGGCAAGTTTGTATTTATTTTAACTAGGTAGAATAGTTATTAAATAGTTATTAACTATTTAATAACTACCTAGCTAAAATAAAGACAAATTTACCTGTAAAATAAAACCTAACCTAACTTACACTAACACCTAACACTACACTATAATTAAATTAATTCCCTAAATGAAATACAATTAAATAAAATTAGCTAAAGTACAAAAAAAACAAACACTAAATTACAGAAAACAATAAACAAATTACAAGATTTTTAAACTAATTACACCTAATCTAATCCCCCTAACAAAATAAAAAAGCCCCCCAAAATAAAAAAAGCCCTATCCTACACTAAATGACAAATAGCCCTTAAAAGGGGCTTTGCGGGGCACTGCCCCAAAGTAATCAGCTCTTTTACCTGTAAAAAAAATTACAAATCCCCCCCAACATTAAAACCCACCACCCACACAATCAACTCTACTCTAAAACCCAATCAGCCAATAGGATTGAGCTGGCATTCTATTGGCTGATTGGAACAGCCAATAGAATGCCAGTTCAATCCTATTGGCTTTTTTATTTTGTTAGGGGGATTAAATTAGGTGTAATTAGTTTAAACATCTTGTAATTTTTTATTATTTTCTGTAATTTAGTGTTTTTTTTTAACTTTAGCTAATTTTATTTAATTGTATTTAATTGCATTTAATTTAGGGAATTAATTCAATTATAGTGTAGTGTTAGGTGTTAGTGTAACTTAGGTTAGGTTTTATTTTACAGGTAAATTTTTCTTTATTTTAGCTAGGTAGTTATTAAATAGTTAATAACTATTTAATAACTATTCTACCTAGTTAAAATAAATACAAACTTGCCTGTAAAATAAAAATAAAACCTAAGATAGCTACAATGTAACTATTAGTTATAGTGTAGCTAGCTTAGTGTTTATTTTATAGGTAAGTATTTAGTTTTAAATAGGAATAATTTAGTTAATTATATGAATTTTATTTAGATTTATTTAAATAATATTTAAATTATGGGGGTTAGGGTTAGACTTAGGTTTAGGGGTTAATAAATATAATGTAGGTGGCGGCGATGTTGGGGGCAGCAGATTAGGGGTTTCATAATTATAATGTAGGTGGCGGCGGTGTCTGGAACGGCAGATTAGGGGTTAATAAGTGTAGGTAGGTGGCGGCGACATTGGGGCAGCAGATTAGGGGTTAATAAATATAATGTAGGTGGCGGCAATGTTGGGGGCAGCAGATTAGGGGTTAATAAATATAATGTAGGTAGCGGCAATGTTGGGGGCAGCAGATTAGGGGTTTATAAGTATAATGTAGGTATCAGCGATGTTGAGGGCTGCAGATTAGGGGTTAATAAGTGTAAGATTAGGGGTGTTTAGACTCGGGGTTCATGTTAGGGTGTTAGGTGTAAACATAACTTTTATTTCCTCATAGGAATCAATGGGGCTGCGTTAAGGAGTTTTTTGCAGGTGTTAGACTTTTTTTCAGCCGGCTCTCCCCATTGATTCCTATGGGGAAATCGTGCATGACCACGTTACACCAGCTCACTGCTAACGTAAGCAGTGCTGGTATTGGATTGCGGTAATGAGCAAAATTTTGCTCAACGCTCACTTCTTGTCTGGTTTGTAAAAACCCGTAATACCAGTGCTGTCTGTAAGTGAGCGGTGAGCATAAACTGCTTGTTAGCACCGCACAGCCTCTAACGCAAAACTCGTAATCTAGGTGTATGTGTGCAAAGAGCAGCGGTATACACCTTATTGCTTGTGCACTACACTTAGTGCTCCACTTGTAACTTAGCCCTTAGTAGCACACACAATATGGGACAAGACAAAGTGCACAGCAAAGATGCATGATATGATTAGCCAAGTAATTCTGGGCTCAACTAGGATTCTAAATATTTCCGTTATGCAAATTGCAGAAATATTTGTTCTTGGAAGCTAAGAGTCTGGTCTGAGTTTTTAATTTAATTTGCTAGATACAAATAGGCACATGAATTAAAAAAACAAACAAAGCATTGTCCCAATGTTATTATTCATGCAGTGATCATTCAAGAGATATTCTACTGCTCATTTTTACATTCATGTGGAAAAGGTGTCATATATATTTTTTAATTGCCAGAAACAATTTATATCATTTATATCAACAGTGTCTATCTTTTAGAGCAAGGAACTAATTAGATTTAAGGGAATTATACCATGGGGGTTGCATACTTAAAATATCAGAACTAATAATTTCCACTTCATAATAATTGAGTTGAAACTGTAATGATGATCCCAGGTATTGGTGCATAAAATAAATACACAGATCAGTTCTGGCAGAAAAGTCACATACACATACTTTGTGAGGTTAATTATGTAATGTACACTGTAAAGTCATTTCGCTTTATAAAACCTGAAAAATATTTATTGCCATTTTGAAACCTTTTCTTGTTTCTGTCTGTGTTTATTTTTTATTTTTTTATTACGTTTTGGGTAGGAATTCTTTTTTGTTTAGATGCAAAAATATTTTATCTCATCTTACCACAAATTTCGATCAAACTAAATGT
This sequence comes from Bombina bombina, assembly GCF_027579735.1. Classification (NCBI taxonomy): domain Eukaryota; kingdom Metazoa; phylum Chordata; class Amphibia; order Anura; family Bombinatoridae; genus Bombina; species Bombina bombina. The sequence goes on from NC_069504.1 coordinate 156,316,599, forward strand.
AGTGACTACATTGATATGATTGTTTGTTCAAGGCACGTTCTCTTTGTGTTAGGAAACAATTGAAAAGAAAAAAAAAAATCTATCAGGAAAAAATGCAAACAAATTTAATCTCCCCATTATTTTATAAAAGCGATACACACATAACAAAATAGTATATTAATGTATAAACTCAGTGATAATACAAAAATAGGTTTTGAATCCATTTATTATACTATAATGATTAATTAATTTTACTGTAACTGTTATATTTTTTACTTACAGTTTACAGCTTTGGGCAAATAATGGAAAATGAAGAGGTTAAGGGACATAGTGCAGAAATGTAATACTTGGATGGGGTTGGCCATTTGTTAATGTACTATTTCTTGCATATAAATATGTTTTAATCCCTGTTAAGTGGTAATATTATGAATGTATCTTAGTAATGGAATATATGTCTTGTCAGTTTCAGTTTGTGTATTTGTAAACATGACTCTACTGTGATGTGATGTGTTTTTTTTTAACCCTTTCATGACAGGGTCCATTTGTCTACATCGGAACAGAGTTCCAATGTAGACAAATTGAAATCCCGCGATCGTGAGATTTCAGTTATGGGATCAGGTGAGGGGGACGTCCCTATGATGCAAGGCACGCCCTCCAGACCGGACAGCCAAACGGCTAGGACATTCTATTCCGTCTTAACGGCGCTAAAGCCCAGCGCAGTTAGAAAGGAATAGAACGCCATAACGACATTAAAAGGTTAGTTAAGAAGTAAGAAAGAAAACTTTATCAAAAATGTTTAACCCAATTAACTGTTTCAAAAGTATGTTAGGAATTTTTTTTAACACAATGTTCCTTTAATATCTAAATAAATTATTATTTTTTACAAGTCTAGTTGTAAAGATGAACAGAAAAATAAAGATAACATTATAAAGATGTGTATTACAGGGACAGTAAATTCAAAATTAAACATTCAGAATTCAGATAGAGCATACAATTTTAAAAACTTTCCAATTTACTGCCGTTATCAATTTTGCTTAGTACTCTTGGGTTCCTTTGTTAATGAGTAATCCTAGGTGATCTCAGAAGCGTGCACGTGTCTTTAGTTATCTGATAGTGGTATTTCCAAATATGTTTATAGCAATGTTATACATAGTTGCAAACTCTGCTGCCATAGAATGTCTATAGCAATTTATGGCAATTGTGTTTGCAACTATGTATAACATTGTTATAAACATTGATTGAGGCAGGGGATTGTTGACTTAGCTCAGCCCACCTATCAATTAAGCCTTACAGCCCCCCTGCAGCTATGTATGCTCACTGCAATATTTATTTATACTGATGGACAGTCAGCCCAAGTACAATCTTATGGAGGATCAAGCAGTTGCTATAACATCAACGCATGCACCTTCATATTTTTCTACATTTTTTTTCTTTGTTGCCTGCTTTAAGAGAAGAGAAGTTTTTGTGTGTGTGCTTATATGTATATGTGTGTTTTTGTGTACGTGTAATCTGAATATGCCTTTTGTATTATGTGATGGAGACCACTGTGGAGTGGATCCCCTTGATCTTTATGTAAAATGTCAGAAAAGAGCAGTGCCCACTTGTTTTTATATGCGTTTAAGAAGCTACGAATACAGCTTTGAAGTGCATTCAGCTGCAGGCTCACATGAGTAAGCTTGGAGCCAATAGGAAGCAGGGGTCACCAAACCTACTAGACCAACTCTAAAGTGGTGTTTGTCTATCCCCCCGGACTTCTCAGACCGAGGTGATTAACAGCCCTTACTCGTTCCCAATTGGCCCTGCACAGGAAGGGGGCGGTGCTGCACAAGCAGATGTTTGTGCAATGATGGTATTTGCTGCCTGCTAGCCGTGATGCCAGGCAGAAAGGGCGGAGATGTCTGTCCCTGTCCATTTGGCCCTTGTTAAATGGACCCCATAGTTGTATTTGTAAAAGATGTAGGATTTGTGAAAGCTCAGTCAGTCAATTCCATTGTTAAGTCTAATTGTATTTTAACCTATTTACCACTGTGGAATATTGTGGTGCATTACAAATTATAATAATAACAATAATAATAATAATGTTTATAGATTCTCAATATCTCTAACAATATATATCTCTTCTGTATGAAATTCCTCATTTTCTTTACTTTATTGTTATTTATGGTACTGATTTTTAAAATTAAATTGTTTGGGGTACATGTTGACAAATCCAAGAGTACAGGCAAGTCACAAAATATATTTTTTTTAATTTTCTCAATGAGGCAAAAAGAAAAAGATGTAACTAATCCACAGTCTGCCGTGACTTAGTGTGAATACGTTTGATGTACAACTTAATGGACTAAGAAGAAAAAGTGAGAGATTTCTTTCCTATGGGAGAAACATTTTCAATGTCGATTGTAATCCGCAGAAACTTTTTTCAAGCAAAAGAAATCTTTTTGATTAGTCTCCATATAATAAAAGTAATTGCTAGGGCTTCTCTCCAGGGTAAGGAAGAATTCCTGCTACACAATGAAGACAGATGAGAGTTATTCAGACATTTTCTTTTTCTTAATGGCACTAAATAGCACAGAATATTTTGTTAACCTGTAAACTTTTTTTTTAACAAAAAAGCCCAAGAAATCTATCTGTCTGTTTTTATGTGTCTTTCTGTCATCTATCTATGCATTTATGGATTTCCCCAGGAGATCCCTACACAATTTGAAAGAATTTTAACTTTTTTACAAAAAAGAGTGGCATAAAATTCAAAGTCTAATTGTTCAAAATTAATAGAAACCTATTCACAAAAACTGTAATAAATGTAAAAAGTGTTTCCACAAAGTATTAGTTGGGGTGTTGAAACATATGCAATCAGGGTGTTGTAGTTCCTAATAATTTACTTATTTGTATAGCCAGTATAAGTTAACCCTGTACTGAATGTGTTTTACTTCTAATATTGAGGCTACAATGTCACAAATGTGTAAATATAGGACAATTTTGGTATAGTGCTGTCACAATATTAGAAGTAAAACATATTCAATACAGTATTAACTTATATTGGATATAAAAATAGAATATTAAAAAAAGCCATCAATTAAAAAACAAAAAAACAAAACATTTTTACATAGTGCAAAGCTGAGAAAACACACTTTAGTAAATCGAAAAAGCTGTGGTTAGTGTCTTCTACTGAATATACGTAAGTATCCCATACACAAAATCTTCTTTCTAAAAAGAACAAACACACTCGAAGTTAAAAACGCATTTATTTCAATCCCGAAAACCTTTTTTTTAAAATACATATGATAATATTTTACAGTAAAATACATATATGTAATAAACTATGCACACTTACAAAATACTCACAATCATGAGCTCCTATAGGTTTATTATTCATGTCCTAGTTACACTATTAACTTGTAACAAAAGGGGTTGAATTTTGGCTGCCACATGTAAATTGTATTGTCATTCAGTATTATGCAAAGGGATCATTCACATTATAACGTCAATAAAGGGGGCAATGCTGCTTTTAAAATTCTGCTAATGTCAGAGAAGCATCGCCTACCACAGATGTATAGTAAAATGTCTCTTGGCAAGAGTGACCTCACACATTGCTTTCAGCCCTTTATAAAATTTCACAGCCAATCCTAATCCGGATCCCTTTATAAAATACACCTATTATCACAATACTTTTAAGACTGGGGCTTAGCTGAGAGGGAAAATTCCTACATAAAATGTTGATTACTTTAGCTATCAACTAGAAAATCAATAAAAAATAAACAAATAGTACTGTAAACTTATTTGTCATTTTTACAACAATCATCTGGCAGTATTATAGACATATGGCCACATCGCTACATTTTTAGATAAGGGGTGTCAAGTTTATATATGTATTGTGGGTGGCAACATAGAGCATATTCTAGTCCCTTGATGTTGTTCCATATACCTATGGTTCTGTCAGGTGATCACTTATGTGTTCATCGGCTTTTAAAGATGGGGCTCTCCTTTTTCACAAAAGGGGATACTTGTCCCTATGTAGTGATTATCTTGAGGTGATAGGGCCATTTTTATAGCACAGAGGACCATAAAGAGACCATAAACAGGTAATGGAAATCGTCTGTTTTATAAATGGCTATGAGACCCCTCATTTGAAAATGTAAACACACACACACACACACACACACACACATATATATATATATATATATATATATATATTTATATATATATATATATATATAAAAGAAAACACAGGGCATCCCCGGGAGTCAAGCTAAAACCACTCTTTAATAACACATAAAAATATGCACCTACATCAGTAAAACAAACTTTGCCTATAATCATCAATCTTGTCCCAGGTGTTCAGTAGAAACTATTCCCTTTGTGATATTAACCATATGACTCTGATCCACTAAACTGAACCTCCTGCCCACTGTTGGATGATGTTTCAGGAGCACCAATCGAAATCTCAACACATTGAATCTAGGACTCTATCTTACCTGCTAGGCTTTTAACCGCTTACTCAAACAGAACAAGGTGCTGAACAAAATGCTTGCTGATGTCATCTATGACATGTGCGGAAGCTCCCCCCCCATTCCTCATTTCCTTTTAATCATGTCCCAAATTGTAACCCATATGACTTGATACCAAGGGGCTGAATTATTAAACTGCGAATGCAGCCGTTTCCCCGTTAGCCTTCATGCTCGCCGGAAACAAAAGTTAAAAAGCAGCCACCTCTGAGGTGGCAGAGAGCAATCATCCCGATTGGATACGATCGGGATGATTGACACCCTTAGCTAGCGGACGATTGACCGCGAATGTGCAGGGGGGCGGCATTGCACAAGCATTTCACACGAAATGCTTGTGCAATGGTAAATGCCGACAGTGTATGCTGTCGGCATTTATCGATGTCAGGCGGACATGATCCACTACAGCAGATCATGTCCACCTGGACATGATAAATCAGCCCCTAAGTATCTATATATTGTATCTGCATTACACAAATAAAAAATACAAAACTACTACTCCACTAAGCACCAATATAAACTGAAGAGAAAATGCCATATCATTTCCATCATAAACCTTATATTCAAATATAGTGCTCATATCCATCACTATCTGAGGACCTAAACGCAACCCTGTATATTGATAGTTAAATCTGGGATGAGTGAGTGTGTGTACACAATCCCCCCAGGCCAGTGCTTAATGTATATCAAAATTAAAATATACAGATGCTGAGTTGTTCTCCCAAATTCTCTAGCTATCCCAACCAGCCCCTAAAGCATAAAAGCTTGTAAGTTGATATCCATATTTATCCCATTGGGTACCATACAATCTAAATCATAAATCTACTTACTTTCCTTTTTCCTTAGCGTTACTAATCTTTCATGGGTATCTTGCATAGGCTGTATACTTTCCAATATCCTGATTTTCATACTTCTAGGATCTTGTTTATGAAAGGTTTGAAAATGTTCTGATACGCTATGTGTGGTTAAACCTATTTTAATATTTTCTATATGTTCATATCATCTCCGTTTCATCTTAAAAAAATTTCTACCAACATAGATCAAATTACATTCACAGGTAAGGACGAAAATCACAAGCACCCCATTGAAGCCTATTATGTGAGAGATTTAGCGCAGCCTGCACTATGAGATATCCTGATGTTAGTGCACCTAGGCTTTCACTCATGTGCTAACATATTAGTTTGAACTTGTAATATAAGCACAAAAAATAAAAGTGCTATTGATTTAAATTGAGCAGTGTTAGCATACAATAATGCTAATATTATTGCACTACACTTCTAATCTAGGGCATAATGTTTAAAGAGTGTTATTTAAATGCATGATATAATATTAAAATATATAATGTACCTATAAAATAAAATTGCCTAATAAGTAGTGATGTCGCGAATAGTTCGCCGGCGAATAGTTCCCAGCAAACATAGCATGCTCGCGTCCGCCCCCTATTCTTCATCATTGAGTAAACTTTGACCCTTTACCTCACAGTCAGCAGACACATTACAGCCAATCAGCGGCAGACACTCCCTCCCAGACCCTCCCACCTCCTGGACAGCATCCATTTTAGATTCATTTTGGAAGCTGCATTCTTAGTGAGAGGAGGGACAGTGTAGCTGCTGAAATTGAAATTGATAGCTAGGCTAGTGTATTCAGTGTCCACTACAGTCCTGAATGACTCATCTGATCTCTGCTGTAAGGACAGCAGTCAGCTTTTTTTTCCTGTGTAATCTGATTGCAGTTGCCTGCCTGCCAGCGTGTGTGTCAGGCCCACTTGCCCAGTGCCACCACTCATATCTGGTGTAACAGTAGTGTAGATTTAAAAAAAAACAACAACACTTTTTTGACTGTGTTAAATAATAGCAGTCAGTTTCCTTCACACGTGTGCGTTTCAGGGCCTGCCTGCCAGGGCACAGTGTCACCCCAGTGCAACTCATATCTGGTGTAACAGTAGTGTAGATTTAAAAAAAACAACACTTTTTTGACTGTGTTAAATAATAGCAGTCAGTTTCCTTCACACGTGTGCGTTTCAGGGCCTGCCTGCCAGGGCACAGTGTCACCCCAGTGCAACCTCATATCTGGTGTAACAGTAGTGTAGAACACTAAAAACAGGGGCAAGATCTAAACAATCTGCCAATAAAGAGCGCCACCTATTGGTTGGCAGGAGTATAAAGTATTATATGAATCTATATAGATATTGATATTTGTAATAAAAACCCACCAGTATATATAAAAAATTAACAAATCAATAAATTGATAGATAAACAAAATAAATAAATGAATAAATGAAACAAAGCCACTTTAAATAAATATTGCTGTTAAGTGACCTTATCTGAAAACTTTAAAAGCAAATAAGCAAATACAATTTAAAGGATATCGTTTGTATCGATATATTGTAAGGGCTCTGTCTTCTAATCCACACTGCAGCGTCCTGGATAACACCACCGGCAGGATGGGGTGGCTGGATGAAAAGATAACAAAAGAGAAAGGAGACAGGAGCGCAAGGGACTGATCTGAGTGTAGTATAGTAAAACTTAAATTTTAATACAAAAGTTACAGTGACAAAAACACACTCACACTTTCCAACCTCAAACAGAATGAGGTATGAATATTTTTTTACTGTGTTAAATAATAGCAGTCAGTTTCCTTCACACGTGTGCGTTTCAGGGCCTGCCTGCCAGGGCACAGTGTCACCCCAGTGCAACTTATATCTGGTGTAACAGTAATGTAGATTAAAAAAAAAACAACACTTTTTTGACTGTGTTAAATAATAGCAGTCAGTTTCTTTCACACATGTGCGTTTCAGGGCCTGCCTGCCAGGGCACAGTGTCACCCCAGTGCAACTCATATCTGGTGTAACAGTAGTGTAGATTTAAAAAAAAAAAAACACTTTTTTGACTGTGTTAAATAATAGCAGTCAGTTTCCTTCACACGTGTGCGTTTCAGTGCCTGCCAGGGCGCAGTGTCACACCAGTGCAACTCATATCTGGTGTAACAGTAGTGTAGATTTAAAAAAAACAACACTTTTTTGACTGTGTTAAATAATAGCAGTCAGTTTCTTTCACACGTGTGCGCTTCAGGGCCTGCCTGCCAGGGCACAGTGTCACCCCAGTGCAACTCATATCTGGTGTAACAGTAGTGTAGATTTAAAATAACAACACTTTTTAGACTGTGTTAAATAATAGCAGTCAGTTTCCTTCACACGTGTGCGTTTGAGTGCCTGCCTGCCAGGGCACAGTGTCACCCCAGTGCAACTCATATCTGGTGTAACAGTAGTGTAGATTTAAAAAAAAAAAACAACACTTTTTTGACTGTGTTAAATAATAGCAGTCAGTTTCCTTCACACGTGTGTGCGTTTCAGTGCCTGCCAGGGCACAGTGTCACACCAGTGCAACTCATATCTGGTGTAAAAGTAGTGTAGATTTAAAAAAACCCCACTTTTTTGACTGTGTTAAATAATAGCTGTCAGTTTCCTTCACACGGGTGCGTTTCAGGGCCTGCCTGCAAGGGCACAGTGTCACCCCAGTGCAACTCATATCTGGTGTAACAGTAGAGTAGATTTAAAAAAAACAACACTTTTTTGACTGTGTTAAATAATAGCAGTCAGTTTCCTTCACACGTGTGCGTTTCAGTGCATGCCAGGGCACAGTGTCACACCAGTGCAACTCATATCTGGTGTAACAGTAGTGTACATTTAAAAAAACAACTGTAATAGATTGAATAGCAGTTAGTTGTCTGCAAGCGTGTGTGTCAGGCCTACAGCGTCTACTCTGCCAACTTCTGCCAGTGCACAGTGTTACTCATATCTGTTGTCACAGTAGCTTGCACGCATAGTACCACCAATCGAAAAAAAAATGACAGGCAGAGGCAGGCCACCCCGTAGGGGCCGTAGTGTTCATGGTGCTGTGATTCCCTTTGGCCCTAGAATAATGCCCAGTGTTCAGAGGCCACGTACCCCAAACTCGAACATTTCTGAGGACATAGTTGACTGGCTAACACAGGACACCCAATCTTACACAGCTTCCGCTCGGAACCTTGACGCACCATCCTCCTCCAGCTTAGCTTCGGGCACCTCTCAAGTTACCACTCGCCCGCCTGCTGCCACCACCAACACTAGCACCACAACCGCTTCACTTGATCTGTCAGAGGAGTTATTTACACATCAGTTGGAAGAAATGATTGATGTGCTACCATTATTTTCAGAGGATGTAGATAACAGGGATATGTCTCAGTCAGGCAGCATTACACACATGGACGTACGGTGTGATGATGATGATGTTGTACCCGCTGCAGGAGTTTGGTCTGTCACTGTGAAGCGGGCATAACCCTTACACTACCTGATCAATACAGCATCATACCTGATGTTTTAAAGCACGTTATTCCAAACAATTTAGGAATGTTAGGTGATTTATTCCCTTTATGGCTTAAAACCAGACTCTGAATCAACTATGTAATTTTCCATGGGAGTTTTGCCATGGATCCCCCTCCGGCATGCCACAGTCCAGGTGTTAGTCCCCTTGAAACAACCTTTCCATCACTATTGTGGCCAGAAAGAGTTCCTGTGGGTTTTAAAATTCGCCTGCCCATTGAAGTCAATGGTGGTTCGCCCGGTTCGCCCGTTCGCGAACTTTTGGGGGGCGAACCCAAATTTTTAGGTTCATGACATCACTACTAATAAGATAATATGTTTCTTTAATGTCTTAGGAGTTCATTGAAGGGGGATGAATAAACTGCTGGTTACTAGTGCCATAACTAAACCTGTTTTTGAGCTCTCTGCTATTATGAGAGTTATATTTTTTTCTTTGTTTTTCATTTTCAATGTGGTTTGAAATCCAAAAGTGAAAGAGTTGATGTTAGTATCTAGTATCTGTTTCAGATTTCAGACCAGCGCTGGATTTCACCTATGTGACAAAGACAGATTTGTTGGAGCTGACCTAAAAATGTATGAGATTTAGGGCTCCATTTATGAAGCTCTGATATGAGCTTCAGAGCCCTTTCAGCTGCAGGTCCACATGAGCATGAACACATTATGACAACTGTTTTGTGGGGTATGTCAATCCCCCCCGACATTTCCAACCGGGAAGATTGACAGCCTCTGCTCTTGCGCAATTGGCTGAGCGGGAGCAGGGGTTAAAGGGACATGAAACCCAAAAATTTTCTTTCATGATTCAGACAGAGCATACAATTTTAAACAACTTTCCAATTTACTTCTATTATTTAATTTGCTTGCTGAAATTTGCAAGGCTGAATACGGCGAGCGTATTGCTCGCCGTATTCAGCGAGGCCTGTCGGACCTGATCCGCACTGTCGGATCAGGTCCAACAGACCTTGATAAATAGGCCATTGAATCTAGGACTCTATCTTACCTGCTAGGCTTTTAACCGCTTACTCAAACAGAACAAGGCGCTGAACAAAATGCATGCTGATGTCATCTATGACATGTGCGGAAGCTCCCACCCCCATTCCTCATTTCCTTTTTAATCATGTCCCAATTGTAACCCATATGACTTGATACTGCGAATGCAGCCGTTTCCCTGTTAGCCTTCAGGCTCACCGGAAACAAATGTTAAGAAGCAGCGGTTGTAAGACCGCTGCTCCATAACTTATCTGCCACCTCTGAGGTGGCAGAGAGCAATCATCCCGATTGGATACAATTGGGATGATTGACACCCCCTGCTAGCAGCCGATTGGCCACAAATGTGTAGGGGGCAGCATTGCACAAGCATTTCACATGAAATGCTTGTGCAATGATAAATGCTGACAGTGTATGCTATCGGCATTTATCGATGTCAGGCAGATGTCCGCCCGAACATGATAAATCAGCCCCTAAGTATCTATATGTTGTATCTACATTACACAAATAAAAAATACAAAAATACTAGTCCACTAAGCACCAATATAAACTGAATAGAAAATGCCATATCATTTCCATCATAAACCTTATATTCAAATATAGTGCTCAGAACCATCACTATCTGAGGACCTAAACGCAACCCTGTATATTGATAGTTAACCATATACGGGAATAAATAAATCTGGGATGAGTGAGTGTATGTACACAATCCCCCCAGGTCAGTGCTTAATGTATATCAAAATTCAAATATACAGATGGTGAGTTGTTCTCCCAAATTCTCTAGCTATTCTAACCAGCCCCTAAAGCATTAAAGCTTGTATGTCGATATCCATATTTATCCCATTGGGTACCATACAATCTAAATCATAAATCTACTTACTTTCCTTTTTCCTTAGCGTTACTAATCTTTCATGGGTATCTTTCATAGGCTGTATACATTCCAATATCCTGCAGGTCTGCATGAGCATGAACACATTATGACAACTGTTTTGTGGTGTATGTCAATCCCCCCCGACATTTCCCCAACCGGGAAGATTGACAGCCTCTGCTCTTGCGCAATTGGCTGAGCGGTAGCAGGGGTTAAAGGGACATGAAACCCAAAATTTTTCTTTCACGATTCAGACAGAGCATACCATATTAAACAACTTTCCAATTTATTTCTATTATTTAATTTGCTTTCTTTTCTTGTTATCCTTTGATGAAAGGTTTATCTAGGTAAGCTCAGGAGCAGCAAAGAATCTAGCTTCTAGCTCCTGATTGGTGGCTGCATAAATATACTGATTGTCATTGGCTCACTTATGTGTTCAGTTAGAAACCAGTAGTGCATTGCTACTCCTTCAACAAATGATAGCAAGAGAATGAAGCAAATTAGATAATATAAGTAAATTAAAAAGTTGTTTAAAATTGTATTCTGTATCTGAATCAAGTAAGAAAATTTCAGGGTTTCATGACCCTTTAAGTTGCACACTCGCAGTACTGTTCAATGGTAAATGCGGTCCGGTCTTTCTTAAATGTGGGCCAATTTAGGCTTACAGGGCAAAAAAAGCCCTTCTTTTTAATTTGTTACATCTGAAAAGCAATTTAAAATGCATTTTTAAGCAACTTAATTTGTGGGAGCAAACATTTTGTTTAGTGAGTATTCTGTCCATATGAAGGACTTGTAAGTTTAGTTAGTTTGAAGCTCAAAAGAAACAGTTTTATGCATGCAAGATATTTTTCATTTTTAAATAGTGCTTCATAACCCTAAGCTAAAGTTTGATATCCTAAATTTTGGGAATGGGAGAACTGCCTTCTTTCCTCAAGAAGTGGTATCAAAATGTCCTTTATAAGCAAACCTTATTGGAAAACAGAAGATCCTAAATAAGAAAACAGTTCTCCTACGTGAAGTCTATCCTTAGCCATGGAGGACCTTGAGGTTTGACTTGTGGTTCCTAGATGTCTTTTCTGGTATTAAAACAATTCCTGTTTTTAGCAGTGCTAAAAAATATAAATTCGGAAATCCTTGTTAATAGATACAGGATATAGAAAGAACCTTGGGTTGTTGGTCTTTGTTTAGACATCTCAAGTCACATGCTTGGTTTAAAGGAGCACTTAAAGGGACAGTCTAGGCCAAAATAAACTTTTATGATTCAGATAGAGCATGTAATTTTAAACAATTTTCCAATTTACTTTTATCACCAATTTTGCTTTGTTCTCTTGGTATTCTTAGTTGAAAGCTTAACCTGGGAGGTTCATATGCTAATTTCTTAGACCTTGAAGGCCACCTCTTTTCAGAATGCATTTTAACAGTTTTTCACCACTAGAGGGTGTTAGTTCACGTATTTCATATAAATAACACTGTGCTTGTGCACGTGAAGTAATCTGGGAGCAGGCACTGATTGGCTAAACTGCAAGCCTGTCAAAAGAACTGAAATATGGGGCAGTCTGCAGAGGCTTAGATACAAGGTAATCACAGAGGTAAAACATATATTAATATAACTGTGTTGGTTATACAAAACTGGGGAATGGGTAATAAAGGTATTTTCTATCTTTTAAAACAATAAAAATTCTGGTGTAGACTGTCCCTTTAAATAAAAATTAAACTTTCATGATTCAGAAAGAGCATGCAGTTTTAAGATACTTTCCAATTAACTTCCAGTATCAAATCTTGCATAGTCTGTTTATATGCACACTTTCCAAGTCACCGACAGCTACTGAGCATGTGCACAAGTTTACAGTGTATACATGTACTAATGTGTGATTGGCTGATATCTGTCACATGATACAGGGGGATGGAAAATGGGAAAAATTTGTTAGAAAAAATCTACTGATTATTTGAAATTCATAGTAAGTGTTTTTGCATTGTCTTTTTATTATGCACTTGCTAATTATGCAATTCTACTGCATTTAATGGTCTTTTAATTAGAGGTTCATATATCTTACAGTCAGCTGAGATTTTTGTTCTTGTTAATTAATGTCAGACGCCCTATCCTTGAGTTATTGTTTTTTATTTTCCTTTTTTGCTTCTATATTATTTCTGTTATACTGGATTATGACAATAACCACTGGAATATGATTTTTTTGATCATGAAATATCAATTTGTTGTTCTATATATTGTTTTATCATAACATTTTTATATAAAGGCTTCTGGTTTAACTAGTTTTGGAGAAAAAAATTACTAGAAAAGAGAATTACAAGAGATCTGGGTATTATAAATGTGCTGATTCTGTGGTTTGTAACATAAATAATCAGAATGAAAGGAATGTAATGGAGTTAAATCCAATGTTAGAAGCCAGTCTTTTAAAATGAAATACTGTATATCTTATCATACTCAGGTGTGATTTTATCTGCTGAGTTGCAGTAACAATGTACAGTATAAAGGTCATACCTCTCTAAATATGATAAGGGATTTCAGAAGTGTAGTTTAGCATTATATTTTTCAAAGTCTTATTCTAAAAAATATATGTGTAGATACTCATTAAACCAGATTGTGGGGATGGACATTGTTATCAGATGGGTCAAAAAAAGATTTTATAAAGCATCTTCTAATTATTTTTCATGATTTTATTACTCAATTTAGTCAATTAATTTAAACAATTAAAGGGACAGTCTACACCAGAATTTTTATTGTTTAAAAAGATAGATAATTCCTTTATTACCCATCCCCCAGTTCTGCATAACCAGCACGGTTATATTAATATACTTTTTACCTCTGTGATTACCTTGTATCTAAGCCTCTACAGACTGCTCCCTTATTTCAGTTATTTTGACAGACTTGCAGTGTAGCCAATCAGTGCTGACTCCTAAGTAACTCCATGTGCGTGAGCACAATGTTATCTATATGGCACACATGAACTAATGCCCTCTAGTTGTAAAAAAAAGTCAAAATGTATTCAGATGCGAGGCAGCCTTGAAGGGCTAAGAAATCTGCATATGAGCCTCCTAGGTTTAGCTTTTAACTAAGAATACCAAGAAAACAAAGCAAAATTGATGATAAAAGTAAATTGGAAAGTTGTTTAAAATTACATACCCTATCTGAATCATGGAAGTTTATTTTTGACTAGACTGTCCCTTTAATATAACATGTTTTTTTTTTTACTGTAATATAAATAATTCTTAATAATTGGAGGAATTGTTTAAGTTTAATAGATAGCTTTTATTCCAATACATGTAAATAAAAGATCTATGTACAGTTTGTTATATTACACTGCTCCTAATGGGATAGAATCAGAGTAAGAAATAAATGCTTGTGCACGACAAGACCGTCATGAATTCAAATGTTCTATGTAACAGCTGAAAAATATCATAATCAATGTTAAAATAATTTTGTTAAATGCAAAATGAATAAATATAAAACTATAGTCAAAGGGTGAACTTGCATTGAGAGGAGTATCCATGCATTTAGTCCAATGATTGATATAGTATTTCAAAATGTTGGATAGAGTTTTGGACTTTGCACCCCAAGATGTATGGTAGCCAACAAGTGCAGGGAAATGACTTGTTACTGGAATGAAAGTGACAACAATCTAAACCAAAAAAAGGTAAAACAACATATATATTTAAATTTTTTAAGATCTTGCTGCCGAAAAAAAGGGATCTTCCCGCTTGTGCTGAAAAAGTTGTTTTTTGGAGTTTGATGTAAAACACAGATATTTCCCACAGCAAACAAGAACAGTTTACAATGCAGAAAAGCAATCATTTTATCTTCTTCACCTGTATTTGTAAAACACTGCCATGTGTATTTTAATAGAGAAAAGTAAAACCTAACAAACATGAATGAGGGGCTGCCATGGGCATTCAGAGACATTCTAGAGATGTGGTTGGGATTTTCCACTTAAACATTGTTCAAGCACACGTCTCAATATTTATAAAGCTGGCAAGGTTGTCTCATTTTTAGTTTTCTTTTATATTTCTTTACCTGCTTTCACATTTTCCTTTTCGCATATGTTGGAGCTAAATGTCTTAATCGATTACGTTTTTTTTTTTTTCATTTTAATTTGCTTGTTTATTAATGTTTTGAATGGGGTTTTTTTTTGGTGTTGGTATCCTTGACAGCGCACTTCTGCTATACTTAAAGGGACACTGTACCCAAATTTTTTCTTTTGTGATTCAGATTGTGCATGAAATTTTAAGCAACTTTCTAATTTACTCCTATTATCAATTTTTCTTCATTCTCTTGTTATCTTTATTTGAAATGCAAGAATGTAAGTTTATATGCCCGCCCATTTTTGGTGAACAACCTGGGTTGTCCTTGCTGATTGGTGGATAAATTCATCCATAAAATAAAAAAGTGCTGTCCAGAGTACTGAAACAAAAAAAAAAAGCTTAGATGCCTTCTTTTTCAAATAATGATAGCAAGAGAACGAAGAAAAATTGATAATAGGAGTAAATTAGAAAGTTGCTTAAAATTGCATGCTCTTTCTGAATTATAAAATAAAAAAATTGGGTACAGTGTCCCTTTAAGAAGCTGAAGGGACATTTCAGCCTAAATTAAAATGTACATTAATGCATTACCCTTTTGAATAAAAGCATTTTTGCAAAATAATTGCATTAGCAAGAACACATCTACAAAGTAGTAAAAACTATCACTCTTTTAAGTATGAACTTTTACTCTGCATTTGCACATGAAGCATATCTAAATATGCTTCATGCAACAGCATTTTTAATAATGTGTCTAGTCAGAGAGCTGTCAGCGCCTTGTATTGTTCTTGTGTTGACTCCATTTACATGATACAAGTCACTGCACGCTCTCCGAGCCGACACACTGTTACTTTACTTGAAGCATTTTTCTCAAGGCAAGTATATTGCAAAAATGCTTCTATTCAAAAGTGAAATGCATTGAAGTGCATTTCAATTTTTTTTCTCTGGAATATCTTTTTAATGGTAATATGATAGATCCTGGTCTATTGATTATAATAGAGCTGTTATTGCAATACACAGTTGTAATTAGAAGCCGCACCAAATCTTTATGAATTCCAAAAATGTATTTAGCTGCATAGTTGTTGAAAATTAGATATTAATTTGATTTTAGCCTATGCTATTGTCTCTTTTCAAGGGGATTTCCACCCACACCTTTGTAAAATAGTTTGTGTTCTTGGATTCTGCAAAATTCCAGTGATTTGATGTTGAATGTGTCTTATAGATCTTAGGGGCCTGTTGATAATAGATCATTTTGCATCCCACTTTATTTTTCAGATTTTATCCTTTTTTAACTGGCACAAATATCCAGAAGTTATAGCTTTCCTTCAGGAATGTCCCTCAAAAGTGGTCACACCTTCAAACTTTTCTCCACTATTACCAAAACTATCACAACAATTTGATGGAACTTAGTCTTTCTAATGCCTATCACCCTTTAGGGCCATCCCAATCTTGGTATCCTGTACTTTTGAAAATGTCCTTTTTTTCATTTATCATATTCCTTTTAATTCGATGTTTTCCTCAAGGTGTACATTTTTAATATAGCAGACAGGACTAACTCCACTCGTCTTCTATTTTTTACCATTATTTTTACAATAAACTTTCTCTTTAGAGTTGATGTCTTAAAGAGTATGAACTTTAAACCTCTTCTTTTATATCTCAATCCTCTAAACAACTTCTTATTTCCATCTCACATCCTTATGCTCCAGTTTCTTCCACTATTATTGCTAGATGGGCTAAAAGGACTATGCAGCTTATATTTGGGTCCTTTATGGATCTGTTGTGCCTACAGATGTAGTGTTGTTTTTTTACCTTATAATGGCCTTGATTAGAAGTGGAGCACTAGTGATAGTGCATGATTAGCTATCTTTATCGCGACCCTGTGCTAAGAATAGCGCACAATCTGGTATTAAAAGTGTATAGTAAAAAAGATTTACCAGAGAATCTTAACTGGCAGACATTCTTCAGTGCATCTTATACATTTAATGGATAGCACAGGGTGTGCTATTATCCATCATATTACAAGTGGTGAGTTATGCGTTATGCTTGAGTGCAACACATAGTAGTTCTGCAAAATGTAGTATTCTTTGAGACCTGAAGCAAAGTTTTAAGGCTTAAATATATGCATTATATATATATATATATATATATATATATATATATATATATATATATATATAGTATTTAACTCATATATACACATATTCAATGTAAAATAAAGTTGTTTTTTTAATTGATATAAATGTTTTAACAGTGATTAAAGGGGTTATGGTATATGACAAAGTGTTGTGCTGGAAAGGACTCAAAGGTGTTTGTGTGTTTTTTTGTATTTGTGTAGATATATGTGTATGTATGTATGTGTATGTACATATGTATAAGTATATAAGTTAGTATGTGTGCAGTGTTTTAAACTTATATTTCAATAGAAAATCATAGTTTAAATGTTAGTGAAGATCACTAATACTTGACCTTTGGCTTAGCCCACTTTTGAGTTTTGTATTACAGTTTTTCTGCACTCCCCCATTGAAGTCTGTTATGTCAGGGATTTAGTTTACTTACATGATCCAAAATCCAGATTTGAGCAAGTCCTAGCCTTTCACTCAAACACTTACATATTACTTTTAACTTGTAATATGGGTAAACAAAATACAATAATTTATTTAACTTGAGCGGTATCTAATTTTATTTTGATAGAAAAGGTCTCACTTATTATGAAATAGATACAGCAAGCACATTCCACTCAACCCTTCCCTCCATACCCCACCCCACTGCTTACTCATTTATATAACATTCACTTTTAATTGAGATCAGGTGCAAGTGTCACGTCACCTGACTACAAGGTAACTTACACCATGGGGCTGATTTATCAAATGTCTGTCCGACGTGATATGCTCAGCGGATCATGTCTGACAGACATCGCTGAATGCTGACAGCATACCCTGTTAGCATTTAACATTGCACAAGCAGTTCTGGTGAACTGTTTGTGCCATGCCGCCTCCTGCAGATTCGCGGCCAATCAGCCACTAGGATCGGGAGCTATTGATGTTTGTTCTCTCATTGTGTAACACTACCACTTGGTTTTCAGTGTCTGATTACACAACTTAGATCCCATTTTTATATTACCAGCCCAGGATATACCTCTTTAAACATGTGGGGGTTCTGTGTGCAGCAGGGTGTAGTTGTTTGAATCCTCACTCTACCAAATTCTTGCTACTGTCTGCCAAGCTTTACAATGTCTTTTATATGCTACATATGTATAATGTTAAAACTTGCTCTTATATGAGTATATTATCAATAACCTAGATCCCGTGTAACAAATCTGCCCAGGTCATACCTCCACATTTAGGGTGAAGATTCTGTGTGCAGCTGGGTGTGGTTATCCAAACTATATTTCCAAACAACACATTTGCATTATTAGGTACCTTGGTTCACCCAGGTTTATTTTATTCTGTTTCAATATTTTGAATTTGATACTTCTAGCAATTTCACATTGGTTATCCTATATTGTGCACTACAGTATATATTTGTATATCCTCTGTTTTGGGGGATGCAGTTATGTGTCATAACTTTCAACTGCCTATGCCAATAAATTGTTGTCAAATTTGCAGCTTTCTACTTAGATGAAAAGAGTGCTCAAAATCCCTGTCTTTAAAGAAACAAGTATTTTCTTTGATTCTTTTCTCTCTTTAGCTATTCTTGATATATTTTTTATAAGGGTCTGCAACACTAGCCCTATGGCTTTTTTGTAAGGTGAGTATAAGGAGTATATACACATTTACTTCACCCGTCCAGCTCTCAGTCCTAGCAATTGTTTCCCACTTTGTTTCTTGCTCGATTAGACTATATATATATATATATATATATATATATATATATATATATATATATATATATATATATATATATATATACTTGAATTTCTATTTGTCCTAATTACTAATGATATAACATAAAAAAGCAAGAACAAATTATGTTCCTTCAACAGATGTGTGAGCACACACCTCTTCATCCACTCCAGACCATCATGGATGTCAACAGTCATAACTCATTTATTTTGCCACTGAGGAGCTTCTTTAAATCTTTTCAACTGATTGTGATAATCTACTAGGGCATGCTCCTTATTTGTATTCAGAAAGGGGTGTATAATAAGTTCAGTCCTTTTTCTTTCTCACTCACATCCAAAAGTAAGAAGGAAAATGTTCATTGAGTTCAAAGTTCACAAATATCCTTCAATCTCATAATTTTAATGTCAGGGATCACAGTATATCTGTAAAGATTGAACTTTTATAGAGTTTTTGTTTCATTCTTCTTCAACTTGACTCCTATGTATCTTATGTTAGATTATTTTATATTTCAGAATTTCTTTAAAATACTTTTTTAATGCATTTAATAGGAATCCTTAATGTATAAACAAAATAAAATAAAATAAAAACTA
The DNA here is from genome assembly GCF_027579735.1 of Bombina bombina. Taxonomy (NCBI): domain Eukaryota; kingdom Metazoa; phylum Chordata; class Amphibia; order Anura; family Bombinatoridae; genus Bombina; species Bombina bombina. The sequence goes on from NC_069504.1 coordinate 156,335,753, forward strand.
AAGAATACAGTAAAATAAAAATAATAAAAAAAAGTCTTTCTTCGTAAAAAAAAATTCAATAAAAAAGTTATAATACAGGTCAAAATCAGAAACTTGTACATAAATATATGATAACAAATATGATAATCGACTTGACCAAGAAGCAGAAATGCTATGTAAAAGATTTGTAATGTACAGTATGCTAGCTAGAATTATTATATTGCATTCAGTTATTGCTATAATAATACAATTGTGTCTATTTAAAATCCAACTGAGAATATACATTTTATTATTTAAAGGGACAATTTACTGTAAAATTGTTTTTCCTTTAATGTGCTTCCAATGACTTGTTATAGTAGCTGTAGAGTATAGAATATATGAGTAATTGCTTATTTAGGTTTATTTTTGTATATTAAATAACTGTCGGCTAGATTAGGAATTTTGCGTTATGAGTGAAAAAGCAGCGTTATGGCTCTTTTTCACTACCGCTGGTATTACAGGTGTTGTAGGTATAGCTGTACTGCACACCTTTTTGGCCGTAACGCAACGTAACTACCTCACCTTTCAAAAAGTCCTTTTTAAATGGGACTTCTATAGTGCCGGTATTGCCTGTCCGGCCAAAAAGTGAGCGGAACAGCCCATAACTACAAGATCTGTACCGCCACCTGAAAGTCAGTAGTTATGGGTTAAGCCCTCCCGCATTGCAAACACTAAAATAAAATTATTAACCCCTAATCTGCCGCTCCGGACATCGCCGCCACTATAATAAACATATTAACTCCTAAACAGCCACACTCCTGTATTGCAAACACTAGTAAAATATTATGAATCTGCTGCCCCCAATGTCGTTGTCACCTACATACACTTATTAACCCCTAATCTGCTGTCCCTAACATCGCCGCAACCTACATTATTGTTATTAACCCTAATCTGTTGCCCCCAAAATCGACGCTAGCTAACTAAATTTATTAACCCCTAATCTGCTGCCCCCAATATTGCCGCCACTGTACTAAAGTTATTAACCCCTAAACCTAACCCTAAGTCTAACCCTAACCCTAACATAACCCTAACCCTAACACCCAATAACTTTAACATATTAAAATAATTACAAATAAAAATTACAATTAAAACATAAATTAGTCTTATTTAAAAATAAATAAATACTTACCTGTAAATTAAAACCTAAGCTAGCTACAATATAACTAATAGTTATTGTTATTGTATCTAGCTTATGTTTTATTTTTATTTCACAGGTAAGTTTGTATTTCTTTTAACTGGGTTGATTAGTTATTAAATAGTTATTAACTATTTACTAACTACCTAGTAAAAATAAATACAAATTTACCTGTAAAATAAAACCTAACCTTACACTAAAATTAAATAAATTTAATTAAAAAAATACATTTATAACCGCTGTGAGATCTCGCCAACTTCGTGGTCTGACCACTCCGCAGTCACACTGAAACTCTCATGGCCTGAAACACAGACAGAACCCTTCAGCTGGAAACTAGATGAAACCTTACTGCATAACCCGAACTCCGTTGACAAAATATCCTCACTTATATCAGACTATTTCACACATAATATCAACTCAGTAACAAACAACTATGTAGTGTGGGAAGCCCACAAGTGTGTCATTAGGGGAGAATTGATAAAGCTCAAAGCCCAGCACCAACAACACATTCGCCGACAATATGCAGAACTTACAGAAACATTTACAAAATTAGATCATGCATTGAAATGCAAACCTAACGATCCCCTACTAGCACAAGACTATCTTGAAGCCAGAAAAGCGTTAGATAATTTTTTAGAAATTGAGTATCAAACTTTACATAAAAAAACTAACTGTAAGTTTTATTATGAGAACAATAGAGCAGGAAAGCTACTAGCGCGAGCTTTAAAAAAGAAAAGACTCAAATCATTTATCTATGAAATACATAGGCCAAAATGCAAGACCCCTCTCTATACTACTAGAGAGATTCTCCAAGTCTTTCAGGATTATTACACAGAACTTTATAATATTTCTAAAACCCCCCTAACTGAAGAACACCTCTCTAACCTCAACACTTATATTGATCATTGTCAGGTCCCCAAGATTACCTCAGACCAATTGCAAAACCTGAAAAGGCCCATAACCACACAGGAACTTCAACACGTAATATCAGAATTGCCTAATGGGAAAAGTCCAGGCCCTGATGGCCTATCAGCTAAATACTATAAAGCTTTTTCCTCCATCCTTATCCCCCACATGGTCCAACTTTTTAATGAGGTTTCTGGGGAAAACCCGTTTCCACCATCAATGCTTGAGGCGCAGGTCTCGGTGCTCCCAAAACCAGGCAAACAACCAAACACACCAGCGAACTTTCGCCCAATCTCTCTACTTAATGTGGACATTAAACTTTACGCGAAGATTTTCGCGACCCGAATTAATCTGATCCTCCCAACCTTAATACATATAAATCAAGCAGGGTTCACACCTACACGAGAATCCAGAGACAACACCACAAAAATTTTAGCTCTTATGGAATATGCACACAAACATCAGGTTCCCTCCGCGTTCATTTCTATGGACGCGGAGAAAGCCTTTGATAGGCTTGATTGGACATTTCTGAAACAGGCCTTACTTAAATTTGGATTTGACCAAGAACTAATCATGAAATTATTCGCACTATATAATGCGCCTCAAGCAAAAGTTAAACTAAATGACTCCTTCTCCTACCCTTTTCAAATCAATAACGGAACCAGACAAGGCTGCCCGCTCTCACCCCTCCTTTTTGTCTTGTCAATAGAAATACTGGCATCCTATATTAGGAATAATAAAGCTATTACGGGACTCCAAATAGGCTCAGCAGAATATAAAATCACATTATATGCAGATGACATATTTCTTACCCTTACGAACATAGAATCCACACTCCCTTATCTCCTGGATACCTTAAATAAATATGGGAAATACTCAAATTTTAGTATAAACATTACAAAGTCTGAACTGCTACATATTAATCTCACCCCATCCACCGTAACACGCCTGCAGCGGCAATTCCAATATAAGGCGCAGAGCAAAGCAATTAAATATTTAGGAGTCTACATAACCCCCAACATCTATGATGTTGTGACTTTAAATTACGAAAGCCTAATTTTAAACGTTAACTCATTGTTAAGAAGCTGGAATAGTAAATTTCTATCATGGATGGGGAGACTTAATGCAATTAAAATGATTATATTGCCCAAAATACTTTATCTGTTACAAACTTTACCTATACCCCTCCCTGACTCACTGATTCATAGACTACAGAAAGCGTTAAATACCTTTATTTGGGCAAACAAACGCCCACGCATAGCCACAGCTACATTATATAGACCAAGAGAACTCGGAGGCATTGGAGCGCCCAATATAAAACTCTACAGAATAGCTACTTTTATGTCCAGGATAGTAGACTGGTGTAAAAATGCCTTAAATAAAGAATGGGTCCAACTAGAAAACAATTTGATAGGTCACGACAATATATGCGGGAACTGTTGGCTTACCTCCAACCAGAGAACGCTTTCAGATGCTACCCCATCCTCAGTTCGAGAATCATATAAAATATGGGACAAAATCATACGACAGCATAAAGGCATTTCTACAGCGCAATCCCCTTTAACTCCGATAGGGGGCAATGTAACATCCCCACTTAATATTAATATACTTGAGCCACAATTAGTAACTATCAATGATATCCTTCCGGTCCATACCCTATATGAGAATGGAAGGGTTAAATCGCAAACAGATCTTGTTACCAAGTGTGGACCCAGACTGCAAAATTGGTTAACATATTCACAGTTAGCACACTTTCTTTCAACACACCCATCTAAACCGCATTTTACTCGTCCATTAACACCTTTTGAGAATCTGTGCATTAATCCACTGCCAAATAAAGGCATACTCTCCATAGTACATAAACAACTTCAACTGTCTAGCTATAAACACCTACCATCCTATGTTGCCAAATGGGAACAGGAATTTGATAGCCCGATACCAGAACAAACTTGGTATGACATATTCAAATATATGAGCAAATCTTCCTCCTCGATTTCCATTCTGGAAATGAACCTCAAATTCATGTGCAGATGGTATTATACACCTTCACGTTTACATCAGCTATTCCCTAACACCCCAGCAATATGCTGGAGGGGTTGCCAGGAAATTGGAACCCCACACCACATTTGGTGGCAGTGCCCGAAAGCTAAATACTATTGGGAAACAATCAAGAAAGAGGTTGAACGAGTATTGAGTATCTCTATACCCTTCGAATTAAAAGTTTTGCTCTTCAATCATTTCCCTAAAATAAAATGTAAGTTAAGATTAGCACTATTAACAATAATGGTAAACACAGCCAAAAGATTAATCCCGTTGCACTGGAAAAAAACAGATCTACCCACAATAGAAGCCTGGAGACATACAGTCACACATAATCTAGAACTAGAAAAATACCATTACACACAAATACATCGACAAGATGATTACCACTCCATATACTTTCTATGGGAGGAATACTTGAATATGACTTTGGCTCAGACCTAGACCATACATAGCATATACAAATGTTTATATTATGAGACAAAGCCGGTATCCTGGTACATTAGTAGTTTTTATAATACTCATATACGGTTTTTAATATATTGTGCATTGTCATATAGAGAAATGTTTTCCACTATAATATGTTTGACTTTTGTATACATGACTTGATAATGTGCTCAAGTTATATCTGCCTAAATCTAAATGTATACTGATTTATTTTCATCAATAAAAATGTTTAAAAAAAAAAAAAAATACATTTATCTAAATTATAAAAAATAATAAACACCAAATTACAAAAAAAATAAAAAAGAAATTATCAAATATTTAAACTAATTACACCTAATATAATAGCCCCCCAAAAATAAAAAAAAACCTAGCCTACACTAAACTGCCAATGGCCCTTAAAAGGGCCTTTTGCGGGGCATTGCCCTAAAGAAATCAGCTCTTTTACCTGTAAAAAAAAATACAAACAACCCCCCAACAGTAAAACCTACCACCCACACAACCAAACCCCCCAAATAAAATCCTATCTAAATAAACCTAAGCTCCCCATTGCCCTGAAAAGGGCATTTGTATGGGCATTGCCCTTAAAAGGGGATTTAGCTCTTTTACGATGCCCAAAGTCCCTAATCTAAAAATAAAACTCACTGAATAAACCCTTAAAAATAACCTTACACTAACCCCCGAAGATCCACTTACAGTTTTTGAAGACCAGACATCCATCCTCATCCAGCCGGGAGAAGTCTTCATCCAAGCAGCAAGAAGTCCTCAACGAAGCCGGGAGAAGTCTTCATGCAAGCGGCAAGAAGTCGTCCTCCAGGCGGGCAGAAGTCTTCTTCCAGATGGCATCTTCTATCTTCATCCTTCAGATGCGGAGCAGCTCCATCATCAAGACATCTGGCGCGGAGCATCCTCTTCATACCGTCCCAGCCGTACACTTAAGGTTCCCTTTAAGGGACATCATCCAAGATGGCGTCCCTTGAATTCTGATTGGCTGATAGAATTCTATCAGCCAATCGGAATTAAAGGGTATAAAATCCGACTGGCTGATGCAATCAGCCAATAGGATTGAGCTTTAATCCTATCGACTGATCCAATCAGCCAATAGGATTGAGCTTGCATTCTATTGGCTGATTAGAACTGATCGGAACTGATCAGAAGGATGAGGATAGAAGATGCCGTCTGGAAGAAGACTTCTGCCCCTCCTGAAGGAAGACTTCTTGCTGCTTGGATGAAGACTTCTCCCGGCTTTGTTGAGGACTTCTTGCTGCTTGGATGAAGACTTCTCCCTGCTGGATGAGGATGGATGTCCGGTCTTCAAAAACTGTAAGTGGATTTTCGGGGTTAGTGTTAGATTTTTTTAAGGGTTTATTGGGTGGGTTTTATTTTTAGATTAGGGACTTTTCAGGGCAATGGGGAGCTTAGGTTTTTTAGGTAGGTTTTTATTTGTGGGGGTTGGTTGTGTGGGTGGTAGGTTTTTACTGTTGGGGATCGTTTATATATATATTTTTACAGGTAAAAGAGCTGATTTCTTTGGGGCAATGCCCTGCAAAAGGCCCTTTTAAGGGCTATTGGCAGTTTAGTGTAGGCAAGGGGTTTTATTAACTAGGTAGCTAGTAAATAGTTAATAACTATTTACTAACTACTCTACCTAGTTAAAATAAATACAAACTTAGCTGTGAAATAAAAATAAAACCTAACATAGATACAATGTAACTATTAGTTATATTGTAGCTAGCTTAGGGTTTATTTTACAGGTAAGTATTTAGTCTTAAATAGGTATTATTTAGGTAATAACAGTAATTTTATTTAGATTCATTTTAATTATTTTAAAGTTAGGGGTGTTAGGGTTAGGGTAAGACTTAGGGTTAGGGTTATGTTTAGGGGTTAATATATTTATTTAGTGTTAGTGATGTGGGAGGCCAGAGGTTTAGGGGTTAATAACTTTAGTATAGTGGTGGCGGCGACATTGGGGGTGGCAGATTAGGGGTTAATACATTTATGTAGGTGACGGCGACATTGGGGGCAGCAGATAAGGGGTTAATAAGTGTAGGTAGGTAGCGGCGATGTTGGGGGCGGCAGATTAGGGGTTAATAAGTATAATATAGGTGTCGGTGATGTCGGGGTGGCAGATTAGGGTGTTTAGACTCGAGGTTTATGTTAGGTTGTTAGGTTTAAACATACATTTTTTCCCCCATAGACATCAATGTGGATGCGTTACGGATCTTTACACTCCGTTATTGCAGGTGTTAGGCTTTTTTTTAGCCGGCTCTCCCCATTAATGTCTATGGGGAATTCGAGCACAAGCACGTAAGAGCAGTTCAAAGCAGCGCTGGTATTTGTGTGCAGTATGGAGCTCAACGCAACCATATAGCTGGGTTTTTGCAAACCTGTATTAGCAGCGCTATTAAAGGTGAGCGGTGACAATAACTTGCAAGTTATTACCAAGCCACTCATAACGCAAAACTCGTAATGTAGCTGTGTGTTTGTTCTTTGAAACCACAACCCATCAAAAGGGATTGAACATGTGAAATCAGATATTCCTATTTATCACTGTCTGTACATACAAATGTTTCTTTATGTTATCTCTGTCTGGAAACCAAAGCACAATACTTAGAAAGAACAATTAAATATTAATATTTTATTATTCATATCTCCTACCTCTTACTAGTGTAATTTCTTCTGCTAGCTATGTTTATACAGCTTTTCTATAGACAATACTTAAGTATATAAACGTTGATTATAGATAGGGATACCAGATGCAAAATCAGCTATTTAAAATGCTGATATAAAGGTCATTAAGCTATTTGTAAAAAATGTAATACACTCCAGCAGGTAAAATGGATAATTGGGAGCAAATTAAAGAGGAGAAATGTTTAAGATATATTATCCCTTTAACTAAAAAGTCAAGGAAATAAAAAATAAATCGCTGACAAAAAAAGTAATATTCAGTAGATTATGTCAGCCTCACTAGTTCATTTCATATAACCCACAATTCACCTTTTTGATTCACATTACATACTCTCAATCCAAAGGCCGTTTTTTGAACACAGAGTTATATTTCAGAGGTATTTTGCTATTTGGACTGAGATTATTTATAATGTTGGATCACCTAGAGTAAACTATGTGAGCACTATTTATCATTTAATGGACAGAAAAATCTACCAATTTGATTTATTTATATGCAATGCTTTCTATATACATTTTATAGCAACATACAGAGAAATTGGTGAACAATTATATAATCAGAGGTGTAGATCTATTATTTTTTAATAGAGTACTTCAGTGTTGTAAATAATTAATTTTATACATTAATTTTATGTATGAACGCACACTCGCCTCCATTCTATTTTCAGAAAAATAGAGAACTTATCATTTTTTTTTACGCTTTGCAGAAATGAAAATATGCAGTGACCAGAACAGTTCTTGGAACTTATAAGCATTTTGTTTTTTGCTTCTATCTAGCAACAGCAAACATAGTTTTAATGGTATTGGAAACAAGCCATTTCTTTAGAAACTCTTATTTTTCAAGGGTTTATTATCCAAAGATAGCTCAATTTGTGTCTTTAAAATTGTGATGTCTCTATCCAATATATATTTAACTTTCTATCTAAAGTTTGTATGTTGTTGAATATAATTTGACTAGTATTTTTTTTATTATGCTGTATTTTATGATTTTAATAGCTGTATATGGCCATGATAATGCTTATTCAAGTGGGTCATTTATAGAAACCCATTGGGTTTAACCTAGTACATGTAACTGCCTGCAAACATTTTGTCCTTTTTTATCCTCAACCCATATTCAGCTTAGAGTTTGAAAGGATAGAAACAAAATGTATCTCTCCTATCCAAATATACTAAATGTTTAGAACAATGTAATGATCTTGTGTGCACTCGTCCTCTCTCTCTCTCTCTCTCTCTCTCTCTCTCTCTCTCTCTCACACTTTTCTCTCTGTTTCTCACACCATCAAGAATAGTTAAAACTGGTAGTCTATGATCATGATAACAGTTTAAAATCGCAGTTTAAAATGAAGAATTTTTTTTTTGTCATAAATCTATCTATATATGTATATAAAAATAAAGAGCTGCTTAACACCTACTGTTAAATCTTAACAATTGTTAACAGTCTCTAAAGCAAATTGAATTCAAATGGTAAGACAAAAATCCATAACTTTAATAAGAAATATTGGTTATGACAAAAATGGTCACAGTTCATTTATATTAATGAGATACAGAAAAATATACAAAGGTACACATTGCAATACAGTTTCAAAATAAAAAGAATCAAAACAGAAAGCCTAAACAATCTACTCACAAGTCAGCAAGTGTCAAAGGTTTCCGACTCAAAGAGAATTGAGATTTAAATCCTGAGTTACTTACGCAATTTCAGAAAAAGTTCTCTTAAACAAATGACAATTTTTGTGTACAATTTTCCCCACTGTATACATGGAAAAACTAGCTCAGGTTCCTAAATCAGCCCATCTTGGTTAGAGGGGGGTAAGAGAATCCACCCTCCAGCTTTTATGGTCCTTATATTGCCAGTTAAAGAAAGTCCTGAATTTATTCTATTAGCATAACTTTTGTACAGGCACATTTAAGTTATCTGCATTTTCCATTTTTTATTGCTCCAAGGCAATATTATGATGTTGGTTATAGCCTGTTGTCAATCAGCTATGTTTTTGTTTCTTTGTATCCTTTGTTGAAAAAAGATACCTAGGTAGGGTCAGGAATTGCTGATGGGTGACTGCCAATATATGTGACGTTATTAGCTCACCCGATGTGTTTAGCAAGCTCCCAGTAGTGCATTGCTGCTTCTTCAACAAAGGATACTAAGTCAATGAAGAAAATGAAATAGAAGTAAATTGGAAAGTTGTTTAAAATCATATGCTCTGTCTGAGTCATGAAAGAAAAATGTTGTGCTTAATGTCCCTTTAAAGGCTGGTATCAGGCTCTGAAGATACTTTGGGGTTGTGATGTACATCTCCTAGTTTTACAGAGAGGCCATACACATATTTGTGTCTGTTTTAGAAATAAATCCTAAGTTATAAGAAAATTAACATCTGCTATGCTGGAAAGTGCTAGTTACATGACACATTGTAATTGTATACTTGTCTAGAACTAGTAAACTAATTAATATTTACAACCCAGGCTAAAACTTGTGTAACCCAGATGAGCTCAAGTTTACAATACTAGTTAGGTCTGGTAACCTGCTGACATTCTTATTAACACAACTTCTCCAGCTTGGCCCCAGTCTGGTGGAACTCTCTTCTTCACTCCACAATATTCTCTCCCCTATTTCTAAATGTTCTGGGATGTATACAATGTATGCTAACCTTTCTGACCCCAGATCCTCTCCTTTAATCAGAACCTGCGCCCCCTTAGGATGAAAGCTTACCCTACTGTTCTCAAGTTTACCTTCTTGACCCTTGACAGGGCCCTCTACCAACTCTGCAAAAACTGCCTCTTAAATGCTACCTTTGTGTGTTATACCTATGTTTATAAAGCTACAGAATCTGCTGCTGCTTTACAAATAAATGATAATATTATTATTAATAATAATAATAATAATAATAATTAACAGCTAACAACACAATCATAGATAGACACATTTCTGGTTACAATATATAATGATTACAAAAATATGGTTACAGGCGCTCCACATTTTATAATTTGTTACTATAAATGTATCAATCTATTCATATTTCCAGGCTGAAACACAATGTGATATTGCTATTAAAGAATAACAGGATATGTGGGTTTTGTTTCTTTCAATCTTTGGAACTAGCTGAAAATATATTTGCTAAAATATTTATTGTTAACAAAATGTTGTTATATGGTTTGATAAATCAGTTTAGGGAGTAATTTCCAATGTGTTTTAATGCATATATTTAATTTTTATTACTGATGCAGAAGAAAATATATATACATTTTACTAAAGGAGAAGAATGTATTATTCATAAGGCTAGATATGTTTATTACAATTTACATTTATAAATGCACTTTAACTATCCTTAAAAAAAGTAATTGTGATAATTTAAAAAAAGTATCTTTGCATAGCATAAGTAGCTGTGGGTAAAGTAAGATATGAGGTTAATGCAGTATAAATCTATTATAGCGTAACTGTGGTTGTGATTACACTAACAATAGTTGGGTAAAGTTTATTTTCACTAAAAAAAACATGTAAACATTTTGTTGTCTTTATATTACTAGGAGGACTTTATACAAGGAGTCAACAAAGAAGACATGACTTGGAAACAGCTGGCTGCATTCATTTGTAAAAAATATAATTGACACAATACAATATTTTGTTTCCTCAGTTGGATATGGTGATTCTATCACATTAAATTAAAATTTCCTGGCTTGCAGAAAAAACTTTGTCTCTCTACTATACTACACACCCTTATGTCGTCACTTACTGGGCACTGATGATAGGATCTAGAAGGTGCTGCTTCAACGGGTCTATTTCTTCATATATAAATCTAGAAAATTGGTCTTTGGTTGGCAACCATGTTTTCAAGAAACCTGGAATACAAAAGAAAACATTCTACTTCTCCCTACATTTTCTTTTTAGCTATCAAGTGTTATTGGATTTTATGTGTGATGCAAAGAACCAATGGACAAGAATATGCTCATTCTATCAGAGTGGAAGGGGACATTATACTTGGAGGTCTCTTCCCAGTCCATTCAAGAGGAGAGCGAGGGGTGCCTTGTGGAGACTTAAAAAAAGAGAAGGGGATTCATAGGCTAGAAGCTATGATGTATGCAATAGATCAGATCAATAAAGACCCTGACCTTTTAACAAATATCACTTTAGGAGTGCGCATCCTTGATACTTGCTCAAGAGATACCTATGCTTTGGAGCAATCTTTAACCTTTGTGCAAGCTTTAATAGAAAAAGATGCTACTGATGTGAGATGTGCAAATGGCGACCCACCTATTTTTACTAAGCCAGATAAAATAGTTGGTGTAATTGGAGCTGCAGCGAGTTCTGTATCCATCATGGTTGCAAATATTTTAAGGCTCTTTAAGGTAAGGCAATCATTTTTAGATACCAAATTAAAAAAAATTCAACACTAAGTAATATTTAATATTCAAGAGAAACACAATGTTTTATTAAATATTGTATTTACTTCTAATTATGTTAAACTGAAAAAATGTACCCACTAGACTCTTTTAAATGTGCAGATATTTTTGCTACAAATGATATGGTTTGCAATTGACTTTTTGTTAATATGAATTAGTGTTGATGCCTAATTATGAAAATAGTACACAATAACATAATAATGGATTTTATCATTCAAGCTCTAAAAACCAAAGCACAAGTTTTGACTGGTTAAAAATAGGCATTTTGTGGTACTCAACACCTTTTTATCATATTGTTTTTTATGGCAACCCTAATTGTTTTGTTTATTTTTTGGCTAGTGCTTCCCTAAGTGGTTTGGATTGAATAACTTTAAAAGCAATATGTGGCATTTAAACTGAAGAACATTAAATGTTTGTTCGCCAGTAGCTTTTACACTCTCTCTTAATTGTTTTAATGAATCATTTAACTATGTTAGTGTTGGAATCATCTTTGTGGCAGGTGAAGAATACTTAGCATGGTGTATTATTTAGATTATTTCACCAAATGGAATCCAAATTTGTTTTTGTAGGACTTTCACATTCTGAAGCAGTGAGAAAACACTGTTATCAAAATAAATTGGTCAATAAATTCAATATTAAAAAACACTGACAGGTTTGGGCTCACAATGCTGTAAGACATAAAATGTGTAGATTTAATGCCAAATTTTTCCAAAGCACAAAATGCTATGCAGTTGATCTATCTAAACAAACATGTTCAACAAATCTACAGAATATGCTTTAAAGAAAAATATGCCACTTAAGGGATTTCTTCTTTACTGTAACCGTACCTTGTATGCTCTTCATATACAAATCATATCAGGCCTAATCTAGCATTAAATAACTGTTTATGCTAAGGCACCTCAAAATGACTTATTTTGCAAGTGTATAACCTAAAGTAATATTTCTTTCTCTTACTTTTCAATTCAGAGAATAGATCGTTTTTTAAGATTAGACTATCAAAATACTTCCCCTAGAGTATGCATAGTGCTTTTTCCTGAATGCATTATTTTTACATTTTTTACTGTATATGCTTGAGTGAATACAAATCTGCTTCTGCAAAACTCCAAGAATCCTTTGTAACATCAAACATATTTATGAGTCTAAATTTTCTTTTAAAATTTCTTGACATAACATGCTCACCCTATATGCACAAGAGAAATCAAATACAAAAGATTGCATTTCTGTAAACATTGCAGTAGACGTAGACTTTCCATATTTTCTATTTCTTTTTAAAAGCTTATGTTCTAAAAATTCACTTTTTTTTTTCTTTAACTCAAACTTTTGCCACAACACTTCCAGAGGGCACAGTAGTATTTATTTACAATGTAGATTAAAATGATACATATCGAAAGTGAGTGCACATTTATACTCTTTTTTTTCAGACACATGTATAAATTAGAGTTATGAATATTATTGTTCCATCTGGTTCCTTATGATGTGCATAGCAATAAACATGAAAAAAAATAAAAATAAATCAGAGTTTATCCATGATTTAAGATCCCTTTTGGATATGGGTACTACCTAGACAGACAACCCCCCCCCCTTTTTTTACAGAGACTTGCAAAATGCATAGAATTATTAATGTTATCATTCCACCTGGTTCCTCACATAACAGACATACACATTGGATATTATAACACTCTCAGTACACTGTCCAGACCATAGTCCTAATTGTCTGAATCACATTACCCTGTCTTGTTACTCAAAAAAAGGCTCTAGATTATTTCCAAAACCATTGGAACAATAATACTACAATTTTTTTTAAAGGTGATGAAACCAGTTTTTGGGGCCAATTTATCATAGTGCGAGTGGACATGATACGATGTAGCGTATCATGCCCGCCGCACATTGATAAATGCCGACAGCATACGCGGTCTTCCTGTGTCTTGATGTTTAAGTTGTACATAGTTAAGCGTTTTAAAATTAAAACATTGAAGGTCTATGATTAAGGCTAATGCCAAAACGCATAAGACCATTTCACAGCCTATTTTTTGAGCTACGAGGTGGATTGTCACTGTCTTTTAATTTGGAATAAAGTTATGGATATTTTAAAGATCCGTTGTTGTTCATCCTTTTGATATTAAATTAAAACATCTCTGACTTGTGTGCACTAAAGTTACTGCTTTACAAAATTGTATCACCAAGAAATATAAGATGTGATTGGTTGATTCTTGAAAACAGGAACTTTATGTATGGTTCGTGACTGTAATATTACCAGGGAGTTATACATTTCTTTTAACATAAATCCAAAAAATGTATGAATTTAGAGGCACTTCTGCAACAATATAGGAGTTGAATTATAGAGGCTACTCCAACAGACTACAAATAGTCCAGTACAGAAAGTTGATGTAACTGGCCAAAATCTAGAAGAAAAAAACAGCACTTTTTTCTTCCAACAATGCTACCAACAATATAATACAATAGCAATATCTATCCAAGAAACTGTAGTAGCATAGAATACCTATACAAGCAATCAAACTTACAAATATAAGTGAACTACATTTATCACCTTTAAAAACAATACTTATCTATAGTTGCAGCCCATAAGTGACACTATTCACTTCCTTAAGGTGAATTATCTGGTCATCTTACATTCATTTGACCCTCTAGGTGACTAAATTTCAGCAACGCCATTGCCACACATAAGTTATCATTCTTGAATTTAGAAGTTGTAGCACCAACAGTTCTGAGTGTGTGTTTTTAATTTAAAGGGACACTGAACCCAAATTTTTTCTTTTGTGATTCAGATAGAGCATGCAATTTTAAGCAACTTTCTAATTTACTCCTATTATCAAATTTTCTTCATTCTCTTGGTATCTTTCTTTGAACTGCAAGAATATAAGTTTAGATGCCGGCCCATTTTTAGTGAACAACCTGGGTTGTCCTTGCTGATTGGTGGATAAATTCATCCACCAATAAAAAAGTGCTGTCCACAGTCCTGAAACAAAAAAAAACTTAGATGCCTTCTTTTTCAAATAAAGATAGCAAGAGAACAAATAAAAATTGATAATAGGAGTACATTAGAAAGTTGCTTAAAATTGCATGCTCTATCTGAATCACAAAAGAAGAAAATTGGGTTCAGTGTCCCTTTAATCTTCCTTATTTTAACATATAAATTCTATTAAAAGTTAAATTTTAATCCTACATCATCTACCCTCCCTCTTCTCTCTGTTCTGAGATTGGACCTACACGTCTGGTTGTGATCACATTCCGGGATCTTATCTAAGAATACATGTATTAATATGTGAACTTCCTGAGTGCTATATGTGTATACTCCGATAGGAGGTCTTTCTACCTCCTTCAATTTTTTTCTTCAAATAATTTATATGTTTAGATTGACAGTAGCACAGAGGTTAATATAAGCATTGATTGGAAAGAGGAGAGTTTCCTTCTACCAATGAGACACAGGTGGCTGGGGATAGGGGAGAGCTCATGTCTGTCTAAAAGCTCATACCCAAATGCTAGCCTCCAAGCATGTGTGCTAGATTTTAAACCTTGCTTGCTCTCATAGATCTTTGCTGTTGCACACAACATGGTTCCAAGACAAAGGCATTCTAACTGCTTGACATGCAATTACATATGTATTTGTAAAGAGAAAAACACTTTGCTAATAACTGATGCCAAAGCAGACTTCATGTGAATGAAAATCATGATTCAACAAAACTGTAACTATTTAAAGTAGAGGCAGTCTCTTAGGAGCATGTCAGTTAAGCCTTGACAAATTCTACATTTGCTACTATGAAATGCTGAATTTATGAGTGCCTTTTACATGCACAGGTACTGTATGTGAACTCTTGCATTTGTTGAAAGCATGTATTTAACTGCCATGTTGACTGTATTACATTCTGAATTTTAGAGGTGCACTGCTCAATTTATTTCCTACTATGAATTTGCATTTGAATAACAAATATTATTGTTGTTTCTCAAGTGGTTGGTACTTTTGTGCTAAAGGTTTTATCAACATGCACCATCTTGGAACCACTTCCTGCTGGAAACTGTTAAAACCTTTGAAGAAAGTAACTCTTTATTATGAAGGACCTTTATTCTTTGTGTACAGCAAACATAAATAGCTGTAATGAATAACTCTGTAAGCATGCAGAACCACCATGTAGTTTATTATGTAATTAATAAATATGGTAGCTAAGTTATCTTCTTATATTGCCATTGGTCTGTTTCTGCAATAAAGGGATATAAAGGTCAATCATTAAAGGGTTATAAAGGTCAAAGGTGAGATATGCATGGATACATTTAAATTTTATATAGATTTGTGTATTATACTTCCATTTGCAAAAATGCTTATAGAAATGAGTTATTGCTGGGGTTTTTTTAGTGGCATACACCCATATGCTGTGAGAAGGACTGCCATCAGGGGGTGAAAGAAGCAACTGGCCAGTGCTATAGTCACATTTAGTATATATGCGTATGCTGCTGAAACAGTAATACCTTTTACTAGAAGCATTGGAATGGAAGTATATTGCAAGATGCTTTTATTTAAAATTTGAATTAATTTATACACATTTCATTTTATCTATTTAAGGTAACAACCTTACTTTGGTTCTACAAATAGCTCATTTTAATGTTCATTAAAAAACATATATGAAACTAATATCATGTGACCCTTTGTCACATCCACCGGACTCTTCATTTTACCCAATGGAGCAGTATCTATCTTGTAACTGTTCACCCCTTGCCGTTAAGAACATGCTCAGTTTTGAAGAATAATGGCATCATGTAAACTTTTTAAAAATGTTAAAGAAAAAATAAAATTTGGAAAAAAAATCCCTCAATAAAACAGTCTACTCTAAAATATTAAAAAAAAAAAAAAAAAAAGAAAAACTTGGCAAATGTAAAAGAAAATATAAATAAAAAAAATTAAAACAACATTGGACTTATAATATCAAGTTGCACGCTAATGTGAGGGTGGTACAGTGATTCTGTTTATAGCATCCTGCACTATCATTAGCGACTCACTTGTAAACTGGCCTGGGATTATAAATTGGCCTGTTTGAGATTTATGCAAAACCATAAGTGATTACAAGTTAATGTACACTGAAAATATCACACAACATACAAATTTGTATTTGCTCCTAAACAAAAAAAATGATATCAAAGCCAGGTATTTCCTTTCTCTGGTCATTCCATAGAGCTTTATTAACCTTTATGAGAAGAAGCATTTAGCTCAACAGGACTTCTGGGTTCAGACTATTTGCTTAGAGAATTTAGTCAGGTCCACCACCTAAAAATGATGATTTCCCTATATATTTGAAAGAGAAATAAAGTAAACAATTTGGTCTCAAACAGAGCATGCAATTTCTTGAAAAGCATACCTAGATAAGCTGAGGGGGCAGTAATGCTTTGTTGGGAGATATCTGGTAATAGGTGACTAAGCACATATGCATCTTGTTGTTGGTTCAACAGATATGTTCATCTAGGTTCCAGTAGTGCATAGCTGCTCTGGAGCTGACTTTAACTATGTGTTTAATCTATTGTAGAGCGCAAATATTGTTGCTCTCAACTTGTTATCTTGTCCTTTATTTTAGCACTTATATATCCCATTATTTTAGAGGGTGAAAGTAGCACTCAGATGGATAATAGGCTCATACTTCAGGAAGCATTGAACCTTTTCTTTAAACTATAAATACTGGAACCTCCCTTGTTATTGGCAGGTTTATTACAAACTAAAATATAACCATGTATCTATGTATGCAGTAAATGTAGAAGTATTTACTTGCATAATGCATGTTCCCCTAATTACTCAAAACATTTTCCTGGCAGGTTACTACAGGGAAGCAAATGTCTGGTTGATTTTTTCATTCTAAAAACTGTAACGTCTTAGCTTCTAACAGGGAAACTTGCATTCTATAAACACATGCAGAATAATATTTTTATTGAAACATATTTGTTTTCTGTGAATGCTGGACGATTTGTCGGCAGACATGTTTGATAATGTAAGAAAATTGTGAAATTCCCTAGTAAATACTGTTTTACATCTTCTATGCTGCTGCTATTCTGTCAAAGTTTAACCCCTAAACGACAGCTCTGAGCTGTTGCAAATTGTCTCAGTCAGGTGCTAACAACGACTCAGAGCCATCACTAGCACTCTCCCACCTTGAGGGAGATGTGGGGGCTCCCACGAGCTTCTACCCCAGCGATCGGTCCTGTATAGTGACAGGCATCGCTGGGGCTTCATGTTTTGCGCGGTGACGTCACGTGCAACTTTATTGAAAAATCACAAGTATAGGGAAAGGGGGCATGCTGCTTAGAAGTCTAACCTTTCCAACAGTATAAGTCTTGGGGGTCTAAAAAAATATATATTTTAAAAAAATAAAAAATAAAAAAACCCTCAAATCAGCTTAGCACCCAGGTGGGAAAGTGCTGTTTTTCTGTCTCACTGACAGCTGTTGCTAAGTGCTTTTGTAGCCAAGGCACCAGAATTTTGAGGGGGTGTTGTGTAGTTTTCCAAAAAGCTTAAAAATCCTAGTTTATAAATGGCCCAATATTATATGTCTAGGCATATAAATATATAAAATCAATATTAAATAAATGAATTACCATGTTTTGTTTTCCCTTTTATCACATACTATAACTTCCATGAAGGTCTATAAACAAAACTATTTAAAACGTTTGTGAAATGCTTATTTCTAATAGTTTATGTTTTTTTTTTCTTAGTGGCAGTTCCCCAAACTGTTGCCACAAAGTTGAAAACACTCCATTATCTAAAATGTCTTTGTATACTGTAGAATTAAAATTGCCCTTCACTCGAAGTATGGGGCCATAAACAAGTAGCAGGGTATTTTACACCACTCCAGGCAACACTTTGCATTGTGTGTGCATGTTGATGTGAGACTTCTTTACATCTGCTCAGCCATAGAAACCCATTTCATAAAGTTCCCAACACACAAATCTTGTGCTGATGTTGCTTCCAGAGGCAATTTGGAATGATGTAGTGAGTGATGATTTCGATTTTTTACCCAATATGCACTTAAGCATTCAGTGGCCCTACTCAATGAATTTGTGTGGTTTTTGTTGCTCCTAGATACCTCCACAGTAATAGCATTTACAGTTAACAGTTGTAAACCTAGTAGGGCAGAAATTTCATGAACTGACTTGTAGCATAGAGGCCACATTTTAAAGTCACTGAGCTCTTCAGTACAAACCATTGTAATGCCAATGTTTGCCTGTGGAGATTTTATGGCTATGTGCTGGATTTTATGCCCCTGTTAGCAATAGGTCTGGCCGAAACAGCTGAACTCAATATTTAGTAGGGATATCTCCATACTTTTTTCTTTACAGTGTATTTTTGGGGTATCTTCTAAAATTTAAATGGCAAATAAATTATAATTTCTTAGAATAGCTTTGAAGAAAAGCCAATCTTGTTTAAAGATGCATATTATGTTTTAGCATGTTATATCATAATGAATTGGAATGGAGCATAATTCCTATTTACTAAGGTAATACACAGCTATATCAATTCACCATGTTGGAAGACAAGTACTACAATTTACGCTAGCTAAAACAATTGCATGTATCTAGCTATACCATTGCATGCTTTAGGTTTGTTTACAAATATTTTGCTATACATTTTTGGTAGCATTTCTATACCTTGCTTTCTGACCCTCAGAATAAAATATGAATTATAATGAGGCCCTTCTTTTGAAAAAGGTTTGACAATTCAGGTCTAAATAACAACAATAACAAAATTCAATTACTGCAACTGCTGCATATGCTTATCTTAGTGACAACCGCAAACTCCAAATTAAAAATAAATAAATAATGAAAGATAATTTTTTAACAAAAACTTTTATATTTCTATAAAAAATATGTTGACAATGTTAAGTTTTTTTAAAAATTAATAATTGTTTGAGATATTTTCTGATGATCTGTAGACAGAAAAGCTGAAGCGAGGATCAGGAGAATAATTCTCATTGGGAGTAATTTCCCTCAGTTATCTGGAATTTGTTGCAGGACTGTGTATTACACTAACATTACTATGTCGAAGCTTTGGCAGCTTTTCATCTGCTTTTTTCTGAGCGTAAGTATCAGATACTGAGCTGCACAAGATTTGTGAGTGTAATACTGCGGCTTGAGGGGCTATCTTGGGATTATTGTGTGTTGGAAGAAACTAAGAAAGAAGGAAAAAGCTTACAACTTTCAGTAAGCTCTAGAGAAATTACTTAGCTTGTTCAGACACGCCAAGGTGCAAAAAAAGAAATGAGATTAAAAATGCTCCAGCTGGTTGGCTATCATTTTAATCGTAAATCACACATTGGTTCTTCTGTTTCAGTGTAATAAATATGTTGGATGATGTAGTTAGTTATGTTTTAATTATGTGCATGTTTGCATTGGTGCTGGAAAGTTAAATAATGCATTGGTAAGGACATAATGATAGAACATAATGGTCACTTTTAATGCCGACTCATCCAGATCTTTAAATTTCACTAACAAGGGCATTGGATGCAAGTTAATTAAAGAATACAAACTACAGATTCTACCATGCATTAGAGGAAAATCAAGAAATAAAGATGGGAATGAGGCTATGATTTGTTTCAAATACCAGCAATTTGTCTTGTGAAACCATGACAGCTAACTCCTGATTTCCATTATGCAATGCTTTTGCAAATAACGTTCCACTGCAGTCTTGATCAATATGTGGTCACATGGTTTCTCCTCTGGGAAGCACTCCTATTTATCCGTGTAATTGATGGAACACAGTTTCCTGAAAAAAAAGAGGGAGATATCTTCTTTACATCTAGTTATGGAAAATGCTTACATATCTTGCGTCAGATAAAAAATTCCATATTTGAAATAAATGTTTTGTTTTTGCAAGATGAAAAATATATGCTTAGTCTATTATTCCAAAGTGTTATATCAGTTTGAGAATGCAATCTACATTTTCATAGATCAGTGAATATACACATTTGTATGCCATGAATTAGACATATGTTGATACATGCAGTAAACAATACAATTAGTGCTAGGTTACTAGTGAGGCTCAAACTGTTTTGCACAAGTGATATTGTGTTTTCCAGAGCTATTTTAAATTGCGCTTATATTACACGTTGAGCGAATCATGAGTTACGCTACAATTCTTACTGCGATCTCAGAGCTGTGGTTAACTGTTTTGAGAAACTAAAAAGTTGCATAAAACACTTCAAAAATAAATTACAAAGTACAGTTACACTCCTAATAACCACCATCTAATTAAAATTAATAAAAAAAATATTGCTAAAAAAGTTATAAGGGCTCAAAGATATAAGTGTTACAAACAAAATATAGGTATAAATATATATTTATTTAAAAAAACATCCAATATATGTAGACATATTTATTTATGAATACATAGAACATATTCCGTTATGTTAAAAACATTGGAATATGAAATATTCATATTTTCATGTTGGGTTAGCGCAATTGCGAAAATGCAATCATGTTTGCACAATAGTCGGGGTTTTTTTCCGTCTTTTTTTTCTCCATCGACTTCCTCTATGGGGAAATACGTGAACTTGCACGTGATATTTGATGTTCAGATTTTTACGCTAGTCAGGTTACCGCTTGCGCAAAATAAGTTTTTTTTTAACTTGTAATACGAGTGCAATCCGACTAGCGCAAAAAACTTAACTCTAACTTGTAATCTAGCCCTTAATACTTTATATGCTTTCTTTTAATTAAGGGTTTTTATTTTCATATTTTTTCCTATAATTTTATGTGATATCTATGTTACTTTTATGTATGTAGCCAAATTACTGGATGATAACAATGGACACATCAATGCAATAAAAAATCTTAAAATGCTCAGATATATTAGAGTATTATATTGTTGCACACATCCTGTGTTTATTGTGGCACAGATATCTTCTGTGTTTATTGTTGCACAGATCTCTTCTGTGTTTATTGTTGCACACATCTCTTCTGTGTTTATTGTTGCAAAGGGGTTAAACATAGTTATGTTTGTGCTCAGGGTATTCTGTTGAGTCTGTTTTGAGTGGGGCGTGGTTGATGATTGGCAGCTGCTGAGTATGACACTTTTGATTGTTTTACTGGCCACGTCTTGTTTTTGCCAACAATGCATTGCAGCCACTGAGCAAGACTTTAGTTATGTGTTCAACTAATTTTCAGGACTTAAACACTCAACAACTATGGAATTTTGTGTGGAAAATTTAAAATGGTCTAACAAATTAATTTATTATTGAATTACCATGTCCTTTTAAATAGACTTCATGTTTAATCCAGTTGACTAATAATTTATATTAAAAAACCTAGAAAAAAAGCTGAAAACATTAGAGAAAAGTAAATTTTATTACAGTACATAGATTAATTGTAATCTGAAAAGATTGTGAGCCCTTTGACCCACAAATTCCTTACGCATTGTTGCGTGGATGGAAAATGTACTTATTCTCTTCATATATTGCTGTATTGTCAATGTTTTACCATTGTGAAAAGATTTATATCTGAATGATAAAATACAAGAAAATACATATTTAACCTGAGCTTTTATGCACTGCACATAATGATATAGGAACAGTAACTGAGTGTAAAGGGCACAGCTGAAATGAGTTATTATTATTGTAGTGATCAGTTTCCTGCAGAGTTAAGTACAGTAATTCACTTTGTACATTTATCCTACAATATGATCTTTTATTCTCATTGAATATCATATTGTAAAGCATTGTATGTGGTGGTGCAAGGGGATAATATAAAACTTCAGGGCCGTGATTGCTGTGACATAAGGGAAGAAGGCACCTATTGGTCTAGGCATATGTATATGTTAGACGGGAAAAACTAAAGGAGATGTGGATTTCTACACCAAGAAATGAATTGTGTTATGATGTATAGGAGTTTTAAAGCGCACACAAAGCCGTATGTGATAATTAGCAGAATGCACCTAATGAAGAAAATACTGTTAGTTTATGATATAATGTGGGCTTCACTATATATTTCAAATGATTAACCTGTTACCTTTGTTTTAAACATGCATTTGATAAGCATCCTTGAAACAACTTTTTTTTTACATTTTCTAGAAATTTTTCAACATGAAACAAAAATTGTAGCTAATTCTACAGCATAAGTTAGCAACAACTATGTGTGTATAATGGCACTGGCAAGGCAAACAAGCAGCAAGCTGAGTGAGCAATAAGTTAAAGAATATTGACAGACAGGGACCTTTCTTATGGCCAAGAGTAAAAAAGGAGGTTAGATACTTATTGGCTGACACAGAACTGAACTGACAAAGATCCTTGTAGAATAGTGTAACCGTGAAGACTTTTCCGTCTGCAGAAAAGACTATTCCTGCTTGTAGAGTAACAGTTTTAATGAACTGTTGAAGGGACATTAAAATTAAACTTCCATTATCAAATTATGCACAGTCGGAGGCATCAGCTCCTAAAAAGTATGTTCAGGAGTTCACAGTATATACATACATGCATTTGTGATTGTGATCGCATAATACAGGTGACAGGAAAACTTTGAATATATACTGATTATTTAATCATTCAAATGAACTGTTATTGCATTTTTTAGTATACATTTGTTGATTATGCATTTCTACATGTGGGCAGTAGATGCTTGTGCGATCAGATCTTGATAAATGAGGGCCAATGTGTTTCGTGTTACTTTAAAGGGACAATAAAGTAAAAAAGCTGAGGGGTTTTAATCCAAGCATAAGGGAAGTAATAAATATGAACTATAAATGTATTAAAACATTTACATATGTAAGTGGTGCCTTCTGGGTAATTACTCATAAAAATCATTAGATGTGTATGCACTCTCTTTGCTCAGGCTTGAAAACAAGTTTATAATAAATACAAGCATTGCATTTTGAACAAATATGCAGGTGGGCACCATGGGTATTGGTAGTGAGTTTTTAAAAAAAATAAATATTAAACAAATATGAAGGGCAAATTTTTCCTGCCATTGTTCCAGGGTAAAGAGAGACTTTTTTTCAGCTGTATGTGCAATTTAAATTATTGTACAAGGTCTGATTATTGGTGACTTAACCACTGTGGGAGCTTATAAAGTGCATCAGAAAATCGAGTTAGTTAGTGCTTAGCTTCCATGATCAGTTTCAGGGGTACATTTATTAAAGTGCGAGCGGACATGATACAATGTAGCATATCATGACCGCTGCACATCGATAAATGCCGACAGCATACTCTGTCTGCATTTATCATTGCACCAGCAGTTCTTGTGAACAGCTGGTGCAGTGCGGCCCCCTGTAGATTCGCGGCCAATCAGCCGCTAGCAGGGGGTGTCAATCATCCCGATCGTATTCGATCGGGTTGATTTCTGTCCGCTGCCTCAGAGCAGGCGGACAGTTTATAGAGCAGTGGTCTTTAGACCCCTGCTTCATAATTCCTGTTTCCGGCGAGCCTTCAGGTATGGAACTTGATAAATTGACCCCAAAGGGTGCACAGCTGTCTATTAAAAGTTACATTTGGAGATGTTACAGTAGACTTAATAAGACAATATGTATTAAATAACTTTTTATGTTTTCTTTGGTGATTCATTTTATTGTAGTTTCTTATGTCTTTAAAAATCTTTTAAATTCTATTTAGTTTGTAAAGTTCCAAAAACTTATAATTGGTTTTAGAACATTTTAACTCGCACTGTTTATTTTCTGTTTATCATTTGAAGCTACAAATTATGTTTAAATGGGTTTTATAAGAATGTTTATGTTTGTAGGCTTTAAAATGTACTGATCATAAGTGCTTTCCACTTTGAAAAAAAAATATATTCAGTCCTTGAAATCATGCAAACACAGCGAATCCTTTCTATATAGAAATGCACCGTCTCAGCATTTATATTTACTAAGTAAAAGACTCTACTTAGAAAGTAAATACTTTGTGAGTTCCAGGTCTTGTAAATATATTTCAGCTCAAAGCTTAGTTATCCAACTTCTTTAATGTGCACAAACACATTTTTTAAAAATATCTTTAAAATGATTTTTTTAAATTACATTGTTTTCAAGTAATATTTAAAGTGAAAGTCAATCCTAGCATTTATGAAACGCTAGGATTGACAATTGAAACAAATAAAGGGGACTTTCATTCATGAGGTATAAAATACTTCATACTGAAAGCTCCTTTATTTGTTTTAAGCGTTGCCGCACTGAGCTGTTAAAGCAGCCCACGGCAGAACGCTGTTTTGCTTGAGAGGCGACATTTTTACCTCTTAGCCAATAGCCGTGCAGGAAATCCGGCTTGTCTCCATGTGTCGCCGGATTTCCTGCACGCTATTTGCTAAAAAGTGGAAACGTCACCTCTTAGCAAAATAGCGTTCTGCCGTGGGCTGCCTTAGCTCAGTGTGACTACGCTTGAAACAAATAAAGGAGCTTTCTGCAGGAAGTATTTTATACCTCATGAATGAAAGTTCCCTTTATTTGTTTCAATGGTCAATCCTAGCGTGTCACAAACGTTAGGACTGACTTTCACTGTAAGGTATTAGACACATAGGCACTTTTACTAATGTATGTAGGATATAAATTACAATCCATTACAAAATGTTAATTTTCTTACTCACTAATATTTGTTGGAGGTTAACAATAGTAAAGGATCCAATTAGTACTGGTTATTAGTAGCAGTATTAAATAAAATAATTTTGAGACTTTAATAAATTAAAGGGGATTTAATCATTCCATTAATTAAATGAAAACAAGTTATAGTAATTTACAGGATAAAACAATATGACTTTTAAAGCGAAAGTAAAGTCAAAATTAAATGTTTTTTTCCAATTTACTTCTATTATCAATTTTGCTAAGTTCTTTTTGTATCCTTTGTTAAAGACTAATCCTAAGAGTTCCAGTTACCCAAAACATTTACCCAGAACTAGGAAACAACAGGGATGTCCATCTGACAATGGTTGGAGATGACTACTTAGGAGACCCCAGTGGAGTTAAAGAGCTGGGAAAATATTCCCAGCAAAATTCTTAGACTAAGGGCCCAGTGATCTAAAGGTCTCAGGGAGGGCGAGATTATTTAAGAATTATTGACAGTGCTTCTTTTTCTCTGCATTAATTCTAAAAAGCAACTTTTTACTCTGAAAACAGGGTGTCTCGCTAAGGGGCGTATACTGCATTTTCATATGGGAAGGAAATGTATACTTTACAAAGGTGCACATTAAAAACATTGTAATTTAGAGATCACACAAAATGAATAATTGAACCATTCACAAAAAAACATTCACAGGAAAAAGAATGTATTGTTAAGGTGCATAAAAAATCGTAACAAAATTGTTCGCCAAAAATCATATTTTATTAAAACGTGACAATTGTATGTAATTTACTCAGGAATAAATCCTATTAAATATGCACAGCATAAATCGTGACTTAAATACAATGGATATGTAAAAAACACAAATTCATACTTATAAGTACAAAATACAAAGCATAATTATTGGGTTTTTTTCATAAAATGGGCTGAACATCAGTGCAAGCGCAAGTCTCTAAATATTTCCGCCCTACAGATCTCACTGTTTTTTCCCTGCAACTTAAAAGATGGTAAGCTTTTATTAAAATACTAAAAACTGATACAGTGCACGGAAAACAGCATATTTTGATTTGTATTAGGTGTAATATTCAATTTTTAACATACACAGGATTCTTCCTGTGTAATTCTTCCTTTTACATAGCAGAGAGCTCTCAGAGTCTCTATGGGGGGGGGAGGGGCAGCTCGCTACTCTCAGCACCAAGACTGTCCCTGCGAGCCTAAATGCGTTTTTTTCACGTTTTTGCTTGCAAACTCTTGATCATCAGGCTCTAAATGAGAACAATATACTGTGAGAATAATCAACCAAGGAGGTGTAAATAAATACACAATGTTTATATATTTATGAACTGAAATAATATTGGGTAGAAAGCCAATGACCACAGAACAATATGGTTGCAGTCTAAATACACATTTAAAAAAACGAAACAGAAACCAAAGAGAATTAATAACTACATTGTTTTTGGATTATATTAAAGGGACATGAAACCCCAAATTTTTCTTTCATGATTCAAATAGAGAATACAATTTTAAACAACTTTCCAATTTGCTTCTATTAATTAATTTGCTTCCTTCTCTTGTTATCATTTGCTGAAAGGTTTATCTAGGCAAGTTCATGAGCAGCAGAGAACCTAGGTTCTAGCTTTTGATTGGTAGCTGCATATATATATATTGAATGTGATTGGCTCACCCATGTGTTCAGTTAGAAACTAGTAGTGCATTGCTGCTCCTTCAACAAATTATACCAAGAGAATGAAACAGATTAGATAATAGAAGTAAATTAGAAAGTTGTTTAAAATTGTATTCTCTATCTGAATCATAAAAGAAAAAAAATTGGGTTTCATGTACCTTTAAGGGTCAGGACAACGCTGTTTTAAAATATGAATTCAATATTAAATTAGATTTATAATAGTATAGTAAGTATAATTATTGTTTTGGTACTGAAATTGTTTAACAAAATGGTCCAAAATTACTGGAGATCCCAGAATTAGGGTAAGATCATAAGCAAGTTGCTATAATAGAGCCTTTATAAAAAAAAAATCTAGCAAAAGCATATTTTTCATAGTGACTTGGAATTCTATTATTTAGAGACAGCACAGCTGTGAATTTTGAATTCAGACAAGTCATGATTAGGTTTATTTGTGTTGAGGGATTCAGATAAGTGGTGGTTAGTTTGAAGCTGCACTGGGGCTAACTCCTATGTAAAGTACCATCTCTTTCTTTCATGTAATTAACAAGAGTCCATGAGCTAGTGACGTATGGGATATACATTCCTACCAGGAGGGGCAAAGTTTCCCAAACCTTAAAATGCCTATAAATACACCCCTCACCACACCCACAAATCAGTTTTACAAACTTTGCCTCCAAGGGAGGTGGTGAAGTAAGTTTGTGCTAGATTCTACGTTGATATGCGCTCCGCAGCAAGTTGGAGCCCGGTTTTCCTCTCAGCGTGCAGTGAATGTCAGAGGGACGTGAAGAGAGTATTGCCTATTGAATGCAGTGATCTCCTTCTACGGGGTCTATTTCATAAGGTTCTCTGTTATCGGTCGTAGAGATTCATCTCTTACCTCCCTTTTCAGATCGACGATATACTCTTATATTTACCATTACCTCTACTGATTCTCGTTTCAGTACTGGTTTGGCTTTCTACAAACATGTAGATGAGTGTCCTGGGGTAAGTAAGTCTTATTTTCTGTGACACTCTAAGCTATGGTTGGGCACTTTATTTATAAAGTTCTAAATATATGTATTCAAACATTTATTTGCCTTAACTCAGAATGTTCAACTTTCCTTATTTTCAGACAGTCAGTTTCATATTTGGGATTATGCATTGAATTATCATATTTTTCTTACCTCAAAAATTTGACTTTTTTCCCTGTGGGCTGTTAGGCTCGCGGGGGCTGAAAATGCTTCATTTTATTGCGTCATTCTTGGCGCGGACTTTTTTGGCGCAAAAATTCTTTTCCGTTTCCGGCGTCATACGTGTCGCCGGAAGTTGCGTCATTTTTTGACGTTATTTTGCGCCAAAAATGTCGGCGTTCCGGATGTGGCGTCATTTTTGGCGCCAAAAGCATTTAGGCGCCAAATAATGTGGGCGTCTTATTTGGCGCTAAAAAATATGGGCGTCGCTTTTGTCTCCACATTATTTCAGTCTCATTTTTCATTTGCTTCTGGTTGCTAGAAGCTTGATATTTGGCATTCTTTCCCATTCCTGAAACTGTCTTATAAGGAATTTGATCTATTTTGCTTTATATGTTGTTTTTTCTCTTACATATTGCAAGATGTCTCACGTTGCATCTGAGCCAGAAGATACTACAGGAAAATCACTGCCTGCTGGATCTACCAAAGCTAAGTGTATCTGCTGTAAACTTTTGGTAGCTATTCCTCCAGCTGTTGTTTGTAATAATTGTCATGACAAACTTGTTAAAGCAGATAATATTTCCTTTAGTAATGTACCATTGCCTGTTGCAGTTCCCTCAACATCTAAGGTGCAGAATGTTCCTGATAACATAAGAGATTTTGTTTCTGAATCCATAAAGAAGGCTTTGTCTGTTATTTCTCCTTCTAGTAAACGTAAAAAGTCTTTTAAATCTTCTCTCTCTACAGATGAATTTTTAAATGAACACCATCATTCTGATTCTTTGGACTCTTCTGGTTCAGAGGATTCTATCTCAGAGATTGATGCTGATAAATCTTCATATTTATTTAAGATGGAATTTATTCGCTCTTTACTTAAAGAAGTACTAATTGCTTTAGAAATAGAGGATTCTAGTCCTCTTGATACTAATTCTATATGTTTGGATAAGGTTTTTAAAGCTCCTGCGGTTATTCCAGAAGTTTTTCCTGTTCCTAATGCTATTTCTGCAGTAATTTCCAAAGAATGGGATAAATTGGGTAATTCATTTACTCCTTCTAAACGTTTTAAGCAATTATATCCTGTTCCGCCTGACAGGTTAGAATTTTGGGACAAAATCCCTAAAGTTGATGGGGCTATTTCTACCCTTGCTAAACGTACTACCATTCCTACGTCAGATGGTACCTCGTTTAAGGATCCTTTAGATAGAAAAATTGAATCTTTTCTAAGAAAAGCTTATCTGTGTTCAGGTAATCTTCTTAGACCTGCTATATCATTGGCTGATGTTGCTGCAGCTTCAACTTTTTGGTTGGAAACTCTAGCGCAACAAGTAACAAATCGTGATTCTCATGATATTATTATTCTTCTCCAGCATGCTAATAATTTTATCTGTGATGCCATTTTTGATATTATTAGAGTTGATGTTAGGTTTATGTCTCTGGCTATCTTAGCCAGAAGAGCTTTATGGCTTAAGACTTGGAATGCTGATATGGCTTCTAAATCAACTCTACTTTCCATTTCTTTCCAGGGAAACAAATTATTTGGTTCTCAGTTGGATTCTATTATTTCAACTGTTACTGGTGGGAAAGGAACTTTTTTACCACAGGATAAAAGATCTAAAGGTAAAAACAGGGCTAACAATCGTTTTCGTTCCTTTCGTTTCAACAAAGAACAAAAGCCTGATCCTTCGTCCTCAGGAGCAGTTTCAGTTTGGAAACCATCTCCAGTCTGGAATAAATCCAAGCCTGCTAGAAAGGCAAAGCCTGCTTCTAAGTTCACATGAAGGTACGGCCCTCATTCCAGTTCAGCTGGTAGGGGGCAGGTTACGTTTTTTCAAAGAAATTTGGATCAATTCTGTTCACAATCTTTGGATTCAGAACATTGTTTCAGAATGGTACAGAATTGGTTTCAAGATGAGACCTCCTGCAAAGAGATTTTTTCTTTCCCGTGTCCCAGTAAATCCAGTGAAAGCTCAAGCATTTCTGAATTGTGTTTCAGATCTAGAGTTGGCTGGAGTAATTATGCCAGTTCCAGTTCCGGAACAGGGGATGGGGTTTTATTCAAATCTCTTCATTGTACCAAAGAAGGAGAATTCCTTCAGACCAGTTCTGGATCTAAAATTATTGAATCGTTATGTAAGGATACCAACGTTCAAGATGGTAACTGTAAGGACTATATTGCCTTTTGTTCAGCAAGGGAATTATATGTCCACAATAGATTTACAGGATGCATATCTGCATATTCCGATTCATCCAGATCATTTTCAGTTCCTGAGATTCTCTTTTCTAGACAAGCATTACCAATTTGTGGCTCTACCGTTTGGCCTTGCTACAGCTCCAAGAATTTTCACAAAGATTCTCGGTGCCCTTCTGTCTGTAATCAGAGAACAGGGTATTGTGGTATTTCCTTATTTGGACGATATCTTGGTACTTGCTCAGTCTTTACATTTAGCAGAGTCTCATACGAATCGACTTGTGTTGTTTCTTCAAGATCATGGTTGGAGGATCAATTTACCAAAAAGTTCTTTGATTCCTCAAACAAGGGTAACCTTTCTAGGTTTCCAGATAGATTCAGTGTCCATGACTCTGTCTTTAACAGACAAGAGACGTCTAAAATTGATTACAGCTTGTCGAAACCTTCAGTCTCAATCATTCCCTTCGGTAGCCTTATGCATGGAAATTCTAGGTCTTATGACTGCTGCATCGGACGCGATCCCCTTTGCTCGTTTTCACATGCGACCTCTTCAGCTCTGTATGCTGAACCAATGGTGCAGGGATTACACGAAGATATATCAATTAATATCTTTAAAACCGATTGTTCGACACTCTCTAACGTGGTGGACAGATCACCATCGTTTAATTCAGGGGGCTTCTTTTGTTCTTCCGACCTGGACTGTAATTTCAACAGATGCAAGTCTCACAGGTTGGGGAGCTGTGTGGGGATCTCTGACGGCACAGGGAGTTTGGGAATCTCAGGAGGTGAGATTACCGATCAATATTTTGGAACTCCGTGCAATTTTCAGAGCTCTTCAGTTTTGGCCTCTTCTGAAGAGAGAATCGTTCATTTGTTTTCAGACAGACAATGTCACAACTGTGGCATACATCAATCATCAAGGAGGGACTCACAGTCCTCTGGCTATGAAAGAAGTATCTCGAATTTTGGTTTGGGCGGAATCCAGCTCCTGTCTAATCTCTGCGGTTCATATCCCAGGTGTAGACAATTGGGAAGCGGATTATCTCAGTCGCCAAACGTTGCATCCGGGCGAATGGTCTCTTCACCCAGAGGTATTTCTTCAGATTGTTCAAATGTGGGGGCTTCCAGAGATAGATCTGATGGCCTCTCATCTAAACAAGAAACTTCCCAGGTATCTGTCCAGATCCCGGGATCCTCAGGCGGAGGCAGTGGATGCATTATCACTTCCTTGGAAGTATCATCCTGCCTATATCTTTCCGCCTCTAGTTCTTCTTCCAAGAGTAATCTCCAAGATTCTAAGGGAATGCTCGTTTGTTCTGCTAATAGCTCCGGCATGGCCTCACAGGTTTTGGTATGCGGATCTTGTCCGGATGGCATCTTGCCAACCATGGACTCTTCCGTTAAGACCAGACCTTCTGTCGCAAGGTCCTTTTTTCCATCCGGATCTGAAATCCTTAAATTTAAAGGTATGGAGATTGAACGCTTGATTCTTAGTCAAAGAGGTTTCTCTGACTCTGTGATTGATACTATGTTACAGGCTCGTAAATCTGTATCTAGAGAGATATATTATAGAGTCTGGAAGACTTATATTTCTTGGTGTCTTACTCATCATTTTTCTTGGTATTCTTTTAGAATTCTGAGAATATTACAATTTCTTCAGGATGGTTTAGATAAGGGTTTGTCCGCAAGTTCCTTGAAAGGACAAATCTCTGCTCTTTCTGTTCTTTTTCACAGAAAGATTGCTATTCTTCCTGATATTCATTGTTTTGTACAAGCTTTGGTTCGTATAAAACCTGTCATTAAGTCAATTTCTCCTCCATGGAGTTTGAATTTGGTTCTGGGAGCTCTTCAAGCTCCTCCGTTTGAACCTATGCATTCATTGGACATTAAATTGCTTTCTTGGAAAGTTTTGTTCCTTTTGGCCATCTCTTCTGCCAGAAGAGTTTCTGAATTATCTGCTCTTTCTTGTGAGTCTCCTTTTCTGATTTTTCATCAGGATAAGGCGGTGTTGCGAACTTCTTTTGAATTTTTACCTAAGGTTGTGAATTCCAACAACATTAGTAGAGAAATCGTGCTTCCTTCATTATGTCCTAATCCTAAGAATTCTAAGGAAAAATCGTTACATTCTTTGGATGTTGTTAGAGCTTTGAAATATTATGTTGAAGCTACTAAATCTTTCCGAAAGACTTCTAGTCTATTTGTCATCTTTTCTGGTTCTAGAAAAGGCCAGAAAGCTTCTGCCATTTCTTTGGCATCCTGGTTGAAATCTTTAATTCATCTTGCCTATGTTAAATCGGGTAAGACTCCGCCTCAGAGGATTACAGCTCATTCTACTAGGTCAGTTTCTACTTCCTGGGCGTTTAGGAATGAAGCTTCAGTTGATCAGATTTGCAAAGCAGCGACTTGGTCCTCTTTGCATACTTTTACTAAATTCTACCATTTTGATGTATTCTCTTCTTCTGAAGCAGTTTTTGGTAGAAAGGTACTTCAGGCAGTGGTTTCGGTTTGAATCTTCTGCTTATGTTTTTCTTTAAAACTTTATTTTGGGTGTGGATTATTTTCAGCAGGAATTGGCTGTCTTTATTTTATCCCTCCCTCTCTAGTGACTCTTGTGTGGAAAGATCCACATCTTGGGTATTCATTATCCCATACGTCACTAGCTCATGGACTCTTGTTAATTACATGAAAGAAAACATAATTTATGTAAGAACTTACCTGATAAATTCATTTCTTTCATATTAACAAGAGTCCATGAGGCCCACCCTTTTTTGTGGTGGTTATGATTTTTTTGTATAAAGCACAATTATTCCAATTCCTTATTTTATATGCTTCGCACTTTTTTTCTTATCACCCCACTTCTTGGCTATTCGTTAAACTGATTTGTGGGTGTGGTGAGGGGTGTATTTATAGGCATTTTAAGGTTTGGGAAACTTTGCCCCTCCTGGTAGGAATGTATATCCCATACGTCACTAGCTCATGGACTCTTGTTAATATGAAAGAAATGAATTTATCAGGTAAGTTCTTACATAAATTATGTTTTTTGATTCTTTGATTTGATTTTTTTCTACCTGAAACCTGTTGTATAGGGCAGGGGCATCAATAGCAATAAGGTCTGACACACATACTAGCAACAGTTATTAATTTGCTATTATAATAAAACATGACCCTTAGCATAAAATAGCCATCACTATTACTTGGAAGCTGCCACACTGCTTGAGCCACTCAACATTTGAGCAACTAAAGTATAATGGCTTGTGACCCACTATTGATTGTGAGTCTGTTCTGCAACACTGCTTTATCATTAAGAGGTCTCATAGGACCTAGCCTTTAGTTATTGATCTATGTATGGGTTGCAATTATTTAATAAAAAATTAAATTGGAAAAAGTTTGTGGCCATTCCTAATAGCATTTCCATTGTGAAGTACCATAAAATATATTAATGTAAGCTGAGTATTTTTTTGTGTGTGTTTTTGTTATTCTTTAGCAATTTAATTAGAAACCTGGTGCATAATCTCCTTATAAGATACTAGAAAATAAGGGAAAGGAAATTATATTATTTTTCACGAATAAGCTTTTCTTTGAGGTGAATATATATATATAAATATATATATATTTATTTATATATACACTTAAACACATATAAACACACACTTTATATACACGCAATGATTATTTTAACTAAACGGGGAACATTTATTTAAGAAGTACTTCATAGAAGAACACTAAACGCTTTACAAAATAACTGATATTATTAATAATAATAATAATGATAATAGTAATAAAAATAATAAAACAGAGATTTAATGGTGCAGTTTGGCCATAATTAAACCTGTGTAATAGCATTTATATTTTGTCTCATTTGTTTTTCTTTATCTCTCAAATGAAAACATTCAAAATATTTTTTATTCAATAAAACAACATTATATATATTAATCATATTCATTCTAAAATTCTGAAATATAACTGCAATTTGCAAGGTTAAATAAAACAGTATTTACCTTACATAAATAAATAAATACATAAATAAAGAAACAAATAAATGATTAAATAATGCTGTTCACTATTTTTAGTACTATTGTACTTTGACATCTAAATATAGGAGGATTAGAGGTGATGCTAAATTTCAATGACATTCTTCTCTTCAATTAGTCCAACTGAAAGGTTGTGTGAGGTTGCAGACTGTGATACCATTTGTTTAACAAAACAAGAGGGAGGTGAGCTGTCACTGTATTAATTATTATTGTGTTTTTTTGTCTGGTTGTGTTTTATATAAATAATATCAATTAAATGACAGACGTTGTTCTGTTGTTTGCTGTATTATAAATATATTTTCTGTAATCTAGAAAAATTGTATCAAATATACTTTTCAGTAAATCAATACCCAACAAAACTGCATCAGATGGTGCATATCTGTATTTTTTAAAATGTATTAAAATGATAGACAATTACAATTTAATACCTTGCTAATAATAAGTTGTTACTGCTATAAAAACAAATCCAAAACATACTATCAATGTTCATTTACTAAGGCCGCAGAATCTCTATTACAGCATAGCAATGATCTCTGTGTATTCAGCTTTATCCTTTAAAATCTATGGCCTCTTCATTTTCCTACAGAAAAAAAAAAACCAACATTAAATACCACTTTGTCATATATTGAGTCTTTTAATCTAAAGGGGATCTTTCATAACAGTGACCAAAAAAGGTCACCAATGCATTGTTTACTGTTAAAGTAATCATCATTTACACTCCACTGATCACGTGTATTTACTTCATACATTCATCTCTTTTGTCTTTTGCTATGTAGTTGATGGATTGGGAAAAAATGCCAGAATCCATTTAATGTAATATAAATTAACACTGCTTGTTGATATTTTTTTACTAACTCTCTTTTTAATAATAACTTAGTATTGTTTAATAACTATTAAAAATGCTGTAAGTTAAACAAATATTTACTATGTTCAAATTACAGACTTATATTAAAAAGTAGCATACACATGGATGAATATATTATTACCCTGGAAATGCACCCATTTTGTAGATCTATACAAAACAACAACACTAAAATTTGTTTCCCAGGAGTAATGGATTGTGTAATCTTACTACCCATATGAAAGAAAGCATTTAATTAATTTGATTCATGATGTTGAAAGTCCACAAGACTGCACCCTGTTATTTTTTTATGGTAGTTTGTATTATTTCATCACCTTTTTTCCCCCTGCTCCTTTTGTTTGCTGTATATTTACTTTTTCTACCTCTTTTTTTGCTTTGCTATACATCAGACTAGTTACCAAAGAGGTGAGAGGGGTTTTATAGGGCTTTTGGAGTATGGGAAACTTTGCCTCCTCCTACTGGTCAGGAAAGGTAATTCACATGAGTAATGGATCATGGACTCTCACCACCATGAAATAAATTAATTTATCAGGTAAGCATAAATGATGTTTTTCAACGTATAATGCCACAATTATAAAAACAAATTTTGCAGTTTACATTTTTATATGATAAAGGTTGCCCTGTTACATTTTAAACCTACATGATTAACCAACACTTTAATAATTAGAGATGGAAAAATGTATAAGTACAATTGTAAAAAATACCAAAGTTTGACAGTTATTTTTCTTTCAAAACAAATACTGTGCTACACATTTTGACAAATAAGGTGTATGTAATATTCAATTATCAGTTTTGTAACATTCAGTTTAGCAAATGCATCTTGTATACTAACAATCTGAATCTTATATACTAACAATCTGAATACTATGCTATATATTTTGACAAATAAGGCATATGTTAACATTCAGTTTTGCAAATGCATCTTATATACTAACAATCTGAATGTTAATTTCAATATTATTATTTTTTTTTTAAAACTAGTAAAAATAATATATATATATATATATATATATACTGTATATATACTGTATATATATATATATATATATATATATATATATATATATATATATATATATATATATATATATATATATATGTGTGTGTGTGTGTGTGTGTGTTTGTGTGTTTGTGTGCTATGTTTGAAGTCAGTTTCAAACATTTACCACACGCTACTTATTTATTGGGGTCAATTTATGATATTGGGTATAGAGCATTCACCTTGTATATCATGTCAACATGGAAAATGATTTATTTATTTTACATAAATAACCCTTAATTCATGTGTTCAGATTGATACGTGATCATATTCTCTCCAGCTCAATGTCAGCTCAGTTTTTAAGTTCTAAGCACTGTGCACCACCAAGTTTGTATGTCTTCTGGATTTATTGATTTGTGTATACCACCAAAATAAGGCTCTAAACAGCTTTCTCAATTGCCATCTCTAAAGGGTGCACACTTAAAAGAAAGGCATATGAGACGTGCCTCTCTTTTTATAGCTTAGTTTATTTTAGCCATATAATGCTGACTGTCCATAATTTTTACAGCTGCCGAAAAATTGAATATTTATTGATTAGGTGTCAAGACACATTCAGATATCAAAGAGTGTAGTTAGAAGACCAAACTGATGGAGAATATTGTGGCTTAACAGACATTTTTGTGAGAGTTTCTTGTGCTGTTTAGGAGTCATTCACTACTTTATAGTTATTATTTATCTATTAAAATTCATGTAAATCTTTATGAAAATAAAGTTTTTTTTAATAAAATAAACCTTCTCTAGATTTGGTGTTTCCGGTGACATGAAGCCCAACAAGTATATTCTCATCTCAGGAATTCAATGTATTCCTGGTTTTATAAACTGATCCCATAATGCAAAACAAGGTCCCTTTTAACTTTTGCCAAAATCAACTGTACCTGCATATCCTCTTAGAAAACAAATGAATCCACAGGATATAAACATGTCCACTCTGGTTCGAGAGCTTCTTTTTTTGCACAGTCCTGGTAATGTCTGTTGATTAACTCAAAGCCTACATTTCTCTACATTTGTTAAACAGTATTGCAAACTGCCATAATATGCTAAACATGTACACTCAATAAAGGACACAAAGAGTACAAAGCAAATTTGAGATTAGTAATAAATTTGTAGTGTTCTTAAAATGTCATCCTTTATCTAACCAATGAAATGTTAGCATAGATGTCCCTTTAATGATAAGCAGTACATTTAAACCAATAATTATTTTTTGTTTAGGTTAGACTTTTCTTCATCTGTTAACTGGTGGATTGGTTAAAGGGGTCAATAAGTTCTATAGGCCAGGGTGTCAGGCTTCTAAACTTTACTTCTGGCTTTTGGAAAAATATGAAATTTAATTTATTCCTCTGGGGCCCTTCCCCAACCTCCCCCCCCCCCCCGGACATTGGAAACCTCAGCCAACTTAACCTAGTGATTCACTTTACTATGTGATTAAATTACATAATTTATGTGTTTTTCTAATTCAAGCTATAATGAATTATAAAGTTAGCATGGAAAAGAGCTTTACTTCACATCTTGACAAATTTATGTCTGTTGTGTCTTTATAGACATGGTTTTATATATATATAAGGTCCCAACTACATTGCTATCCCCTTGAACCCCTTAGCATGTAAGCCTTTGAGAACAGCTGTTTGTAGGACACCTTCATAAGAGCTGACTACAACAGTGCAACTCTCGGCAGGGCCCTCTACCCATTTGATCCCTATAAATGTTATCTTGTATACCGACAATGTTTATAGCGCTGCAGAATCTGTTACCGCTCTACAAATACCTTTTAATAAAAATAATAATAATAAGGTCCAAATTTATACTTTTCTGGGAGGAGATTGTTTTCCCTGAAATGTAAATAATAACTTCTCACTTTACTTTTGACATGAAATCTTGTGACTTGGTTTTTCTGGAATGCTTATGATTGACAACAGCACCCAGGTCTTTTACATATCTGGAGGGCAGATTCATTGTTACTAGGATATATATATATATATATATATTCTATACGCTGCCATATGTTGCTTTGTCGTCCATTTTGGAGACCTCTTTTTGTAGGTTATTTAATATGCACACATAAACACAATTACATGGCAATGAATGTATATTTGCACATACAGGGCCAAATTACAAGTGGTGTGCTAATGTTTTTCTCAATCCAGATCTCACAGCTCTCAAAGTAAAAAATTAGCGTAGCCACATTAGCACACGTATTACAAGTGGAAAGTTAAAAGTTAGCACGTGAGCGAAAGACTCAGACGCACCAACTTTAGGACTTCAGATAATGCAACTGCGCTGTTTCTCCGTTTAGACCTCTATGGGGAAGAAACGCCTATTATATCGCTCCTGAGCTAACCCAACACTGCACTAGATCAACTGCTCTAAAGCTGAAAGTGTGCTAGGAATACTTCACATTCCTAATTTCTTACCTTAGAAGAAAATGTTAATTTAATTTTTAAATATATATTTATATGTACTGTATATCAGATTACATTTTTGTAAAATATATATCTATACCTATATATCTATATGAATATACACACAAACATTATTTTATCTTTTTTTTCTAATTGAAGAACATATGAATTTCATGTATTTCTATTAAAAAAATATTAAACAAATTAAAATGATATTGCATGTTTCAAGGTATTTGACTGGTAAGGGCTCAAAAGTGTGTATAAATATGTCTATATTTGCGTATACATGTCAATATATGTATGTATGTATGTGTGCAACATTTCAACATTTCAGCTCTGGTAGTTAACAAAGCATATTATGAGATTTATGGGTGGTAAACAAATACATATTTAAAAATGAGTCTTAAATGATCATGAAGCATGTCTGATCAATGGAATATATATATATATATATATATATATATATATATATATATATATATATATATATATACATAAATAAATATATATTTGTTTGTGGTCTGCTTAAAGATCATAAGTACACTTGTTTAGTTTTGTTAATATAATTACCACTTGGGTTGCAAAGTGTACTCAGATTCAGTTCAGAGGGATATTAATGGAGAAAACAGTCTGTTTACTTCATATTTTAAATCGCTTGAATTAAAGCTGTATTTGTTTTATTTTTTTTCTGACTTTTTTTGTGCCAAGGCAACTCTAAAAACTGAAGGGAATTAATTGTTAAATGTATTTTTCTTTTGCGTAAAATTAACAAATTAATGATCAAAATTACCACATTTTTGTAAAGGGGCTAAAATTAAGCATATACAGTACATTTTTCAGAAACACTTATATAGAACTGTTGCTGTTTAAGCCACCAAGCTGGAGAAACCTTCATTTATTAGCTTGGGTTTTTTGAAGCAATTGTATAGTGATGCTAAATTACGGTCACAGACTGCAAATTATTATTTAACCAGGTATCCAATCTTACTGATTAATGGACATGTCTTTTTTAT
Source organism: Bombina bombina (assembly GCF_027579735.1). Lineage (NCBI taxonomy): Eukaryota > Metazoa > Chordata > Amphibia > Anura > Bombinatoridae > Bombina > Bombina bombina. The sequence continues at coordinate 156,375,281 of NC_069504.1, forward strand.
CTAGAAATAGTGGTGAACAAATCCATATCAGTGATGATAACAATTTCACTAATATCGAAATATTGTTCTATTTTCCTCTTCACATCCTATATAGCTGACATCCTTCTAGAACAACTGACAATTCAAACTCCTAGTACTAGCAAGGTTTTTGCCTTTTCTATAACAAATACACATACTTAACTCTCAAATAAGTGCTGTATTTCACCGCAATCAGGCTGGTAGATACATCAAGTCAAAAGCAATCCTCCTCCCTCTCTTATGGAAAGGAAAGGCATGTTCCCATTACACACTAATGCAATGTGTGTAGTGCAGGCAGTGGGAGCACAGGCCTATACTTTAAGTAGGAGTGGGTGGTATGTCTTTTAATTTCTTGTACCAGCTAGCTTGAGGTCTGTGAAAAAAAACAAAAACATTTGGGTGCTTGGCAGACGGGGGATAAGGAGAGATAGTATGCATATAGGATTAATAAAGTGATATTTAGGCATACTTGTGCTATAGGAAAGGTTTCAAGAAAGGGACATTGAGCACTAAATACATTTTATAAGCATAGTATTGAGGATTTTCTCGGCCTTCCTCTAGTCATGGGTGCTGCCTGCCATGTTGAAATCTTTATTTCCCTACATTTCAGTGTTGATGCGTTTGCCCATGTACAGTATCGCTCCTGCAGATATCTGCAGTGGGACCTAGGTTCCATAATGGAAGCACCCATGATTAGGGAGGTTCATTTAATTTATTTAGTGTTCAGTGCTCTTTAAACTTAAAAGTCACAAATAATTGCAATAACTTTTTTTTTTTTAAATTCATAGCTTTGTTTCTTTTTAAAGTTGCATCCTAGCCCATATACAGTGAGTTAACTATTAAAGTAAGAGTGTTTTTAAGGTTTAAGGAACATGCTTCAGAAAGAACGGCAATTTTCCTTCTTTTGAAAGTGCCATTTTCACCAGGGTTTTCCACTGTCTTCTGATACTGGCTCTTGATTGGGTACAAGTAAGACCAATAGAAAATGCTGGAAATAACTGTGCCTTTTACCCTTTTGTAAGAAGAAAGGACACTAAGTGTTTTTTTGTGAATATTATTTCTTCTGTTAAATAAAAAATCTCCTTTACTATATTGGAACAAAAATGTCACATTGTAAAGTCTCTCTTCAGCGATCATGTTCATGTTTGGTTACCTTGATTAAAATCACTTGCACTGATGCAGAACATCTAGTCAAACTAGTCTGTGTCTGTTCTGGATTCCCTTGTTATTTTCTTTCAGTGACATTTTGCCTTTGCTATAACTGTCATCTTTTTCTTTTTTATTTTCACATGAGCTCTGTCCCCATCACAACTCTTCTAGACAATTCTTACAATCTCAGTTCACCCAAATATTAGTGACCTATTTATTAATCAAATAACACATCTTCTTGCTCTCTCTAAAATCAGACCTATTTTATCTCCCTACAACAGCTCTTGATTTATAATTAATTTATTTGTTATTTATAAAGTGCTTTTCATCCAATGGAGACTGAGATTACATTACCACATGGCAACAGGGTTAACTGATTAGTGGCAACTGAAAATAATAGTTTATTCTATTATTTAAATTGTTGCTTCTCAATTGATCACATCAATACAAAAGACTAGTTTGTCCTCCATTGCAAACCTTTACATAGCAAAGAGCTCTCATTATTTCTATGAGAGACATCTCACAACTCGCAGGGACAGACACTTTTTTTTTAATAGAATTCTTTGAGGGTTGCCCCTACGAGTGTTGGTGTTGAAAACCATGTCTAGACCGGTGAATTCTTTAGAACTGGCCTCTAAGTGAGGTTCTTGATGTGAAGAGGTGACACTTAAGGTATAATGCAAAAAAGGTTTTTGTTTTATTTCAATCCATGCCAGTGAGTTTTTAATAAAAACCCTAAGCTACTTTTAATAGTCTAAGCCTGTAACCTTGAGGTTTAAACTATCTGATCCATCTCACTTGTTCTTTGTAATATGTTGTGCTGAAAGATATCAAACACTTTAAGAGAAAATGTTTAATTGTGCGCAATTAAAAAAAACAACAAAGAACTTTGCAATATAAATTCATTTTTTTTGCTTTTATTTTGGTGTAAAGCACTTCATAAAATTATTTAGAGCTAATCCTAATTGTTCACAATGAAGGGCTAGATTACAAGTGGCGCACTATTTAGCGCTTTCTCTTGAATGATAACACTGCCAGAAGTAAATTTTTTGGGCGTCCAGGTTAGTGCTTTTATTACTAGTTGCACGATCAAAACCCGACGTGCGTTATCTAAAGGACTTTGGATATCGCGACCCATATACTTCAATGGAGAGGGCAGAAGAAAAAAAACACTTATCGCTCTTGTGCTAACCCAACATAATATTTAACCCACAGCACTATGCCGGACAGGAGTTATTAATATTTCACATTCCAATGTTCTTCACATACAGGGCTATGTTATTTTATTATAAATATTTATTTGTATAAATATATAAATATATATATATATATATATATATATATATATATATATATATAAATATATGTCTACTTATACCTGTATGTATATTTTCATATAGATATACAGGTATATATAGATATATATGTATAGTTATATATTTTACATTAACATTTTCATTCATATATATATATATACATATACATACAGAAATATATATTTAAAAATAATAAAAAAATTCTATGTGAAGAACATTGGAATGTAAACTTTACGTAACACTCTTCGGGTTTTGCACTGTAGGTCTAACGTGGTGTCAGGTTAGCGCACATGAAGAATTAGTTATCTTAGTTATTTAAAAATAATAATAATAATTATAGTTACTGAAAAATATAGATATATATTCTATTGATAATTTAGAATTTTTCAGAGCATCTATTATAATTATTTACATTATTTATTAATATTTTTCAAAAATGTTTAAATTAATAAATAAATAATACACCTTAATATAACTCATGTCGGGCTAGAACACGTTAAGAATTAGTGTACTCCTGACGGGTTTTGCACACATAAATACACATTAAAACACATTATTATATATTATTATTTAATAAAAATGATTTTTTTATGGGCAAATTACTCAAACACATTTGCACCATGTAGTCTGTTTACTCAGATTAGCATTGGAGAATTTTTTAAGAAATATAGCAGAGGGGTTTAAAAGATGGTCACTGCAGATACAGTTTATACTGAGCAGGTGCGTTATTTTGCAGTGGGTGTAGCTTTTTTCTAGATAGTATACACTGAAAAGTTCAGCTCTGTTTTTTTACAGGGGCACTAAGGAGTGCTATGTATGGCTCACTGTCTAGTTTTGCAGCTTGCCAAATGTAAACACTCAGCTAGAACAGGGGACTGCCTGTCTTCCCACCCCTGTCCCGGACTCCCGGTGCTGCATAATGTGTGACAAGCTAACTTCGCTTCCTCTCCCATCTCGTTTGCTGTTCCTAGATGCTGTTATCTCTTACATGACAATACGCCAAATGGGAGTAAGAGCAGCCCAGAAGGTGAGGTGGTCTTGGAGCAAGCTTGAAAAAGGGCTAAGTGTCAGCCTGAAACGTTGCTTATTTGGACCCTGTATACACAATAAAGGTAGTTTTTATTGATCACAGCTGGAGAATACTTTTTCTTTGTGGTCTTGGGGCACACATTTGGCTGTTCTAGTAACCAAGGGTGAGACACGGAGTGACCCCAGGGGCAGCATACTTATTCCCAAACTGCCGTTATTACTTTAATCTGGCTGCCCACTCTCCTTTGAGCAGACTTTTGTTTATTGCAAGCAGATGGCATCATGGAAGCCTTGGATGTCAGTGAGCTGACCTTCCCCACCTTACTCCTGCTGAAGTCTGAAAAAATTGAAGGTAACCACATGTAAGGCAGTTCTACTGCAATCCAGGAGTATGAAGTAATCCTGGGGTCAGAGTGGGCTACCTTAACCCCTACACAACTGCTCTAAAACATTGTTTATTTTGTTTCCCTGAACCAACACAGGCTAGTTAGTGTAACATAAAATAAAAAAAATGGGGTTAGCTACAACTCCTTATTTTATGAAAGGTGTGCAGTGGTGTATTTTTCACCCATAGAAACTAAATGGTTAAACCACCTGTATAATTTTATTTCCATATATCTGGTGTTAAACACAATTTTTATCTCATATGTTTTCTACGTATTTTCTTGTGTGCAAATAGTGCCTGTATAATTTTATCTGTTGGGTATGTGATATATAAAAGAATAACAATCTTTTTAAGTCTAAAACACCATTGATCTTGGTGGTTTCTCTAGATAATTAGTATTTTTAACCCAAGGGCTGCTAAAGATCTGATAAGGACCTCCTCCAAATTTGATTTTTATTAAAGGAAACAGGAATCCATTAGTATGTAACACATTTTGCAAAGGAAAGTATTTAAAGAAATGCTGCTGTACCCTTTAACAGTTAATTATCTGGATGTAGGAGCAAGCATGTGCTGACTGGTAGATATGCTGAGGGCACAGAGCCTATGTACCAGTCAGCACCTCTGTAGGAGCAGAAAACTGTATGAGGGGTGCGCATGTAGCACAGCATGACTAATCACTTGTACAGTCCCAGAATACTACCAAGCATTGTGTCCCTTTAAGCCTAACACGCTGAAAACAACGGGAGAACGGTGTATATCCCCCTGCGAAAAGAAAACTAATACAGGGCGAAAAATCTGATGTCTTGAAAAAGCATTATGACTAAGCCAAAACATTAACTTAAAGTTTTAATGGATTGTCAATAAATAAAGTTTTATCACAAGACCTGAGAGTGCCCTTTAATGGGTGATTTCTATGTATATGGATGCACCCGGGCAGAAAGAAGAAATAGTCTACAGTTGCTATGAAAGACAAACATGTAGATGTACATTTTCTCATTATACTGTAGAGTAGTCTGGATAAGCAAAGTATAGTATTTTATTTTTTATTGTAGTGACTTAGTTACAATAAGTGACAATGTAGAACAAAAACAACATAACTTTTGTTTCCAATTTGAATATAAGGGAACCTTCTCTTTCTACCTCCACTACTTGCTTGCAGATATTCCTCTAGTTTTCTTTTATAATTAAGAGGTGAATAATCTTGTGCATTATATTAGACAAGAGCTCACAGATGGTAGCCTCATTACACTCTTAAATTACTATTTTTTTTAAAGAAATATAATAATCTGACTTGACATTTGTTCAGGTTATTGAACAATATGCTCTTATATCTGGGTTTTTCCATTTCACCACTCACCTGTCTTCTCTCAGTGAACATTGTGGTTGGATAATGCAGGCCTTAATCTGAAAATGTGCTTTTAAATCCTCATTGTTTTTTCTTCATTTAGAAATTAGAGGACTACATCAGTTTAGCATTTATGTAAAACCTTTTCAAATAATGAGTCTTTCACTTTTTAGCCAACAACGAAAGTGAAATACTATAAAAGGGTCAGTAAACGCCAAAAATGTTATTGTTTAAAAAGATAGATACTCCCTTTATTTACCATTCCCCAGTTTTGCATAACCAACACTGTAATAGAAATATACTTTTTACCTCTGTAATTACCTTCTATCTAGGCCTCTGCTGACTGCCTCCTTATCGCAGATCTTTTTACAGACTGGCATTTCAGGCAATTAGTGCTGACTCTTAAATAACTTCACGTGCATGAGCACAGTGTTATCTATATGAAACACATGAACTAACGCCCTCTAGCTGTGAAAAACTGTCAAATGCATCCAAATAAAAGGCGGCCTTCAAGGGCTTAGAAATTAGCATATGAGCCTACCTAGGTTTAGCTTTCATCTAAGAATACCAAGAGAAAAAAGCAAAATGATGATAAAAGTAAATTAGAAAGTTGTTTAAAATGACATGCCCTACCTGAATTCTGAGAGTTTAATTTGGAATTATCTCTTTAACTAAAAAAAAACAAACATAAGGCATAAAATAGAGCGCAATCGATGGCTCAGGGCGTGTTATATTGCACTTGACATTGGTATTACAAGTAAATGGTTATTCCTTTAACCAAAGCATCTTAGCACAGCTGAAGCTTTTTTTGCTCTCTCTTTACTTGTAATGGAGAGTGCAGAGAACGTTATATTGTTCGTATTACAAGTGGTAAGTTAGGTGTGGCCCTGAAGTGCAATCCAAAATACTGCTTTAAAATATAGTGAGACCTTAAGAAAAAGATAACTTGATAGATTGCATAACAAAACACATGAAAATGCTATGGAAATCAATTAGTTAAGTTAAATTTAGACTTGGGGAATAAAGTTTTATTAATGAAAAAAGGTTTTGGTATATGACAAGGGGTGGGATTAAGCAGAGGTCAAAAGTATAAGTGTGTGCGTGTGTATATATATATATATATATATATATATATATATATGTATATATACAGTACATATGTGTGTGTCTAAGTGTGTGTTAACGTGTCTGTATGCGTGTATATATATATATATGTATATATACATATGTGTGTGCAAATGTGTGTCTGTGTGTGCGCATGTATATATATATATATGCTGTATATATATATATATGCGCGTGTGTGTATATATATATATATATATATATATATATATATATATATATATATATATATATATATATATATATATATATATATATATATATAGGTAAGTAGAAAAGAAAGTCCGGAGGCGGTATCCAAATATAATTATAAAGTAAACTTTTATTCCAAAAAGTTTAAAAACAAATGGTTACAGGATAGTGCATTGTTAGACGGTGATGCCCAAGTCTATATATATATGCGTGTGTGTGCACGCACGCACACGCATGTGTGTGTGTGTGTGTGTATATATATATATATATATATATATATATATATACACACACACATGTGTTAGTATTAACAGCCCTGTATAAGTATGTTCCTTGTTTAATTACATTTATCAACAAAACTTTTTTTTCTTAGTTTTTCATATATACTCAAGAAGTTTATTCAGAATTTCAATGTGTTTTTTTTATATTAGTTGTAGACATTTGTACATTTTAAAAAACCACCTGATAGCTCTTCATAGATGAGATTAATGTTTTTTTTAAATTTTATATTATACATCTTTCATCAAGCCATATTAAAACTAAAGGGGTGTATAATTGTGTATGCTGAAAATTTAAATGCTATTGAATGTGGCCACTCTGCTTGAACATGCAAAAAAAATATATATTTATCCAGCAGCTGCTCTGCTAACCCTGATCTTTCAATTCCGAATGACCCAGGACCCCTATTATCTGTACTCCAGCCTGGCCCACTAAAGCTACTGATTATGCTTCATCACAAGTCCCTGTAATTAGTGGAAACATAATTTATGGAATTCATCAAATTAACTTGCACTGTTAATTGCAGCTATAGTCTATGAAATACTTTATGTGCTATTTTTTTTAACAAATAGAGCCTTATCTCTTTTCTCTAAACAAGAGTGCTAGAAAACGTGTATCCTTCATCATTCTGCAGGGGAGTATTTTAAATACATAAAAATAATATGTAGAACTTATACATTTTAAATCACTGTGCTTTTAAAAAAAAAACAGAAATACCATTGATATGTTTATCATAAACTGTATATTTTAGATGTCTCATACTTGCATTACAAATATTAACCAAAATATATCTTTTACAAAAATGAACAGTGCTACTCTGAATTTAGTATCAATATTACTTTTTTTGTTATAAAACCACTTATGTGCCAAGTGTGGGGCATTTAATAATATTTTGCTTCTTATTCTCTTTTTATTAAAGATGTATAAAATAACATTTTTCATGGGGTGCAATGGAGGAATAAAAAATATACTTCCACAATTATGTCAATATACTGTAGATAGAGATTATATATATATATATATATATATATATATATATATATATATATATATATATATATATATATATATATATATATATATATATATATATTACTATATATATAGTAAGTAGTATAGTATGGTAACACAAATTTCTAATTAGCCAATCACATAGCAACAACTCAATGCATTTAGGCATCTAGACGTGGTGAAGACAACTTGCTGTAGTTCAAACCGAGCATTAGAATGGGGAAGAAAGGGGATTTAAGTAGGGTTACCATATTGCCGCTTTAACTAGGGGCACATATGAAAAATACATATGTCAGGGTTCTTATAATGGTACTTTATTCAAAACATTTATTTAAAAAACTGCTGATCTACTGGTATTTTCACGCACAACCATTTCTAGGGTTTACAGAGAATGGTCAGAAAAAGAGAAAATATCCAGTGAGCGGCAGTTGGAGGAGAATGGGCAGACTGGTTCGAAATGATAGAAAGGCAACAGTAACTCAAATAACCATTTGTTACAACCAAGGTATGCAGAATACCAACTCTGAACACACAGCACGTCGAACTTTGATGCAGATGGGCTACAGCAGCAGAAGACCACACCGGGTGCCACTCATGACTGCTAAGAAAAGGAAACTGAGGATACAATTTGCACAGGCTCCCTAAAATTGGACAATAGAAGATTGGAAAAACGTTTCCTGGCCTGATGAGTCTCGATTTCAGCTGCGACATTCAGATGGTAGGGTCAAGATAATGCACAATGTCACAAAGTTCAAAACATCTCAAACTGTATTCTTGAACATGACAATGAGTTCACTGTACTCCAATGGCCTCCACAGTCACCATATCTCAATCCAATAGAGCACCTTTGGGATGTGTGGGAACAGGAGATTCACATCATGGATGTGCAACCGACAAATCTGCAGCAACTGAGTGATGCTATCATGTCAATATGGACCAAGGTGTACCTAATAAAGTGGCCGGTGAGTGTACAGGGAGTGCAGAATTATTAGGCAAATGAGTATTTTGACCACATCATCCTCTTTATGCATGTTGTCTTACTCCAAGCTGTATAGGCTCGAAAGCCTACTACCAATTAAGCATATTAGGTGATGTGCATCTCTGTAATGAGAAGGGGTGTGGTCTAATGACATCAACACACTATATCAGGTGTGCATAATTATTAGGCAACTTCCTTTCCTTTGGCAAAATGGGTCAAAAGAAGGACTTGACAGGCTCAGAAAAGTCAAAAATAGTGAGATATCTTGCAGAGGGATGCAGCACTCTTAAAATTGCAAAGCTTCTGAAGCGTGATCATCGAACAATCAAGCGTTTCATTCAAAATAGTCAACAGGGTCGCAAGAAGCGTGTGGAAAAACCAAGGCGCAAAATAACTGCCCATGAACTGAGAAAAGTCAAGCGTGCAGCTGCCAAGATGCCACTTGCCACCAGTTTGGCCATATTTCAGAGCTGCAACATCACTGGAGTGCCCAAAAGCACAAGGTGTGCAATACTCAGAGACATGGCCAAGGTAAGAAAGGCTGAAAGACGACCACCACTGAACAAGACACACAAGCTGAAACGTCAAGACTGGGCCAAGAAATATCTCAAGACTGATTTTTCTAAGGTTTTATGGACTGATGAAATGTGAGTGAGTCTTGATGGGCCAGATGGATGGGCCCGTGGCTGGATTGGTAAAGGGCAGAGAGCTCCAGTCCGACTCAGACGCCAGCAAGGTGGAGGTGGAGTACTGGTTTGGGCTGGTATCATCAAAGATGAGCTTGTGGGGCCTTTTCGGGTTGAGGATGGAGTCAAGCTCAACTCCCAGTCCTACTGCCAGTTTCTGGAAGACACCTTCTTCAAGCAGTGGTACAGGAAGAAGTCTGCATCCTTCAAGAAAAACAGGATTTTCATGCAGGACAATGCTCCATCACACGCGTCCAAGTACTCCACAGCGTGGCTGGCAAGAAAGGGTATAAAAGAAGAAAATCTAATGACATGGCCTCCTTGTTCTCCTGATCTGAACCCCATTGAGAACCTGTGGTCCATCATCAAATGTGAGATTTACAAGGAGGGAAAACAGTACACCTCTCTGAACAGTGTCTGGGAGGCTGTGGTTGCTGCTGCACGTAATGTTGATGGTGAACAGATCAAAACACTGACAGAATCCATGGATGGCAGGCTTTTGAGTGTCCTTGCAAAGAAAGGTGGCTATATTGGTCACTGATTTGTTTTTGTTTTGTTTTTGAATGTCAGAAATGTATATTTGTGAATGTTGAGATGTTATATTGGTTTCACTGGTAAAAATAAATAATTGAAATGGGTATATATTTGTTTTTTGTTAAGTTGCCTAATAATTATGCACAGTAATAGTCACCTGCACACACAGATATCCCCCTAAAATAGCTATAACTAAAAACAAACTAAAAACTACTTCCAAAACTATTCAGCTTTGATATTAATGAGTTTTTTGGGTTCATTGAGAACATGGTTGTTGTTCAATAATAAAATTAATCCTCAAAAATACAACTTGCCTAATAATTCTGCACTCCCTGTATATTTACTACTAACTGATCCGCACCACCCTATATAAAGAATAAGAAACTTATTTATGTGTCCTGAAATATAAAATTGACAACAGGGCACATAGTGCATGGAGGGAGTAGTAATAATTAATAAAAACTATAGAAGAGAAAGGTATGGAGTAAAATACTCCAAGGAGACTCCCCTATCCAGCACCAAATTATTTAACTTCCAAAATACACTGTCTATTGCTACAGAGGATTAGAGAAGTAAGACACAAAAAAGTAACAAAAGGTATAATATAATCACATAAACAAAAGAAATATGTGCATATATCATGAACACTATGTTATTTAATAACCACCATTACCATCATAAGTGAAAGTGGGCCCACTTTTTGTATAACAATAGAATGATACATCAAAAAATAATGACATATAAATCACATGAATCAAAAGTTCATATATTTCCAGTATATCAAAGTTCCCAAAAGATGGATGTTAATCCCATTTTAGATTTTTTTATATGTAGGAGATACTCTTGCAAGGGCTACTCTTGAAACCACATAAGTCACATATAAACAGGGTAGGCTGTGCAGTTGATGCGGTGATCAAGGCACTCAATGCATGAACATCTCACCTTGGTAATTATATTTATGTCACCTCCAAGGCTTTATGGCATAAGGATGTGTGCCTACCTTACCAGATGCATAATATTGTTAACCGTTCGTGAGAAAATAATAGGGCAGGCGAATACTGCTCCTACCATTATTGTAGTATCACTCGCCACATCTTATACTCATACAGGCTAATACTTCCACGTAAAGCATTCTCAGCAGCTCTTGTTTGTTTGCCAGCTAGAGTTTCCCCCAGCCTACCACCATCTGTCTGCAATGTGGAGTTTGAAAGCAAAACCTCGAAGAGAGTGCTCGTATCTAAAACAATATAGTAATTATACTAGGTGGTCCTCTTGAAGGGGTTCAGCTGGCCCAGTGAGTTCTAGTTATGCCTCTGCCAGCCCCCTCTCACTGTCTGACCTACTTTCTCTCCTCAGATATGCAGCTAACCCAACAAGCACAAATTTTGTTTGCCCGCACCCGTTAACTTTTAACTTGCTTATCACGATCTGTGCTAACTTTATTGCTCCACTTGTATTGAAAAAATATGTGTAAAAGTTTAGTGTCTCTAATGTGATGTGCTCCACCGTATTGTAATCTAAGTTTCCTTCTCTGCTAGGACCATATAGAGACGGCTATAAATAAGTGAGTAACCAATGGCTGTGTGGAATTTAACAGTCTTAGGTCATGAGTCTACACTTCCATCACTCCCATTTCTAGTAGAAATTGGAAAGCCCATCATTTCAGAGATAAAAAGAGGTAAAAAAAAAATCAAAGTTTATTGAAAAGTTGTTTTACTGCACATATTTTTTTATAGTACCATATCAAGGTGCTACATGATCTATTACTATGATAATTACAGCATTACAGTTGCCAATTTTCATGCAAATATGCAGTTCATCAGAGCTAAATATACTAACACTATTTAAATAATATTACATGTTAATCAATTGGTCATATTTAAACAAGCTTAAACCAATCACATTTTTTGCAAGTTTAATTAGTTTTACAAATCCATTAAAATCTCTAATCAACTTAAATCAATAAAAGCAAAAGATTCAACTGAATGGCAGTCATACTATAGTACTGGCTTCTAAACTTGTCCTCAGACCTCCCTAACAGGCCAGATTTTCAGGATTACCTTGTGTGAGAGCAGGTGACATAACCATGTTTACTAATCAGCTGATTATTATTTCACATGTGCTCCAGTTCAGATATCCTCAAAATCTAGCCTGTTAGATAGGCGCGAGGACAGGTTTGAAAACCAGTGTATTAAAGTAATGAGGACTGTTTTTTTTTAAAAAAGACTTTACTGCTCACTAGAAATGCTTGTGCAATGTTAAATGCCCCAGTGTCTTAATCCTCTGTAATATATGGTATAGCTTATTCAAGTCCAATGTTTCTTTCTTTTGCTACAATAACTTATATCACAGATGAAAATCTTCTAATTCTGAGAAAGGGCATCTGCGTATAGAAGTCTAAATGTACACAGTATATCCTGTATAACTTAACACATCCTGGTACTTAGGACTTAATGACTGTACTCCTTTTTGTGGAATATAAGAATAATGGAGAAGACTGTGCAAAGTTTTTTCTTCTCAAAGCTTCTATCATAATAAGGTGCAGGAATAGCTTCTGCTATGATCAGTGGTTTTTAGAAACTAGTAAGTGTATTTTTTTTATTAACACTTTCTGTTTCAATTATACTGGTTAAACCCCTAAGCAGGTCATGGCAACCCAAGCAAGTATAATGAGAAATTCACAAAGATGCTTTTACAGCTATGTTTTTGTAACCCTGGCTGTAATGTGAAGATCAATAGTGCATATAGCCTATATAGAATTAAATATCTGAGACAGCTTTACAATAAAGCAGAATGATGCGTGGTTCAGTAATAAATATTGCAGCATGTAAAATAATCAGCTCTAAGCTATGGTCAAGATCACAGTCGATATTCTTAAAAAAATGACCAGCTCCCTTTTTAATGATTTTTCCCCAACATCTCACAGGGATGTTACAAAATTATAACTGTGGCATAATATACAGTATGTGCTGTTGTCAAAATACCAGTTTCTCCCAGGTGCATGAAATAGGACACAAGAGGGGGCGGTTGCATTTAATGCCATTGTTGTCTGGTGTACCCTAGAAATCAGCAAATAATAGTACTGTTATATCTCAAATATACATGTTATAAGAAGTGAGCCATGTCCAGTGACTATATGTACTCTGACCACTACAGTAAGTATAAAAACCTACCAGATGTTTGTGAGGTGTATTACCACCCTTGCATATACATCTCCACATCCTGCTTGTGGTAGTTAGTTTCTTCATGTTTGAAGTAAAGTAAGATGATAAGAAGTGTTCCTTATCTTACACAAATGAGCAACAAAAGCTTAACAGCCTTCAGTACAGCATGAATGCTACTGCAAAACTCCACCAACTTACCATTGGGACCCTGTTTGTGACCTTTTAAGTGGTGTAAAGACCTCCTGTTATAGAATGCACAGAACTCACAAATGCACCTTTGTTCAACTCCAAGAACCTTTTTATTAACTGAAGACAACCCACCCATTTCCCTGTTATACCTCATGCTTGTCCCCAGTGTTAGAATATATGAACTGCAACAAATATAAACAACAACAACTGGAAGAAACCATTATGAGATATTCATTACAAGTGATATCATTATACATGCACATGCTTGGGAAAAATATCCAGTGGTGGGTATCGACCAAATGATCAATTTCCTTCTAGGCCCACCAGAAAGAAAAGGGGTAAATATAGGTTTAGGAATGCACCCCCACACATGTATAGGATTTATAAAAAATAAAATAAATATCAGATGCGCCCTTAAAATAAACTAATTAAACTTGGTGTTGATGACCAAATGGTGTGAGAAGTACTCAAACTCTGGAATTATATACGTAGTGGTACCAACTCAATCCAGAATATAGTGTTACATATACATTGTTAATATGAAGCAAAAATAATGATAGAACCGTCTCAATGAGAAAGATATTAAAATACAAAAATAAATGATAGAACCGTCTCTATGATAAAGATACAAAAGTCCACACTAAAAGAGATCTGTCAAAGTACTCCAGGCAGCAAAACTCATTCCAGATCGATAATGGCCAGTCGCAAGTTCTGTTAAAAAGAAGAAGAGAAGAGGCGCCAAATAGTGTGTACCGTTATGCTGCAAGAGGCCAAAACCCATATACATATCTTACTTACAAGATTTTCAGCACTTGAGAAGTGCCACAAAAGCCTTCTGAACAATTAGCAGCCGTCCAGCTAGCTGTGTTAGCAAAGCTCAGATATTCAAGCTTTATGAAATAAATTTTTGTATCCTGCTCATACTTAGGAATAATGCCTGATAAAAATCCTGGTATATGGAAAAAAAGGGGTTGCATCAATAATATTGTAGTAGTTATATACAATGTCTAATGTTTTTCCTTCAGAAAAGCATTGCCCATTTGCTTGCCTGCTGCCCTTAAGGAAATGTATGTATTATTTTTACAAGGATTTTTTTACTACACTTTTGTTTGTTGATTGTTGTGCTGGTAATTACAGGTATTAGCAACATAATTGTGATTGTAGTAATGTATACATATATTAAAGTAAACATAAAATTGTCGAATAATCTGCTTAGCCCACTTAAAATGAGTCAATACAAGCATTTTCTAATGCTAATTAATAATACCAAAAAGAAATTAAAAAGTAATATAATGCAAATATGTTATAAAGATATACTATTTGGCCCATAGGAACATTAAAAAAGAATAAATAAAATAATATATTTCAACCACCATGTCGTTATGTCCAGGCACAAGAATGGTAAGAAACGTTTTTGATGTACAAGAAAGTAATAGACACTGGGATACATTTGCAGCATACTTTTTCCGTCTTTATTGACCGAACACTTAACGGCTTTTTGATACTAAGCCATCCATTCTCACTTAGTTCTTTTTGTGCTTTTGTCTTTTCCTTTTTCTTTACATGTTCAAAGTAAAATGGAGAAGCTCAACATCAAAACCACACCAAAGTGATTACAAATCATTATTTCATATCTGACCAGTATCGTTCTATCTACAAAGCAGAAAAGAAGCTTTCACTTTGTTCTGCACCTTACTTTTTAATTTGACGGTTGGAACTTTAGGTGCAGGTGAATGTTTTTGTAAGATATTGCAATCGTTATTTGACTACAGAATGATGTATGTAATTATGGAATGTCTATACAGTTCATGAATTGCAATTTACAGAACTGTAGTCTATTGACGTAAGGAGACATGCGGATTGTGTTAAATATGCATACATTTGCAATTATTATTAGTTGCTTAGATATCGATGTAAACGATTTACTAGTAGAATAAAACAAACACTCATTTTTAGCCTAAAGAGAATGATACTGTATTGATGAAAAGAAGGGGGATATATATATATTCTTGCTGTGTGTGCTTTCCGAATTACCCAATTGAATTGGAAATTAAATTATGAGAGCAGAATTTGCACAAAGCTGAGCAATCATAATATAAACTTGCAACATAAATGCAGTGTTATGAAAATATGGAAAGCTCATATTAACAGAAATGGAAAAATATAAAAATCATTATGGCAATAACAATGTACATTTGAATAATGATATAAAAAAAAATCAGATTTTGATGAGTATTTTTTTTTTTTTTAATCTTAGAAGAAATAGTTCTATGACAGGAATATGGGAGTGTAGCAAAAACAACAGCTATATTGCTGATAATTGTGGTTATATTGATTAAGTGGTTAACTGCAGTTTTTACAATAAGCAAGACTGGATTTATAATAAGGCAGAGTAGGCATGTGCCTACAGGCGCCCTCCATAGAGATGTCCGACAGCAGTGAAATAATAGCACTGTGCATGCGTGGCAGCCATCGTTGTTACGTTTGCTGCAAGTATTGTGCATGTGTGGCATCTGGCTTCCCCCATGCATGTTCAATGCTTGCAGGGGCCCCTGCACAAACACAGTGCTGTTAGCTTTTGGAGTCTACAGGCATCCTGGAAGGGTCAGCTTTAGATCTTTATTGCATAGGGCCAATTTAACAAATGTCAGGTGGACATGATTCGATATAGCGAAACATTTCCACCCGACGTTACTAAATGCCGACAGCATACGTTGTCATCATTTAACATTGCACAAGCATTTCTGGTGAAATGCTTCTGCAATGCCATCCCCTGCACATGTGCGGCCAATCGTCTGCTAACAGGGGATGTCAATTATCCTGATCGTATCTGATCAGGATGATTTCAGTCTGCCACCTCAAAGGTGGCGGATGAGTTAAGGAGCAGCGGTCTTACAACTTCTTAAAGTGAAATGTCAATTTTGATTAATTAGTGCTCGGTTTTTAATAATCCTATTAAAAACAAGGGCACTTTAATTCATCAAAATTGACATTTCACTTGTTTTCTTCAAAAACGTACCTTTTAATCCTGACAGCCGATGCAGCGCTTCCTCCGCCCATCGCAAGCCCTCTTCGCGGGTCCAAAATGACGAATCTGGCTTCCTCCAATCACGGCTTTGCCTCAGGCCATGATTCCCCGGGGGGAAAGCCGTGATTGATGCATAAAGAGGCTTCGGACAGCCGGGGAAATCGCTGGAGCGGCTGTCAGGATTAAGATGTAAGTTTTGGAAGAAAACAAGTGAAATGTCAATTTTGATGAATTAAAGTGCCCTTGATTTTAATAGTATTATTAAAAACCGGGCACTGATTCATCGAAATTGACCTTCCCTTTAACTTATGTTTCCAGCGAGCCAGAAACATTGGGCAGAGCAAGTAGCATCGGCTGCTTAATAAATCTTCCCCCATATAACATGCTCCCAAATAGTGACAATACTGTAGCAGCATTGCAAAGGTGCTACCTTAATTAGGTCCCTACATTGCTATGCAGCAGCAGTGTAATGTCAGCTAACAAGAAATAGCAATGTGCTATAGTTTTTATTGGGGCTGTAAAAAAACACTGCAGCAGCAACAATAGCACATTGCTGCTGCTACTGTACTGCACCTGCTACTGTACAGCTAAGGTGAGTAAATGCTTTCAGAATCATACAATCTTTGTGAGCTGTACATGATCAATTTAAAACAGCTTTAAAATCACTATAAATACATGTATGAAAACAAAATACCTTTTAATGTAAAAATATATTATATATTAACATTAAATCATATGATATATAACATGTGACCGCAATATTAATAAGTATATACAAATGCAAATACATAAAAAATAAGTCATGATATCAAAATACATTTTAAAATATACTTTATATATAGACAGATTTTAAATAGTGTGTGCTTTAAAAAAAAAAATCATGATGTAGAAGTTAATGTAAAAAATATATATTTATTAAGAATATCTATAGTGTGTGTTTTTAAATAGTTTTGTGTTTTTAAAATAAAGTTTAGGGCATGCTAACATCTGCATATTAGATAGCATGGGTGCTCTAAATAGTGTTCAATGGGGGCGAGCAGTAAAATCCATATTGGACATTGCTTGAGTGTTAACTAATGGCGAGCTAAGCCAATGGTGTGCAAGTAGTGGAGTTCTTCATGTAGTTCTGTGCTTTAATATTAATAATAATAATTTACTTCAGTACTACATTTTATAGCAGTAATTTGCTTTGTGCTCGAGCACAATACATAAATTGCCACTTGTAATACTAGCGCAATAAGTACACTGATAGTGCTACCTGTGCTATCCATTAAATGTATAGGTTGCCCTAAGAAATTCTCGTTAAAATTTTAACCATCCAATTGAAATACAAGATTTTGTGTTATTCTCAGTACAAGGCCGAGTGCAAGATAACTCACCCTTCACCATTAATTCCACTCCACTTATAATCTAGCCCAATATAGGTAGGTTCCTCACTGTTAAGACACTCTTTTGATGCCAGTGAGCCACCATTTTTAAATTAATATGCAGCACATGCGTACAACAATCAACTCTCTCCTGCCACATCTTGCCACTGTTTTAATATTATTTTATTATTTGTCCCCTTCCTCATAGAAATTTGCTTAACAGACCCATGTTCCTCCGTCTACACAATATAAGCCATAAGTCTACATTTTGTGACCCATTTATCATACTGCAGGTGAGGCAGACAAGGTCCCCAGATTGGAACCTGTCCCTCTTGAGGTGGTGGAGAGGTTAGGTAGCAGCGGCCTTAAGAGTGCATCCAGCTTCTTAAGGTTCCGAAGCTGGATGTACAGCTTGATAAATGAAGCCCATATTATTTGCATTTGTTTAGTTGCATAGTCTTAATTTTTCAGTAACTAGAATTAAGGGTAGTGAGCAATTGTGCCATTATGACTATAGAACAAAAAAAATAAATGATTCAAATAAGCAATATCAGTCTCCCCATGTAGAGATAAGCATGCTTCCATACACGTATATGTTTACATTGCTTCTGAATATTCTGACTGTACAGAAACAAAATCTGGATTCTTAAATTTAAAAAAAAAAGACCACAGTTTTTGGCATATGCTTGTACAGTATTTCTTTTAAATCATATTCTGAATCTATTATTTACTAGAGTCATCAAAAATGGAATGATTGGCCCAAGTTGATATATTGGTCAGTAGGAATGTGAGCTGAAAATAAAATAGTTTTTACCAAGTATCTACATCACCATTAAATGCGTCTGATTAATTACTACTATTATTTTTCATATTGGTCCTTGGATATTTGACCTTTTCCTTTTGTAAACACAGTTAATGCTTTCACTAAAGAAGAGCATATACAGTATTATTAGAAAGCTTTTGTGTATTTCACATAAGCAGCAATAAATTACAATATAGGGATTCTTGTGAAATGCTATTACTTTGAGCTTTCAAATGCAGTCTCAGGTTCAAAACATTTTTTTTTAATGTGATGCTTTTAATGGGTTCATGGTATATTTGTTGTATTGTTCTTATATTTTATACTTGAGCATCTTAAGTAAGCAAAGAAACACCAGTGAGGGTAAATCCTACAACATATGCTGCCGCTGTATATAGGATACCAAACCCGCGCAAAAACCGGCGGCGCCGGGTTTTGCGGGCGACGCTGCATATCGGATGGGGCCCCTGTAGCACTAGTTTCATAAAAACAGAAGATATAAGTTAGAACATAGCCACAGGAGGTGAAGCAGCTATATCCTTTTGTGTGCTGGTAAGGAAAAATCGCTGTAAAAATCTGCAAATTAATGAGGATTCTGTCAGAGCTCCCAGAGAATGCGTCCTGCCAGGAACACAGTACGGACATGCCCCCCTTTAGGTCCAATTTTAATAGAATAGTGTTGTTGCATCATGCTATTTGAAACTTATTGTCTGCTCATTTATGTTTTCAAACAGGTTTACATCATTAAAATTTTTCTCATAGTTTCATCAGAGATAGATTTGAATTTACAATATTTTGAGTAGCATGTCCCTTTTAATTATATGTAGTTAGCAAGGGAGATTAGTGCAAAAATAATAGCTTCTAATAAATTATAGTATTTATTTTTGCATTTCTATGTGTCTTTAAAATCTTGATCTTGGATTATAAATATAACATAAATCAGCAAACGATTCCCTATCCCTGTTCATAAAATGGGGAGACTACATGGCTAGGATGAGGGGAAATATAGATCAATAATCTGACTTTTTGTATTTGAGATGTTTAATATATCTGCTAATAAAACCAATTATTTCCTCTGCAAAATTGTTTTACTGTGCCTGTGTTTTCCAAACGTATGTTTAATTAGGAAGAATAAATATAGCTCAGTAGAAATAGGTCAACTCAAATTTCATTCTAACATTAGATAACTATAAACTGTATTAAAGGGACAGTAAAGTCAAACTTAAACGTTCATGATTCAGATAGAGCATGCAATTTTAAACAACTTTTCAATTTACTTATGTTATCAAATTTGTTTCGTTCTTTTGGTATCTTTTATTGAAGAGTAAAACTAGGTAGGCTCATTAGAGCTCGGGAGTGTACACGTGTCTTTAGGCAGCAGTGTTTTGCAACATCGTATAACAAATAACAATAGTTAACAATACAATACAAATCTTCCCTGCTTATTTTTGTGGGAATGGTTAATTTATTAGTTTGCATGATTTTTAAATTACAAATTTAATTGTACAGTTTTGTAATGTATGCATCTCCTTCCCATATGAAAATGCTTTATGCGCTTTATAGAATTCCCCCGAGCGTTCTTATAGAATCTCACTAGCCCAGTGACCTGTTTAGAATCAGGCCGTTTAAGCAAAGAAAATGAGAGATAAACTGACACAATTTGCAGAGATTTCAAATTAAATACACTTGGAAACATGTTTATTGTGAGGTTTCCATGAGCTTTTGATCAGTGCTAACTTCCCTAAATTTGTCATAGGGACATGTTTGACAGAGGTATTCTAATCAATCAGAAAACACAGATTTTTGCTGTGTTGTTGGATTTCTCTATTTCAACAACCTTTGACTGTTGAAAATACAGTCTGCCCTATTTTGCAAGGTCAAACATTTTAACAAAGACTTCCTTATTGACAAAAAAAAGGGAGAGAGATGAGATACACAATCTGTGAGAGTGAATAAGAAAGTAAAAGTGGAGGTGAAATGAATCCTATGGTACAATCAAGACAAGCAGATGGAAGTAGACCAATAAGACGCAGATCAACTTGACTGCTGTGTGCAATGTTTCCCTTTAATGACTGAGTGATGTGGATAAAGTGGAAAGCTAATCATTGACCTGAACAAGTCTCCTTGCTCTATGTGAGCTGCTTAAAGGGACAGTCAACACCAAAATTGTTATTGTTTAAAAAGATAGATAATGCTTTTCATACCAATTACCGAGCTTTGAATAACCAACATTGTTATATTTATATACTTTATAATATTTACATCACTAAATTTCTGCCTGGTTCTAAGCCACTATAGACAGCCTCTTATCGCATGCTTTTTTATTTGCTTTTAACAACAGGGGAGTGCTAGTTCATGTGAGCCATATAGACAACATTGTGCTCACGCCCGTTGAGTTGTGGCTAACACTGCACTAATTAGTTGAAATGTAAGTCAATAGATAATAAATAAATAGCCATGTGATCAGGGGGTATCAAAAGAGACTTAGATACAAGGAAATCACAGAGATTAAAATAATATTAATATAACAGTGTTGGTTATGCAAAACTGGGGAATGGGTAATAAAGGGATTATCTATCTTTTTTTAACAATAACAATTTTGGAATCCCTTTAAGGATGACTTGGAACCCATATCTCAGACTAACAGGATCTGGATCGGAAAATATCCTGCATGGACACATTTTCTGGCCCCTACCAATTTTCAGTTGTCTCAAGGGGTTGTCCACTTCTACTGAAGTACTGCGCCTTTCAAGTTGTGCTGCTAAGGGTTAATTTTGTTTCCGTCTTTCCAAGTAAATTTTGAAATTAGACTGGAGGATACCAATTGCTGTACGCAATTGAAAGAGTGTACTTAAATAGCACTCAACAGCACTGGTTGAATACTAGCCTGTCATACCATAGGTAAAGAAGCCCATAGAAGGCGAGTTTAAAACTTAACTTTTAATAAGAATGTTAAAAAATAAATTCTAAAAAATTCAGTCAGTGTGACGGAGAACGAGGGTGATTCAAAAGGGGGGATGATGCCTCCCTGATCACAATGTATTTGGTATAAAGACCCCAGGTATGGTCTCCTTGAATTGTACCCTTAGTTAAAAGGGGGTTATACATATGTACCGTATTATTCAATTTGTTTGAAGTGTATGTCACTATCAAAATAAGATCGCCCCTATTGTTACTCTTTATCTGAGTCCGGGGGTATCTGTGATAATATAACACCTCCGAGTAAGTTATGTGGTACAATTCCCTTTAGGAGATACGAGTTAGAGATAATTGTCAATTGTTCAGTACCTGGATTGAATGAGTACCCCTACTGTTTACCTATAGGTTAATAATTTCCTGTGAGGTTAACCATAAGTTATCTCCCCATTGATATAGAATTTCTAAGTATGTTGGCATTATTCTGATTCCTGGATAGATTGTAGTGGTGATAATGGTAAAATACCACGTACTTGTAATATCAATTCTACTTTTGTCATCCAGTAGGACACATGGGCTACCCGGGATATGTTTGGATCTAAGGAACCCTCACTGTTACAACAAGTATACACAAAATTGGGGTAAAACCCACGTGTAGAATAATATAATTCACTCTTCTATCTGGTGACTCGTAAATATAGGGAATTAAATATATCTTTATAGTCCAGGTTTATTACCCTAGTTGTATTAGGATCCTCAGCGTCTTGGACACTGTTATTGTATTATAGTATCACTATATAATAAATATAAATAGTGTAGCAGAGCCCAAATTGTCGTTAATAATAGCTGCTGCCCAATGTTTCCCTTATCATTTGGGGAACAATCTTTTCTGAACTCAAAGTGAGTATTACTGTTAGTATAAGTATCCGGGTTTCCGCTAATTATACCCCTCTTAGAAGTTAGCCACAATTGGTAACCCCGTAACTATTCAGTTAATGTGCTGTTTAATATTGATGTGTAATGGTATTGGAGGAATGCTTGGTGTAAAATACTTGGGACAACAATACTTCAGGGAAAATATACACATTAAATGAATACAAATCTAAGTTGGTTTATTGTTGAAAGGTCAGAATGTGATTTACAGGGGGGCTGTATATATCTAGGGACCGCTGTTCCTATAAAACCAGTGGTGAACTAGTTTGAATCGGATTTGTTGTATATGCAAAGTCATATTCTGTTCTTACCCATTAGGTGGGCAGCTTAAATGATACCCACAACAAACAGTACACTTGATATATCTTATATGCGATTTGTGTAAATCAATGAATCTCTTAGACTGAATATTGAAAGTCAGTCCCGCGATTTGTGCTATTTTCACTGTTAGATTATTTGTATTATTATTTGCACAGTGATATCGCTGGGAGAGACAGAAATAGATAGTAGAATAAATCTAATTTGTTTCCCAAATTTATTGTCCTGATATTACCCTCTATTTGCGGCTAACAGTATCGCTATCTTGTTATATAGGAAAAAGCAGATCTCCCCTCTTCCCATAATTCTATTTTGAGTATAAGCGCTACTGGTATAAAGGTTAATAGGATACTGAAAGTTTGCAGCTAGCGGTTTCGTTTTCTAAGTGCTAATGTGGATTCTGATCTCCACTCCTCCAATGTATCTATTTGCGGTACAAGCGCAACAGAGTAAAGGTTGGAGGGATACTTAGACAATGTAAATTATTGAGCGGTATTCAGCTTAAATATACTTCATCCAGGCACACTCACATACATACCGGTTTAAATTAAATTCTAATAACACATTCGTTCTACAAGTCACACTGCTGGTTTGTTAAAAAGGAGAAATAGTCTCCGGTAGCCCTGACATGTTTCGCCAAAACGGCTTTGTCAAAGGTGGGGCGCCCGCCATTCATAGAGCTTTTTATTGGCCGGTCTGAGGGAGGCTTGTCCCTATTCTGCTGACCTGATTGGTTCCTCACCTCTCTCATTCTATAGGTTGAGAGGGAGGTGTGTGCCATCGTCACTGCTTAGTTTTGAACCACCCAATTGCGGTTACGGGATGTATTACACTCTAGTATGTTATTAATGCGAGGCTTAGGATTATGAGAATGAGATGGAAATATGGTACCAGATATATAACAATAAGGGGGAGGTTTGTTCATTTATTTAAATCTGTTGTGTGAATACGTATATTTATTTTATAATATTTCCTGTGCGCTGCTGGTTAAGGATAAGTGAAAAAGGGGAGGATGATTTTTTTAAAGAAAGAAATCAGACACTATTCCAAAAATAATAACTATGCTAAAAAAGTGACATAAAATCGAGCAAGGTTCCATGTTTTATGTTCCGTGACCTTATATTAACTGATTATGTATTCCGTTTAGATAGGCTGAAGGATAATCCATACCCGTGATGGTCATGTCTAGTTGGAGCTAGAGTGTGTGATTAACGTGAGTCGTGGAAAAGGGAGAATATTTCACTCGTCATTACCTCATTTGAGTGGCAAGAAATTCAGTGTCAAAAAGATTTTTTGATTCCAGGTTTAGATCTCTGTCTGGAAAATAGATTGAAATTACACTAGAATAAGGAGGGTTTGAAGTGCGTGCTGGGTCCTCTTATACCCTTATGTATCTCTTTAGAGTGGGTGCCGTAGTGGCAAAGTGAAAAGTGCAAGGGGAGTGTGGTAAGCTATAAAAAGAGGGTGACTGTACCTGAATAAACAAATATAATAATCTAGTGCTAGTGACGTGCAGTGAAAAACATCTATAAATTATTGGTGAAACAGACAAGAGGGAAGGGGAAATGTTGGATGTATCTCAATTTTTATATAAAAAATATATATAACGGAAAAAACTTGATAATAATAACGAATTATAATGGCAGTGCTTCACTAGATGGCCTCTGTGTTCCATCATTTTTGCACGGTCCAAATTAATTCTAATATTCATATATCATTAGTTATGTCAAAATTGAGATAACATGACTGTTATTTGATTTTATATATTTTTTTCGTCACTTATGGATATTTACGTTCCTCTCAGCTTAATAATATTACCCCTATTAGGTGTATATGAGATTTAATCCATGTCTCCCTATTTGTGTTGTTAGGTTGTTCATATAGCATGTTTTTACCTGGGTTTTTCGGTATAAATATTAAAATATTAATCCCATGTTCTTGTTTATATCTAGTTTTAACTTAGGGATTTTTATTTTACAGAAAACAATAATAATTGTTTTGTTCATTTAACCCTTTAGGGTATACACTATCTTGTAAATATATCCATCTACATTCTGCTCTGAGTAGGGCCTGTTCAATATTGCCCCCTCTAATGCCCAAGGATATATTTTCTATTCCTTGGCATTTGAGCTCTCTCGGATTAGAATGATGGCGTGTCAGAAAGTGAGATGCCACAGAAGATATAGTTTTGCCATCTTCCAGGTCCTTGGCAGCATTTTTGATGTTTCTTATATGCTCCTGTAATCTGACTCTGAGTTGTCGGCTGGTCATCCCAACATAGATCTTGGAACAGTTGCAAAACAGTACATATATTATATTTTCAGATATGCAGCTGATGTAATTTTTCATTTTGTGAGTGTGGCCAAACCGATCTTGTATCATGTCTGTCTTGCGTATGTGTTTACATGTTGAGCAAGTGCCGCAAGGAAATGATCCTGCCCGAATGGCAGTCCTAGTTTTCGCCACTTGAAAGTGGCTGCGGGATACCATACTTTTTATATTCTGGGTTCTTCTGTATCCTATTTTGACTCTGTCCCCAACTATTGGCTTCAGATCTTGGTCTAGAGTTAAGATGTGCCAGTGTTTATTCAATATGTGGCTTATTGCATGAACCTGTGGATTGTATGTTAGAATCAATCTTGTTTGTTCATCCTGTTTTTTAGTTTTTTTGCGTAGTAAGTCAGTACGGTTGGATTGGATTGCCCTATATTTGGCTCTTTTTATATTTCTCTTGCTGTAACCTCTGTCCTGTAATTGTTTTTCCAGCAATTCTGCTTGTTCATTAAAGAGCTGGTTGTTGCTACAATTTCTCCTTATCCTTAGAAATTCACCGACAGGTAGTGATTTAGTTGTCCTCTTCTGCCCCATCGGATGACCACTGGTGCCCGGCTGGGTGAAGACGGCTCAAGATAGGGTGATCTTCAATGGTGTAGTGTTAGTTTTTTTTAAGGGGAGATCGGGTGGGTTTTAGAGTAGGGGTGTGTGGGTGGTGGGTTGTAATGTTGGGGGGTATTGTATTTCTTTTTTTACAGGTAAAAGAGCTGATTTCTTTGGGGCAATGCCCCGCAAAAAGCCCTTTTAAGGGCTGGTAAAAGAGCTGATTACTTTGGGGCAATGCCCCGCAAAAGGCCCTTTTAAGGGCTATTTGTAATTTAGTTTAGGATAGGGAATTTTATTATTTTGGGGGGCTTTTTATTTTATTAGGGGGCTTAGATTAGGTGTAATTAGATTAAACTTCTTGTAATTTTTTTTTATTTTTTGTAACTTAGTGTTTGTTTGTTTTTGTAATATAGTTTAGTTTATTTAATTGTATTTTATTTTAGATAATTGTAGTTAATTTATTTAATTAATTTATTGATAGTGTAGTGTTAGGTGTATTTATTTTACAGGTAATTTTGTAATTATTTTAACTAGGTAGCTATTAAATAGTTATTAACTATTTAATAGCTATTGGACCTAGCTAAAATAAATACAAAGTTACCTGTAAAATAAATATAAATCCTAAAATAGCTACAATGTAATTATTAATTATATTGTAGCTATCTTAGGGTTTATTTTATAGGTAAGTATTTAGTTTTAAATAGGAATAATTTAGTTAATAATATTAATATTATTTAGATTTATTTAAATAATAATGAAGTTAGGGGGTGTTAAGGTTAGACTTAGGTTTAGGGGGTAATATATTTAATGTAGGTGGCGGCGGTGTAGGGGGGTCAGATTAGAGGTTAATATATTTAATGTAGGTTGCGGCGGTGTAGGAGGGGTCAGATTAAAGGTTAATATATTTAATATAGGTGGCGGTGGTGTAGGGGGGTCAGATTAGGGGTTAATAAATTTAATGTAGGTGGCGGCGGGGTCCGGGAGCGGCGTTTTAAGGGTTAAACACTTTATTTAGGTGCGGCGGGGTCCGGGAGCGGCGGTTTAGGGGTTAATACATTTATTATTAGGAGTGAGAGGGGGAATTGCGGATATAAGGGTATACGTGTCGAGCTTATTTTTGGGAGGCAGGTTAGACAGTTACGGGAGATTTAATACTTTAGTTAGTTTTTTTAGGTGCAGGCAGTTTCTAAAGTGCTGTAAGTCACTGGCGACTCCAGAAATTTGTAGTTACGCTCATTTCTGGACATCGCTAGTTTGTCCGACTTACGGCACTTTAGCAACTGCCGGCGGGGTATATGTAATACCCCGATGTGCGAGGTGAAACTATGGGCGGCGCAGGTTCCCTCGCTTGCGCCGAAAACTACGCCGTATATCGGATCGCGCCCCAAATCGGGAGTATAGAGCCTAAGGCGGGAGCCTACTATTAAGCCACAACACCCCCCCCCCCTCACCCCCGGCTACACCGGGTTACCAGTGCTGACAGCTGATACCTATCTTACTGAGCTTCTACTTTACAACACTGGATAAGGCAACTTACCATTATCATACTCATAGTCCAGCAATTCAGAATTTTTCACCTCCCTTACAAAAAAAAACACACCAAAATGGCGACTGCATGAGAGACAGATTTAATGCAAACACTAGACCAAAGGTTTGCTAAAATAGAGCGCCTATTGTACAAACTGTACCAAAAATCTCTACCTAGTACTTTCCTAGAGAATGCTGAACTTTCCATAGAGAAAGTACCTGAAAAGGATCCTGGGCTAGATATACCAAATGATGTGTCAAGTAAGAACTACCAGATTATACAAATTACTCCAAAGGAGGTACTTTCCCTTACACATATTTTCTCAGCTAAACTTGAGCACTGGGTGTTAATCACAGACACTCAGGATGACCTGCGCAATCACCATGCTAAGCCACCATGCCGGCTACCCAATCACTCTGAGCCTTTGATCACTTATCTTGCAATGCAAGCAGAGCCAGCATAGCATCATATGGCCTTATTGATTGCTATGGCAGAAAAAGTTTTCATTCCTTTACCACAAACCTCTAAAGATACAGCTCTGTCACTCCACCGGGTCCCGAATCCACGGCGCTCAGTGGGGACATAAAAACATTCGATGAAAGACCAGCAATTATTGGACTTGTAATTTATCCGACTGTGAGGCTTCTTACCAACGGCATACCAGGCACAATTCCACAGTACTCCCCTCACTTCTTTGCAGTATTAACCCAGGCAAACATAAGATTTGACACAGGCTAAAGAGACCCCCGAACTAACATTACTAGTCTTATATGCTTTAGAAACTTGCATATTTCTTACTTATTGTTTGTTGGTTTACTAATCTTAATTTTACATAGTTAAAGGTTCCACAAATATTTTATCAATACTGACACCTTCTTTAGCACTTAAAGTATACATTACCAACATCAGTGTCTGAAGTATCTAGCTGATAGCTGCTGTATAACAAATAGAGAGTAAACTGTTGCATTATCAGTACCAGTCCTACGTTGATAATTATGCAGTTTTTATAAGATATTCTAAGATGGTTCCAGGCTAACAAGCTTTTCTATACCTTCCAATTTGCAAGATAGCACTGTGGCAGAGTTTGTATAGCAGGGTAAAATCAGGGGAACATATATATACCGTATATATCTATATATACATATGGATGAATGTGGGTATATACCAGGTCATAAGCAAGTGAATTTATATAAATATGCCTAAGTAAATACACTTAGAGGCCTATTTATCAAGCCGTCAACAGCAAATATGCTGGAATTCCGCAGCGTAATTGTGGCGAGCCTGATTCGCCCTATTTATCAAAGCCTACCGACTGGCAAAAGTTGAAATGTGTGACGTAACATACGATCCGCCAGTCTCAGTCCAACACAGATCGATGCTTACGTCATTACAAATGTTCCGAATACAAATCCGGCACTATCTGACTACTTTTGCAAGTTATCAACTTTCTAACAGGTACGCTCGCCACTATTCCGGCCCAGTTTACCTGGTTTTCAATCCGCCGCCCTGGAGGCCGTGGAAGCCATAGGAATCAATGGGAGTCTGAAAGCAGTGAAAGCTTATGTTCGCTGCTGCCCGATATCCCATTGATTTCTATGGTAGAATAAAAGTTACGTTTACACCTAACGCCCTAACATGTTCCCCGAATATAAACACCCCTAATCTGCCGCCCCCAACATCGCCGCCACCTACATAATGTTATTAACCCCTATCCTGTCACTACCGGACCCCACCGCCACCTAAATAAATATATTAACCCCTATCCCGCCGCACCCAGAGCCAACCACAACTAAATAAATGTATTAACCTCTATACCACCGCTCCCCGAGCCCCCCCGCAACTAAATAAATGTATTAACCCCTAAAAGCCTTGCCTCCCACATCACTACTACTTACTAAACCTATTAAACCCTAAACCGCCAGCCCCCCACATCGACATAAACTAAATTAGCCAATTAACCCCTAAACCTAACAACCCGCTATGTTTACATTAAAATTACCTCATCCCTATCTTATAATAAATTTAAACTTACCTTTAGAATTAAATTAAACTACATTAAACTATTAATTAACCTACCCTAACTATTATACTAAAATTACATTAAATTATATTAAACTACTAATTAATCTACCATAACTGTTATACTAAAATTACATTAAACTACAAATTAAATTAACTATATTACATATTGAAAAACCTAACCCTACTCAAATTATTTAAATCTACAATAAATAATTACTAAGTTACAAAAAACTAACAACTAAGTTACACAAAATAAAAAACACTAAGTTGCAAATAAAATAAACACTAAATTACACAAAATGAAAAATAAATTATCAAATATTTAAACTAATTACACCTAATAAAAAGCCCCCCTAGAATAAAAAAAACTCTAGCCTACAATAAACTACCAATGGCCCTTAAAAGGGCCTTTTGCAGGGCATTGCCCCAAAGAAATCAGCTCTTTTACCTGTAAATAAAAATATAAACAACCCCCCAACAGTAAAACCCACCACCCACACAACCAACCCCCCAAAAAAAATTCTAGCTAAAAAACCTAAGCTCCCCATTGCCCTGAAAAGGGCATTTGGATGGGCATTGCCCTTAAAAGGGCATTTAGCTCTTTTTCCGCCCAAAGTCCCTAATCTAAAATTAAAACCCACCCAATAAACCCTTAAGAAAACCTAACACTAACCCCCGAAGATCCACTTACAGTTTTTAAAGACCCGACATCCATCCTCAACGAAGCGGCAGAAGTCTGCAGCAAAGCCGGCAGAAGTCTTCATCCAAGAGGGCCGAAGTCTTCATCCAAGCCGGCAGAAGTCTTCATCCAGACGGCATCTTCTATCTTCATCCATCCGGCGCGGAGCGGCTCCATCTTCAAGACATCCGGCGCGGAGCATCCTCTTCTTCCGACGTCTTCTGGAACAATGAAGTTTCCCTTTAAATTATGTCATCCAAGATGGCGTCACTTACATTCTGACTGGCTGATAGAATTCTATCAGCCAATAGGAATTAAGGTGGAAAAAAATCCTATTGGCTGTTGCAGTCAGCCAATAGGATTGAGCTTTCATCCTATTGGCTGTTCCAATCAGCCAATAGGATTGAGCTTGAATTCTATTGGCTGATTGGAATAGCCAATAGAATGCGAGCTCAATCCTATTGGCTGATTGGATCAGCCAGAAGACATCGGAAGAAGAGGATGCTCTGCGCCGGATGTCTTGAAGAGGGAGCCACTCCGTGCCGGATGGATGAAGATAGAAGATGCCGTCTGGATGAAGACTTCTACCGGCTTCACTGAGGACTTCTGCTGCTTCGTTGAGGATGGATGTCGGGTGTTCAAAAACTGTAAGTGGATCTTCAGGGGTTAGTGTTAGGTTTTTTAAGGGTTTATTGGGTGGGTTTTATTTTTAGATTAGGGGTTTGGGCTGAAAAAGAGCTAAATGCCCTTTTAAGGGCAATACCGATCCAAATGCCCTTTTCAGGGCAATGGGGAGCTTAGGTTTTTTAGATAGGTTTTTATTTGGGGGGGGGGGTGGTTGTGTGGGTGGTGGGTTTTACTGTTGGGGGTATTTGTATTTTTATTTACAGGTATAAGAGCTGATTTCTTTGTGGCAATGCCCCACAAAAGGCCCTTTTAAGGGCCATTGGTAGTTTATTGTAGGCTATGTTTTTTTTTTATTTTGGGGGGACTTTTTTATTTTCATAGAGCTATTAGATTAGGTGTAATTAGTTTAAATATTTGATAATTTATTTTTATTTTGTGTAATTTAGTGTTTATTTTTTTTGTAACAGTGTTTTTTATTTTGTGTAACTTAATGTTTTTTATTTTGTGTAACTTAGTTGTTAGTTTTTTGTAGCAGTAATTTTTAATAGTAGATTTAAATAATTTGAATAGGGTTAGGTTTTTAAATATGTAATATAGTTAATTTATTTAAAGTTTAATGTAATTTTAGTATAACAGTTAGGGTAGATTAATTAGTAGTTTAATATAGTTTAATGTAATTTTAGTATAATAGTTAGAGTAGGTTAATTAATAGTTTAATATAGTTTATTTTAATTCTAAAGGTAAGTTTAAATTTATTATAAGATAGGGATGTCGTAATTTTAATGTAAAGTTAGCGGGTTGTTAGGTTTAGGGGTTAATAGCTTAATTTAGTTTATGGCGATGTGGGGGGCTTGCAGTTTAGGGGTTAATAGGTTTAGTAAGTGGTAGTGATGTGGGAGGCCAGGGGTTTAGGGGTTAATACATTTATTTAGATGCGGAGGGCTCCGGGTGCGGCGGGATAGGGGTTAATAACTTTATTAGAGTTGCAGTGGGCTCCGGGAGTGGCAGGATAGGGGTTAATAACTTTATTAGAGTTGCGGTGGGCTCCAAGAGCGCAGGGATGGGGGTTAATAACTTTATTAGAGTTGTGGTGGGCTCCGGAAGTGGTGGGATAGGGGTTAATAACTTTATTAGAGTTGCGGTGGGCTCCAGGAGTGGCGGGATAGGGGTTACTAACTTTATTTAGTTGCGGCGGGGTCCGGGAGCGGCGGGATAGGGATTAAACATTTTAGTATAGTGGCGGTGTTTAGTGACAGGGTATAAATAAAGCTGGGAAAAAGCCGAATAGCAGCGAGATCGATGACTGTTAGTTAACAACAGTCCGCTGCTCATCGCCCCGTACTTGGTGCACGGCTTTTTGACAGCTTTTTTGATAAATAAGGAGAGCGTATTCAGGTCCGCGGCCGCGATGTTAGGCGAGCATATTTGTGCCGGCGAATGCAGCATAGTTGACGGCTTGATAAGTAGGCCTCTTAGACTTCACTGTTAGCAGCCGAGATGGGAGTTGAAGTGGATATAAATTGCAATATATGCGCATTAGTTTTAACCCCCCTGCCTACATTTGACCTAATCAATATAGTCCACTAAGACATATTTATCTCATTTTTATTCATGTACCTGACACCTTATTGTTAACAGATCCCTAGGGGTGCAATGAGTCACCAAGCCTCATGTCCCTGTGACACAAAGTGCCATGCTATACCCTTGACATTACTATATAAAGCTTGATAGATATGGGATATTGTCATCTTAAAGGTCTATACTGCCAACTTAGCTTTTAGTTCCTCAGATTTACTAGCCTATTGAATTATAATAGGTGTTGTTATATACACATCACTGTACATCCTTGTTTTCAGAGCAGGTTTCCTTTAATTGTGGAGATTTTTTTTTGACTATGTGCTTAATTTATCAAGCTTCAAAAGCACCTTTTGATCCTTGAGGTGTAGGCCTGCACAAAACAGGTAAGAACAGTTAAGAAGCTGGGGTTGGTTTCCAATAAAGCATCACTCTGCATTTTAAGTAATTTACCTCTTCAGATAGTGAACTTAAATCACCCCTGTATTGACTTCCTGTTCTTATGCAGTGGGAAGGGCAGCACAAGTAAAAACTTGCGCAATGATAAATGCAGGTGGTGGATTTATGCATCTCTAATCCAGTTTGCAGGTCAGCCAAATCTACGGTTGGGTACCTTGTCTGGCTGCAGAATAATAGATAAATGGGGGCCTGTGCCTGCACATGCCAGATGAATCCTACCTTGGGAGTCCCAGAACAAGAATTCAAAATGGATGCTGAAAGTTTCACTACAAGAGGATGTGGTTACAGAGCGAATTTTGAATTAAAACATCTTACTTTTTTACACATTGATATTCAGGTTTTCTAGCCAGCTCATATGGTAGTACCATATGGGTAACATGTCCCTTTAATTAAACTTTTTATTTACTGCTAGAGCTTCTCTCATAATACACCACTGCAGCTAGCATGGAGTGTCAATCAACCCGATCGTATTCAATCGGGTTGCTTTCTGTCCACCACCTCAGAGCAGGCGGACAAGTCTTTAGACCGCTGCTTCATAACTTCTGTTTCCAGCGAGCCTGACGGCTCGCCGGAAACACGGGGCATCAAGCTCCGTACAGAGCTTAATAAATATGCCCCTATATGTTAAGAGGAGTATCAGATACAAGTTTATATTTCCTTTAGAGCAGGATATTCTTCAATGGTATAAAAAGTCTATAGTGTAATAACATGACCATTTATGAATTATGATCACATAACTGCGACCAACAGTGTGGTTATATCTACTGCTTGTTTGAACCCTGAGAAGGTATATATGTACGGGCATATATGCAGGGTTTTGTTGTTATGAAAATGAGCAACCAATCGCACAAGAACAGGTCTTGTCCATCATCCCGGATAAATACGTCTGGGGGATTTAACTCTGGACCTCAGAGGCGGTGCTTATGTTAAGAAGCAGAAGCATTACAAATTCTGCTTCTTAACTTGCATAAGTGAGCCCGCACCTCAAGGTTTCCAAATCTGCATCCACAGCTTGATTAATTGAGACCTATGCATTGAACCCCCTGAAAGCCAGTTAGAGTCAGTGATGAAAAAGATGACATACTCTAATTTGTTAGCAGTTCTTCTTTATTCAACCTGTAATAACATCATATAACATATTATTTCAAGCTTTAGATAAATATCATCAGACTACACATGAAATAAAAATTAAATATGATTTATACTTCCCCATTGTTTTATATTACAATAAGTGTTGCTTTTCATCAGACAATATTTGTTTGTATATATAAAGTCAATTTTAAAAACAAAACTACAGTTATGGATGGTTCATCTTAAAATAAATAAAGGGATAACAGCATAAGGTCATATGTTCTTGGAACATTAGTGCAAAAATGCCACTGGAGAACACTAAACCAGAGGACAAAGTAGCTGAGAGCGATATAAATCTTCCTGGAAACAGTCAGCACAGATTTTATAGCTGGTGTGGTTTTTCCTAGTCTATCATCAAGAAAATTCAAGTGAGTCATTCTGCTATTTCTTCTTTTTTTTGTACTAAGGAATATGGTTATGTTTACTGAACTGGGATATATCAGAAAACATTATAAATAGCAGAAAATACTTCCTGATTTGTTTCATAAAATCAGATTGCTTCTGGGTATCATATGAGTCAAAAAGCTGGGCTTACAAAAAGATCTTCTGAACTACAAATGATGTGTAAGGTCTTTATTTGTGAGTCAGATTATTAATAACCCAGTGCGTCAAATTTTTTTTTCAAATACTTTCCATCTACATTATGAAAACCAGAAAAAAAAGATTGCTTTTTGAAGTTCGTCATTATTTTATCATTGTGTTAAGAATGAAAAGATGAAGGTTGTAAAAGCCTTTTTGAGAAAGTCTTTTGTGGTGTTAAAATAATGTGTCACGTTTGCAATTTGAAAAAGCTTGTTTAATGAAGATGGAAGTAAAAATGACAAATGATTTAGAGTTCAGATTTTTTTTAATGTTCAATTTTACTTCTCTTGACATCAATTGTTTCCATGAGAGCATACCTGTGTATTCTTAGGAGTGGGTTCATGACTTGAGCACTATATTGCAACAGCATTTATACCAATGTCCTACATATACTGCTCCAGTCACTTGCATGTTCCAATGACATATGTTTTCATGGAAAACAGGACGCAAGTTTCAACAAAGGGTACCAAGAAAATTTGACTTTAGAAGTAGATAGGAAATAGGAAAGCATGTTTTTAATTGTATGCTCAATCTGAATAATAAAAGTTTAATTTAGACTTCCATGTCAATTTTTTTTCATGATTTCATGATTCAGAGTGTGCAGTTTCATGCAACTTTCCTATATATTTTCTTTCTCATATTTACTTCATTCTCTTGATACCATTTGTTAAAGCTGCAGGAATGCACTAATGTGAGCTAGCTGAACACATCAGGTCAGCCAATTATGAGATCAATCAGCAGCTAGCTCCCAGAAGTGTTTCCGGGAAACCAGTGGTTCACAAGTTCAGATGGTCTATTTTTTTATTTTTTTTTAAATAATCTTTATTGAGGTAAGCAAAACAATAGTTATAGTCATATTACATGTGAGAATTTTGAAACAGTCATAAACACTAACACAAAGATTAAGGAACAATCATATCATACCTTCCAATAATATAAGTATAAATGCCACATTACCAAGGAATAATGATACTTATGCCTTGTAGTACAGAAAAAAAGAAGCCTATAATTCTCTTAAAGTTAAAAAAACAATAGCAATACCGCATTACTCAGTGGAGTGTTAATATCATTTGCATGCAAACAATATTTAGCGCTCCACTTGTAATCTAGCCCTTAATGTGTACTTAAAGGGATAGTAAACACCAAAAAGTGTATTGTTTAAAAAGATAATCCCTTTATTTACCATTCCCCAGTATTACATAACCAACCCTGTTATAGAAATATACTTTTTACATCTGTAATTACCTTCTATCTAGGCCTCTGCAGACTGCCTCCTTATCTCAGGTCTTTTTGAAAGACTTGCATTTCAGGCAATTAGTGCTGACTCTTAAATAACTCCATCTGCAGGAGCACAATGTTCAAGGGCTTAGAAATTAGCATATGAGCCTACATAGGTTTATGTTTCAACTAACAATACCAAGAGAACAAAGCAATTTTTATATTAAAAGTAAATTAGAAAGTTGTTTAAAATTACATGCCCTATCTGAATTATGAAAATTTCATTTGGACTTTACTATCCATTTAAAATGTTAAAATGAGTCATGCAAAAACACCTAAATTGCGAGCTGGCTACTATTTATAAATGTTTAGGACAGCCCTAATAATCAGTTACTTGCAGAGCTATGTAATGTAGTTAACTTTAGGAGAGATTTAATGGGCGCGATTACATATGCACCTTTAGTCTGGTATTGCCCTCACATATACAGCACCACATATAAATGCGGCGCATATATTTTACCCTTCGCCCGCTAATTTTACTCCCATAAACTAACATAGAACTGCGTCGCAAGTCGTTATCACATATTCAGCGCAAGGACTTACGTGGTGAAAATGGTGACATTTTACTCCATTTTCAACTAACCACACATAGGCAGGCGCAGCAAGCCTTGCGCTGTGTATGTGAGCTTCGTAACTCACTGGAAGTATTAACAAACACCTAACACATGCGCAGGATCTATCCACCTGTTAACCGCCACCGCAATAACTAATAAAGTATATTAACCCCTAATACACCAACCCCCACATCGCAATATGCCTAATTAAACTATTAACCCCTAATCCGCCATTCACCCACATCGCAATCTACCTAATAAAAGTATTAACCGCTAATCCGCCATCCCCCACATCACAAAGTAACAAATTAAGTTATTAAGCCCTAAACCGCCAACCTCCAACCCCCCACATCGCAATAAACCTAAATAATATATTAACTCCTAAACCGCCAACCTCCCACAACACAAATAACTAATTTAATTACTAAGCCCCATAACCTAACACCCCCTAAAGTAACCCCAATTACCTAAAATGAAAAAATACTAAATTACAATTAAAATAAAAAAACTAAATTAAAATTAATCTAAAATTACAAAAAAAAGTTTAACATTACAGAAAATAATAAACCAAATGATCAAAAAATAGTAAACAAACCAACCCAAAATAAAATAAACTAAAACTAAAAAAACCTAAGCTACCCATTGCCCCTAAAGTGGCATTTGTATGGGCATTGCCCTTAAAAGGGCATTCAGCTCTTTTACAAGACAATTAAAAAACTACCCAAAAATAAAAAAAATCCTAAATCTAACCCCCAAAAAGGAAGGTACCTGAAGTCCAGCGGAGAAGGTCTTCTTCGAGGTGGTGAAGTCTTCTTGGAGGCGGCAATATCTTCTTCATCAAGGACCTCTTTTATCTTCATCAAGGACCAAGCCGGCATGGAGCAGAGGTGACCGCGGAACAGAAGACCGGCAACCGTGGAGCCATCAAATGTGGAGATCCTGTTCATACGATTGTCACCGCACACTGAAGATGGAATGCAAGGTACCCGTTTGAATAAGCCAATAGGATTTGAGCTACTGAAATCCTATTGGCTAATTCAAATCAGCCAACAGTATTTCAGTAGCTCTAATCCTATTGGCTGATTTAAAATGTTCATCCGATAGGAATGCAAGGTATCCCATATTTAAAAGGGTACCTTGCTCTCCATCTTCAGTGTGTGCGACGACTATATTATGAAGAGGATCTCTACCCTTGATGGCTTCGCAGTCGGCGGTCTTCTGTTCCGCGGTCACCTCTGCTCCATGAAGGCTTGGTCCTGGATGAAGGTAGAAGAGGTTGCCACACTGGAAGATAATAGAGCCACCTCCAAGAAGACTTCACCGCCTTGAAGAAGACCTTCTCCGCCGGACTTCAGGAACGGTGAGTACCTATTTTGGGGTTAGATTTAGGAATTTTTTTTTAGATTAGGGTTTTAATGGGCTTGTAAAAGAGCTGAATGCCCATACAAATGCCCATTTAGGGGCAATGGGTAGCTTAGGTTTTTTTATTTTGGGGGGTTTGGTGGGTAGGGGGGACTTAGTATTTTTAAATGTAAAAGAGCTTTTTAATTTAGGGCAATGCCCTACAAAATGCCCTTTGGGCGGTGTTTTTAATTTGGGGGGCTTTTTTATTTTTATAGGGATTAGGTTTAATTTTTTTATTTTTGATCATTTGGTTTAATATTTTTGTAATGTTAGACTTTTACATTTTTTTGTAATTTTAGATTAATTTAAACTTAGTTTTTTTATTTTGAAAGTATTGATAGTTTTTTTATTTTAATTGTAATTTAGTATTTTTTAATTTTAGGTTATTTAGAGGTGTTAGGTTAGGAGGCTTAGTAATTAAATTAGTTGTTTGCGTTAAGGGGGGTTGGCGGTTTAGGTGTTAATAGGTTAATTAGGTTTAATGAGTTGTTGGGAGTTGGCGGTTTAGGGGTTAAAAGTGTTGATAGGTACTTTGCATTGTGGGGGGTTTGCAGATTAGGGGGTAATAGTCTTGATAGGTAGTTGGTGTTGTTGGTGAATGGCAGGTTAGGGGTTAATACATATATTAGGTAGATTGCGATGTTGGTGAATGGCAGATTAGGGGTTAATACTTATATTAGTTAGATCGCAATGTGGGTGAATGGTGGATTAGGGGTTAATACATATATTAGGTATATTGTGTTGTGGGGGGTTGGCAGTTTAGGGGTTAATACTTGTATTATTATTTGCAATGTGGGGGATTTTGACGTGTCGGGTTTATTTTTGGGAGGCAGGTTAGACTTTTACAGGAGAGTTAACTTTTTTTATTATGCGCCAGCAGTTTCTAAACTGCTGTAAGTCACTGACGACTCCAGAAATATGTATTTACGCACATTTCTGGACATCGCTAGTTTATCTGACTTAGGGCAGTTTATGAACTTCCCCTATGTGCAGAGTAAAATTACGGGCGACGCAAGTTTTAGCAGTTACGATGAAGCCTGTGCTGCATATGTAATCTCGCCCAATATGTGATATAAACCCCTTAAGGACCGAGCACTTCAGACAAAAACTTCCCCAAAAGACCAGAGCATTTTTAGCATTTTTGCCATCACTACATTTAAACAGAAATAGAGCCGCTGCTCCATAACCTGTCCACCTGCTCTGTGGCGGCAGACAGACATTGCCGGAAATCAACCCAATCCAATACAATCGGGTGGATTGACACCCCTTGCTATGATTGGCTGCGAATCTGCAGGGGGTGGTATTGCACCAGCAGTTCACAAAAAGGGCTGGTGCAATGATAAATGCTGAGAGCGTATGCTGTCGGCATTTATCGATGTGCAGTGAACATGATCCGCAATATTGGATCATGTCCGCTCACATCATGATAAATAGGCCCCTAAGACTTCCTACCAGTGTATCCTGCATATCTTTTGCACTGTTGATCCTGTTTACCTATGTATCCTGCATATCTTTTGCACTGTTGATCCTGTTTACCTATGTATCCTGCATATTTTTTGCACTGTTGATCCTGCATATCAGTGTATCCTGCATATCTTTTGCACTGTTGATCCTGTATATCAGTGTATCCTGCATATCTTTTGCACAGTTCAGCTGTATATCAGTGTATCCTGCATATCTTTTGCACAGTTCAGCTGTACATCAGTGTATCCTGCATATCTTTTGCACAGATCAGCTGTATACCAGTGTATCCTGCATATCTTTATCACAGTTTAGCTGTATACCAGTGTATCCTGCATATCTTTTGCACTGTTGAGCCTGTATACCAGTGTATCCTGCATATCTTTTGCACAGTTCAGCTGTATATCAGTAAATCCTGCATATATTTTGCACAGTTCAGCTGTATACCAGTGTATCCTTCATATCTTTATCACAGTTTAGCTGTATACCAATGTATCCTGCATATCTTTTGCACAGTTTAGCTGTATACCAGTGTATCCTGTATATCTTTTGCACACTTCAGCTGTATATCAGTGTATCCTACATATCTTTTGCACAGTTCAGCTGTATATCAGTGTATCCTGCATATCTTTTGCACAGTTCAGCTGTATATCAGTGTATCATGCATATCTTTTGCACTGTTGATCCTGTATATCAGTGTATCCTGCATATATTTTGCACAGTTTAGCTGTATACCAGTGTATCCTGCATATCTTTTGCACAGTTGATCCTGTATATCAGTGTATCCTGCATATCTTTTGCACAGTTTAGCTGTATATCAGTGTATCCTGCATATCTTTTGCACAGTTTAGCTGTATATCAGTGTATCCTGCATATGTTTTGCACAGTTTAGCTGTATATCAGTGTATCCTGCATATCCTTTGCACAGTTTAGCTGTATATCAGTGTATCCTGCATATCTTTTGCACAGTTGAGCCTGTTTACCAGTGTATCCTGGATACCATATGTGCCTTTTAAGACAAGTCTATAGACATGTGTTCCCAGCACTACTGTGTCATGAAGGTCAAGTCTGCATTCCTATACTACCTTGTCCTTGTACTAATGTTCAAAGACTAATTTTGCATACCAGGGTACTTTCCTTACTTCTGTATGTTTCTTCAATTTTTACCTGTCTACAGTCTAGTACAATACTCATGAGCCTCTTGCTGAGCAATACCAGTATCTCTGTATTTGGCCAGTCATACCTAGTTTTCTTTCTGCCTCTCTGGTATCACTTTAGCCTCTGGGGTAGATTTAATAAGCAGCGGATGTTGCTATCTACCCCCATAGTTAAACAGAAGTTAAGAAGCAGTGGTCGTAAGACCACTGCTCCTTAACTTCTCCACCACCTTTTAGTTGGCGGACTGCAATCATCCCGATCAGATACGAATGTGCATGGGTCGGCATTGCACAAGCATTTCACCAGAAGTGCCTGTGCAATGTTAAATGCCGACAGCGTACACTACAGACATAATTTGTTACAGCGAATCATGTCCGCCCAGCATTTAATAAATTGAGTTATTAAAGGGAATTAATGAAAAAAAATGTGCTAGATAAGATCTGGGCTACACATAAAAAACAGGCAATCCCTAAGCCTGATAATGATCAGAGGTGCAAAAGATGGGTGTATATGTGTGCGCCAATACTGTGTAAAACACAAATGGCTATAGATCTTTTTAATAATGACTTCTTATTTGATTATCTATTTTGGTTCAATGAATTTTCTTATTTCTAAAACAAACAGTCCATAAAGTACTGATAATATGAGATTCACAATAAATATATAAAAAGATGTTTATACTAAAAGTTTGAATAATCAATGAATTTATTTGAGATAATAATTATTAATTCATACAAAAAAATATATATAAACAAAATACACACAGACAATGTAATAATATTACTTCTCCCTATTGGTACCAATCTGAGAGCTAAATAAATAATGATATTTCTAGTTAAAATATATAAATAAATGAATACATAGTTAGACAATCTAATCCAAAAGAAAAAATTAGATTCTAATGAGCTATCTAAAAATTATCTAAAAATTATTAAAAATTATTTATCTAAAAGA
This sequence comes from Bombina bombina, assembly GCF_027579735.1. NCBI lineage: Eukaryota > Metazoa > Chordata > Amphibia > Anura > Bombinatoridae > Bombina > Bombina bombina. The sequence continues at coordinate 156,416,335 of NC_069504.1, forward strand.
AGCCTTAAAAAGCCTTAAAGAGACCTTGTACAAGGTAATTTTAAATACTTCTCCTTAGAAAAAGTTCATCAGTTTATATGCTTATATTTTAACTTAAGCATATGTTTGTTTGTTTAGAGTGGTCCTCTCTTGTCTCAAAATCTGAGTAAGCAGTGTAAACAATAAGTCGGCATATGATGAAAAAAGAGAGAGAGTTATTACTCCAAACTCCAATATCCGTCTTCTCAGAACAAATAGCCTTAGAGGCTTAGAGGCGGTAAAATACTTTTTAAATAATGACTCAACAATTAAAAAAGAACAGGGTGATTTTATTTTGGATAGCATAGATTTTATCTTGAATCACAATTACTTCCAATTTGGTGATTCCTATTATTTACAAACATGTGGAACTGCAATGGGGACTAGGTTCGCACCCAGTTACGCGAACCTTTTTATGGGCCTTTGGGAGAAAGAATTTTTAGCTACCCAAGAACTGGGTGCGAGCCTAGTCCTCTTTAAAAGATACATAGATGATGTAATCATCATTTGGAGAGGGACATCAGAATCTTTAGAAAATGTCTGTATTAATATGAATAATAATAATCACAGCATCAGATTTACCAAAGAAATAAGTAAAGAATGTCTGAATTTCTTAGATTTACAAATTTATGTAGAGCAGGGAACACTAAATACAAGAACATATTTCAAACCGGTTGACAGCAACAACTTTATACACTCAACTAGCTGTCACCATTATCTATGGAAAAACAATATCCCTAAAGGCCAAATGATGAGGGTTAGAAAAAATTGCAATAAAAAAGAAGACTATCTAACTCAGTCACTCATTCTGAAAGAAAAATGTATTGAAAGAGGCTACAAAGATAATGTTGTGGAGGATATAAGACTAGATATAGAAAAAATAGATAGAAGAACCCTACTAACAAAGAAACAAAAGGAACCAGATAATGCACAAACTAGCACAATTAAAGTACCATTTATTACAGAATATAATGCCAATCATAAATTAACAGAGAAAATTATGAAGAAACACTGGCATATTTTAAAACAAGATAAAATACTAGGACCTCTAATAAGTTGGCCCCCACTACTATAAAGAAAAAACGAAATAACGATAGGGACTTAAAAGGAAACGAAATAAAAGGCTTTTTCCCTTATTTTATCTGAAAATCATGCAGACACTCACAGAAAAGAAAAACTATTTCTTTTTTTTTTTTTCAATTTTTTTTTTTTATTTATTTATTGCAATAAGTGTACCAAAAATATATAACCATGAGAAAAATACCACTTAAACATATAAAATCTTGAGAGGACATATCATAGTTTACAATATATACGGTACATACTTCAAATCACAGTCAAAAGCGACAACAAAATCAAAAGGGAACAAAAACAAAAACAAAAGGGAACAAAACCCCCCCCAAAAAAAAAAAAACCAAAGGGGTCCGCCCTCCTCCACTAACCCGATCACCCAGGCCCCCATCCACCCCCCAAGCATCACTCCTGACCCTCTACCCACTCTCTGGGGAAGTGACCTGCATATATATTTGTCAGTATAAACTCCGATTCACGGAATGGTTTTATCACCTTTCTTTGACATGCCGGGGGCAGAGACATAACGAAAGTTTCCCACTTCCGAAAGAAAGTGGCTAGATGATCTTCCTGGGGATAAGGAATATTAAATTGTTCTAGAGTAAATTGATTTAGTAAGGCTTTTTTGAAGTGGGATATTTGGGGTGCCTCTCGCGCTTTCCATAATTTAAGGATGAGAATGCGTCCCGTTAGTATAATTGTATTAATAAGACTACAATTTTTAGTTATACCTTGATAGTTTACCAAGAAAAAATTGATGGTCTAAGTGTAGGATTATGTTCATCCAGTAAGTTATCTTCTTCCAGTATTGGATAATTTTGGGACAAGCCCACAAGCAATGGAATAAATCCGCCTCTGCTGCCGAGCACCTGGAGCAAAAAATGTTAGTCTTATACCATTTAGATAACAAATTCGGTGTATGATACCTCTGTAGACCTATTTTAACTTGAGACTCTCTCCATGTAGTTGGAACCCAACTTTGTTGTATTATCTTGAAACTACCGATAATCGTCTGCTCTTCTATATCTGGAAGATAGGGAGACCATTTTGCTATCATATCAGTAATTTGAATATTAGAAGGCATTTGAACTATGAGTGCGTATAATGAAGAGATTGCATATACACCAGATGCGTATAAAGTTAGCCTCGCCTGGATATCTCCTAAAGACCAGTTATTTCCAAAGCTACAGAGTAATTCTTGGAGGTAATGTCTTATTTGCAAGTAAGCGTAAAACTCGTGTGTCCCCAACTCGAATTTCTGCACTAATTCTGCAAACATTACTGGCAAACCCGTATTTCCCAGGATCTGCCCCACAAATTTCAAACCTTTTGTCTCCCAATCCTTAAAGATCCGATTAGACAACCCGGGTAAAAAGTTAGGGTTACCACATATGGATAAATAGTTTGAGACATGTACAGGGCATTCTAGAGTGCTGCATAGTTTCTGCCATGCCACTATGACATTCTTGAACATGGATAGATAAAAGATGTTAGATGGTAGTGAAGTCAGGGGGCAATGGAGTAAGGCCTTCAGATAGAAGGGAGCGACCAACTCTGATTCCCAGGAGAAGGAGGAAATTTGCTCCTTTTCCGATAGCCAGTCTATCGCAGTCCTAGAAATACACGCTAGATTGTAAGCCTATATGTTGGGGAGAGCAAGACCCGCTGCCAGCTTGTTATTCATAAGTCGATAGCTTGCAATTCTAGGTTTGGAACCTTTCCATAGGAAGCGCGTGTATGCTTTATTATACCTAGTAACATCTTTTTTATGCAGAAATAGTGGTATATTTTGTAAAATATATAGGAGTTTGGGGAAAATAACTGTTTTAATCAGCATCACGTGTGCCGAAAGGGATATGGGTAATCCAACCCACTCCTCCAGTTTTTTACCGCATTGTTCCAGGCAATCCATAAAATTTGCCTTGTACCACTCCGCCGGATTACGCGATAATTTCAAACCTAAGTATGAGATTTGTAAAACTTCCAAAAATGGGTGATCTATAATAGATGATGGGTCCTTATGTAGCCATAATAGTTCTGATTTTGTGGTATTTATCTTATACCCTGATATCTCTCCAAAATCCGAAACAATACCCTGCAAAATTGGCAGCGCTGTTCTAAGGTTAGATAAAAATAGAAGTAGATCATCTGCATACAGAAGCAAAACGTGTTTCTCCCCTGCCAACGAAATACCCTCTAGCTCTTGCCGTAATAGTAAAGCCAAAGGTTCTAAACTAATGTTGAATAGAAGAGGGGAGAGGGGGCAACCCTGCCTAGTACCTCTATGTAAAGTCAGTCGTTGGGATAAAACATTATTAATAATCAGTGCAGATGTCGGAGCTCTATAGATTAATCTAATATAGTCATTACATTTTCCAGACAAGCCAAATTGCTCAAGGGAAAATAACAAATGTTCCCAATTGACACGGTCAAATGCCTCTTCTGCATCTACCGTTAAAATTGCTTTATCCTGATTGGGGAGCATCTGTCTATTCCAGTACGACTCAATTAGTATTAACAATTTACGCATATTTTTGACGGGATTTCGTCCTGGCATAAAATCCGATTGGTCCCCATGTATTATACTCCCAATACATGGTTTCAGACGGTTAGCGAGAATGGCGGCCAAAATCTTATAGTCCGTATTTAGGACAGATATGGGCCGATAAGAGTTGGGTGTCTCAGGGTCTTTGCCCTTTTTCAGAATTAGAGAGATATTCGCGGCGGCGAAATACTGGGAACAGCTCGAATTTTCTGAAAAATAATAATTAAATAACTTTTCTAATACCGGTACCACATGTGGTTCTAGGATCCTATAAAATTTGATGGGGAACGCATCAGGTCCGGCAGCTTTATTTGGTTTGGCATGTTTAATTGCAGCTGTTATCTCCTCTTCAGATATAGAAACATTTAGAGAGTTCCTCATTTCCTCTGACAGTTTTGGGACCTTTATCCTCTGCCAAAATTCTGTTTTCTTAATTGGATTCGGGGTCTCTGATTTGAATACCTCTTGAAAGTATTCCACAAACACCCTTTCAATATCGGGATGCTTCGTGAAACGTGCAGTACCCTGCTTAATTGCTGGAATGGCTTGCCTTGGGGCAGATTTAACCAACCTGGCCAAAAATTTTGCAGATCTTCCTTTATGACCGCCATACAATGCTTTCGATCTAATGTCCTCCTGAACGCTATTTTGTTTTATATGAATATCACGGACTGTCTTAGCATTTACATATGTCTCCCAGTGTTGTTTAATGGGATTATTAATATAAACTCTATATGCATTTTTGACTTGATTAGCCATTTGCCTATCAACCTGAGTATATTTCTTTTTCAAAGAAATAGTATAGGATTTTATCTCCCCACGCAGGACAGCCTTGGAGGCTTCCCAAAATACCTCAATCTTGTCAAAGTAGTTCCTATTATTCTTTGCGTAATCAACCCACTTGGATTGAAGCCACTTTTGAAAACTTACATTATTATTTAGGAATTTAGGGAAGAGAAAGCGATTACCACCTGCGTTTCTTAATGCCATATTACATGACAATGAAATGACCGCATGGTCCGATATTATAATATCTTCAATTTCTGAAGTCCAGTTCCAACCAAGAAGAGAGTCTGAAATCAAAAAATAGTCTATCCTGGACAACGCCTGCTGCGCTTGTGACATGCATGTAAATGTGCGACTATCTGGGTTCTGTGAACGCCAAATATCGATTAGACCTAATTGTGCACAAAATTTATGAAAAATACGAACCTTCCTACATCTCGCCTGCAGTGATCTTTTTTTCAAATTATCTAGCACGGTATCTGCAATCAGATTAAGATCACCAGCAATGATTAGATTACTGCCTATAAATTTATGTAGTTTACATGTTAACATAGACCAAAAATTATAGTCTATTTGGTTTGGACCATAAATATTGCATAATACATAATGTATTTTATTAATTTCGATTTCCAGTATTAAAAACCTCCCTTCCGGGTCTACATCCACATTATGCAAATGGTAATTCAAATTTTTATTGAGTAATATGGCCACCCCTCTTTTTCTAGATGAAGCAGGCGCTGCCACAACCTCCCCCACCCATTTGGATTTGAGTTTGGGAAATTCTTGGGGCTTAAGGTGTAATTCTTGGAGCAGAACTATATCAGGCTGGAATCTACCCAGATGTTTAATTATAGATTTACGTTTCATTGGGGAGGTTACGCCCCCCACATTCCAAGACAAAAGATTTAATTTACTTCCCATCACATTTTAAGCGTATATTGCGAATGAGGCAGATGAACGCGCCCGGGCAAACGGGTCGGGAGGAGGGGAAAAACAATTATTTCTAATACAAATAAAAAAGAATTTAAAATCCATGATTGTATTAGATGTACAGACAGCAATACGGTATATGTAATTCAGTGTAAATGTGGTCAGCAATACGTAGGGGAGTCGGAAAGACCCCTACGGGAAAGAATCAGAGAACACATTTTATCTATCGAAAACATGGACAAAGAAAGAAATAAGGACCTACCGGTTCCTAAACATTTCAAACAATGTAATGGAGGTAACTTAAAATGTTTTCAATATATGGGGGTAGCTAAATTGCCCAAACAAACAAGAGGAGGGGATGTACATAATAAGCTGCTGCAATTAGAGAGTAAATGGATTTTTAATCTTGACACATTACATCCTCAGGGCCTCAATCTAGAAATCGAACTAGGAAGCTTTTTTAAATAATAATTTTATAAAATAAAAAAATTTTACAAAATAATTTTAACATAACAGTGTTTCGTCCACCCTATTAAATTTTGGTTTTTCTAAGTGTTTTATATTACATGATCTCTTAAATCCTTTAAAATATTAAACAGTTCCTATAAAATAGTTTTAATTATAATACCACTTTTTTAGGTCCGTTATGAATTGATAATATGTTTTTCACTATTTATACCAACAATTATTTATTACTCTTTTAATAGTTAATTATTAATTCTTTGGATAATTAATTGTTAATTCATGTAAAACTATGCACCTTTTGTCATCTTGTTTTTATAAACCTTTTAGTTTTATAAGCTTTTAGCTTCTCAAATAAATTTCCTTAGAAACATATTACTAAAGTGCAAAAAGTTTTTTAAAGGGACACTGTACCCAATTTTTTTATTTTTGTAATTCAGAAAGAGCATGCAATTTTAAGCAACTTTCTAATTTACTCCTATTATCAATTTTTCTTCGTTCTCTTGCTATCATTATTTGAAAAAGAAGTCATCTAAGCTTTTTTTTGGTTTCAGTACTCTGGACAGCAATTTTTTATTGGTGGATGAATTTATCCACCAATTAGCAAGGACAACCCAGGTTGTTCACCAAAAATGGGCCGGCATCTAAGCTTACATTCTTGCATTTCAAATAAAGATGCCAAGAGAATGAAGAAAATTTGATAATAGGAGTAAATTAGAAAGTTGCTTAAAATTTCATTCTCAATCTGAATCACGAAAGAAAATTTTTGGGTACAGTGTCCCTTTAATACTGCAAAGTAAACGATACGTATAACAAACACAAACTGCACAAATATATCAACTAATTATGAACTCAATTAGTATGGACATTTCGATATAAAAAGACCCCATCAGTATCATCCGGTATGGTTTGACAAAGGCTCTAAGGAGCTGAAATACGTTACCAATACACGGATGATACACTGAGGACGCTGCTGAGGACGTTGCTAGGACCCTGCTAAGGAAAGCCAGGTTTCAATCCGGGATACAATCCGCCAACGTCACTTCCCGCACCTGTGGGCGTGTCTAAGGATCGACACGGGACTCTGTGTTTTAGCGCTACCCCTAAACTGACGAGCATTTGCAGCGGTTTCAAACGAGGTACTTTCTTCTGCTCTGAAATTGTTTCTTTTATATAAGTACGATTCACAAAGGAATAAACCAAAAGGCTATTTGTTCTGAGAATCTTACAGACGGATATTGGAGTTTGGAGTAATAACTCTCTCTCTTTTTTCATCATATGCCGACTTATTGTTTACACTGCTTACTCAGATTTTGAGACAAGAGAGGACCACTCTAAACAAACAAACATATGCTTAAGTTAAAATATAAGCATATAAACTGATGAACTTTTTCTAAGGAGAAGTATTTAAAATTACCTTGTACAAGGTCTCTTTAAGGCTTTTTAAGGCTTCTTTTAGATAAATAATTTTTAATAATTTTTAGATAATTTTTAGATAGCTCATTAGAATCTAATTTTTTCTTTTGGATCAGATTGTCTAACTATGTATTCATTTATTTATATATTTTAACTAGAAATATCATTATTTATTTAGCTCTCAGATTGGTACCAATAGGGAGAAGTAATATTATTACATTGTCTGTGTGTATTTTGTTTATATATATTTTTTGTATGAATTAATAATTATTATCTCAAATAAATTCATTGATTATTCAAACTTTTAGTATAAACATCTTTTTATATATTTATTGTGAATCTCATATTATCAGTACTTTATAGATTGTTTGTTTTAGAAATAAGAAAATTCATTGAACCAAAATAGATAATCAAATAAGAAGTCATTATTAAAAAGATCTATTGCCATTTGTGTTTTACACAGTATTGGCGCACACATATACACCCATCTTTTGCACCTCTGATCATTTAATAAATTGAGCCCTCTGAGTCTTCATCTTTCCTGTCATTGTAGTTTTGGGCATCATCTTGCCCAGTAGAGATCCTGTGATTCCTGGTGCCAGTATGTATATTTTTATTTGTCAGTGTCAGTCATCTTTCTCCAGGTCCTTTTCTTTACGAAGACTATAAAGTATAAACTAATACCATGGATGCTGAATCCTTAATTCTTAAAAATATTTTTTTTTTGATAAGGAGATTACCAGCCTGTTAGATGTCTGTAATTCAATATGAGAGTATATATATTTCTGGTTTGAAATAAATATTCATTGAGCTATCTAATCTGTATCATAGATACTGGAATGTACATATTATCTTTCAGTGCCTCTTCACTGACAGATAGTTCTTTGTCTGGATGTTCCAAGTATCTTTCAAGTCATTTACAGTTTTCAAGCATTTCATTCAATCTAGGGTTTTGAGTTTAATTTAGTTTTACAGGTTATTTACAATCATTTAAAGGCTGCACAGAATATGTAAAATGGCTTGCTATAAAAACAACCACTTCTAAAGCATTACACAAAGTTTCTATTTTTTATTGTTATTAGTATATTATAAAGAACAGCTCATTCATAGTTTCATAAGGTTGTAGAGTATCACTTTAGCGATTACTGTCCCATCATTCTGTTTCATTCTCAAGAAAGATAAACAAGGCCTTTAACCCAGGCTTTACATAGTCAGTGCTGTTAATGTTCACACCTTTCTTAGAAGTATCCTGCTGATGTGGATCTATAAGGCTCTATTTGTTTGTTCACTGTAGTTACTCATTTATATCTGTCCCTAATTGGTCTCAGAGGAGATCAGATAAGAGAAACCTGTATTTTAATGTAGTGGTGCCCATTACATTATACTTATTATGTGTTTATGTATATATATATATATATATATATATATATATATATATATATATATATATATATATATATATATATATATATATATATATATATACCTGTGTGTGTGTATGTATATATATACCTGTGTGTGTGTGTGTGTGTGTGTGTGTATATATATATATTATTATTATTATTAAATATTTAAATATATATATATATATATATATATATATATATATATATATATATATATTTCTTTATTCTTTTTAAATTAATTTTTTTTTCTTTATAATCTGCTAATCATATGGAATTAATTTATCTAATATTTAACATATCCTTTTCTTAGTGTACTATATATTACAGAAATAAAGTGTAACCTTGAGGTTCTGTAAACACTAGCGGAATGCCTGTGCCATAAATCAAGGTTATATAGAAAAATTATACATTCATTGGGAACGGGTTATTTGCATTTTATCATAATGGATTGTGTTAACAACTCTACCAGGTAACATTTATTGGCAGTTTATGAACATATGAGATTTTCAGACACTCAAATTTATTTCCTGAAATGACAATAGCTATCATAGGAATATTTTATTATCCCAAAATATCTGCTGCATGTAATTACAAAGAAAAATTTTTTGTTTTATTTTTATTCAGATTTGTTAATAAAATACTATGAAAAATATGTTTTACTATGACTTATTTAATAATGAATATATCGATTTTTATAGATCAAACTCTTTTATTCATAATACACAAGAGGGGAAAGAGCCACAGAGACAATACAACAAAATACCACAAACTTGGTTAGCCCGAGATAATATCAAGCTTCAAGCCCACATGAAATACTCCCAAGGGTTCTAAGGGAACTAAGCTATATGATAGCCAAAGCTATACTCCTAATTTTCCAAGACTCAATCTCCTCTGGTATGGTACCACAGGACTGTCATACAGCTTATGTGGTTTCATTTTCAACAAAGAGAACCCACCCAGGGAGTTCAGACCAGTTAATCTATTATTAGTAGTGAGGAAGCTACTTAAAAGGATCACCATGAGAAATGAGTCATGTCAAGCCAAAGCTTATATGAAGTAAGTAGGACCTTAGATAAAGGTAGTTCCATTTATGTATTCATATCTTGCAATGACATTTTACAGAGTGCCACATGGCACCATTATTTTGCAATAATAGGATCTGGATTTCTTAAATTATTATCACAGGTATAATCAACTGGCTAAAGAATAGGGGAAATAGTTATTTTATGAGACAACTGCTGCCACAGGGAACCACGAGTAGCACATCATTTAATCTAAAGTTTTGAAACTAAAATACTCATTTTCCTACAGGGTGCTACAGGAGATGATCTGTGAGGACAACACCAATACATGCCAATATATAAATAAATATATAAATATATATATACAGGGAGTGCAGAATTATTAGGCAAGTTGTATTTTTGAGGATTAGTTTTATTATTGAACAACAACCATGTTCTCAATGAACCCAAAAAACTCATTAATATCAAAGCTGAATAGTTTTGGAAGTAGTTTTTAGTTTGTTTTTAGTTATAGCTATTTTAGGGGGATATCTGTGTGTGCAGGTGACTATTACTGTGCATAATTATTAGGCAACTTAACAAAAAACAAATATATACCCATTTCAATTATTTATTTTTACCAGTGAAACCAATATAACATCTCAACATTCACAAATATACATTTCTGACATTCAAAAACAAAACAAAAACAAATCAGTGACCAATATAGCCACCTTTCTTTGCAAGGACACTCAAAAGCCTGCCATCCATGGATTCTGTCAGTGTTTTGATCTGTTCACCATCAACATTGCGTGCAGCAGCAACCACAGCCTCCCAGACACTGTTCAGAGAGGTGTACTGTTTTCCCTCCTTGTAAATCTCACATTTGATGATGGACCACAGGTTCTCAATGGGGTTCAGATCAGGTGAACAAGGAGGCCATGTCATTAGATTTTCTTCTTTTATACCCTTTCTTGCCAGCCTTGCTGTGGAGTACTTGGACGCGTGTGATGGAGCATTGTCCTGCATGAAAATCATGTTTTTCTTGAAGGATGCAGACTTCTTCCTGTACCACTGCTTGAAGAAGGTGTCTTCCAGAAACTGGCAGTAGGACTGGGAGTTGATCTTGACTCCATCCTCAACCCGAAAAGGCCCCACAAGCTCATCTTTGATGATACCAGCCCAAACCAGTACTCCCCCTCCACCTTGCTGGCGTCTGAGTCGGACTGGAGCTCTCTGCCCTTTACCAATCCAGCCACGGGCCCATCCATCTGGCCCATTAAGACTCACTCTCATTTCATCAGTCCATAAAACCTTAGAAAAATCAGTATTGAGATATTTCTTGGCCCAGTCTTGACGTTTCAGCTTGTGTGTCTTGTTCAGTGGTGGTCGTCTTTCAGCCTTTCTTACCTTGGCCATGTCTCTGAGTATTGCACACCTTGTGCTTTTGGGCACTCCAGTGATGTTGCAGCTCTGAAATATGGCCAAACTGGTGGCAAGTGGCATCTTGGCAGCTGCACGCTTGACTTTTCTCAGTTCATGGGCAGTTATTTTGCGCCTTGGTTTTTCCACACGCTTCTTGCGACCCTGTTGACTATTTTGAATGAAACGCTTGATTGTTCGATGATCACGCTTCAGAAGCTTTGCAACTTTAAGAGTGCTGCATCCCTCTGCAAGATATCTCACTATTTTTGACTTTTCTGAGCCTGTCAAGTCCTTCTTTTGACCCATTTTGCCAAAGGAAAGGAAGTTGCCTAATAATTATGCACACCTGATATAGGGTGTTGATGTCATAAGACCACACCCCTTCTCATTACAGAGATGCACATCACCTAATATGCTTAATTGGTAGTAGGCTTTCGAGCCTATACAGCTTGGAGTAAGACAACATGCATAAAGAGGATGATGTGGTCAAAATACTCATTTGCCTAATAATTCTGCACTCCCTGTATGTATATATATATACTGTATATATATAACAGTCTTTTTGTGGTGTGCTTGACCAAATAACCCCCTTATTGCTTCTTTCTGAATAGGGAATCTCTTCTATGGTTAATGCACACCACCCAGCTCAGGTGTGTTCCAGTTTAGTAATAGTGGTATATATATAAAGCTGAGGCATTCTGTGTAGACATGATTTGCTGCAGTGTGGACACTGATTAGTGTTAGGACCAGTCTATTATGGGACACCTTGTAAGTGGTGACAGGCTTAGCAGAATATGATCATATTGTGTGACTAAGATCCCATTTTTATTTAAAAGCATATTTATCTGATAATATTCTTTGCAACTTAAATATAAGTCAATATTATTGTGAGATGTCTATTCCCAATCTTATTTGAACAATGCAAATATATTTAGCAAATTGAAGTGTATATTTAGATATGCTATAAATTTGTGGACTGTAGTGGTAGGATGCGCACCTACACTTTTTCGTTTTGTAATATATATATATATATATATATATATATATATATATATATATATATATATATATATATTTGGAAGTCAATATGTAATCACTACCACTGTTTATACCAAGGAAATTAATTGTTTCCACAGGCAAGAAGAAAATAGATTTCACCTTCAACAAAGTGTGTTTTTATTTGACAAAAGGAACAGGCAAGTTGTGGTACTTGCTACCGATGAGGGTAGTGAAAGCAGATTCAGAGGATAGCTTCTAAAATTATATAATTTAGGCTAACATAGCTTCCATAACGTTAGCAAGGGCAAAGTAGCATTAATAATTGACCAGTCAGCTCACTTGACAGCTTTTTTTAATGTCAGTTATCATAAGACATATTTTAAAGTTGAAGTAAATTAACTTGTGATCATGTCTGCTCGCATTATGATAAATCGGTCCCATGACTCAACTGTCAGATATGAAAAAAAGAATATTATTTTTTTTTAGTGATATCCATATCTTGAGAACTACTGACATTAAGAGCACTAAATTTGGCATATAAACTTACTTTATAATGAAGATTTTAAATGATAAATTTTACTTTTCTAACGTCTTTGGTTTATGAGATATAAGTATCCTCATAAATCACCCCCCCCTTTTGACCCCTCTTAAGTGAATTTTGAGGAAATGGTAAAACACTTGTTTCTCTATTTTTAAAGGAGAATCTAAATACCAATTGTCATGTCCGTAACATCTTTGGTTTTTAAGATATAGATATTCTCATAAATCACCCCGTTAAGTGGATTTTTGGGAAACTGTGAAACATGTGTTTCTTTATTTTTAAAGGACAATCAAAATACCAATTTTCACATCTGTAACATTTTCAGTTTTTGAGATATAGGTAGCCTCATAAAAAAAATCACCCCCCCTTTTCACCCCCTTAGGGATGTAATTTCCAAAAATCCTTCCTTAGTGGGTGCCTACGTCATAAAAACAACGTACCTTCCAAATTTCATGTTCCTAGGTTAAATTGTTTGAGCTAGGCGTTGATGAGTCAGTCAGTCAGTACTTCTTCTTTTTTATATATATATATATATATATATATATATATATATATATATATATATATATATATATATATATATATATATATATATATAGCAAAACAGGAAACAGCACTCTCTGGACTTAAGTAAAAAACAAGTAGTTTATTCAGTAACGTTTCGGGGAATGCTCCCCTTCATCAGACCAACAACATACAAGTGAAGCAAACATTTAAGCATACACAAACCCCTCCCCCTAGTGCAAAAAACCGCCAAAAATGGTTGCCATAGCAACCAAACAACCAGTTCAAAGTAAATACATTTACCAATGCAACAATGACATCAAAGAAACCAGATCATTATGGTTAATTAGCATCAGGTCAATTAGCAAATCAACACATCATCCTACCACATAATACACCTGCTGTATATTAGTACTTCTAATACCCCAGTGGCAGTGTGTCCTTTTAAAGAGACATATCACAATATTATTAGCTAAGTACAGGAAAACAAGAATGTGTAGAAAAAAGGGGTTGAAAAAACGTTTAGTTAAACATCGGCACCTCATCATATTGAAATGCAATTCACGTAATGCACTTATAGTTAATGCCTAACTCATAATACCCGTACTACATAGTCAAGGGTCATGTGTACCATTAATGCTATAGACGCCAATAACAGCAAACTCGTTATTCAGATACCTCAAACGATGTGACCGTATTACATGCACAAAGTGTAGCACGACCTATGTAGTCACCCTGTTCAGCATCGGACCAACCTCGCGCTGAATCTAGCACAGTTACTAGCGGAACAACAAGGGTTATGCGCATGCGTGTAAACCCGGCGCAGTCCGGCCCCCAATGCTCCAGCTAGGTACCCAATAGGATAGAAAGGACAAGCCCCCACACCGGACAAACAGAGTTATTAAAATGGCATGGTAAGAGGGTGGGCCCCAAGGTACTACTAAGGGAAGGAAGGGTCCGGGTCATGAACGTAATAAATGCAGCAGGATATGCAGTAGAAGATAGTACAACACACCTAATCCCCAGATATCAGGAGTCACCCACTTAGGTGTAGTAACCCAGCTAGTTCAGTCTGACATACACGATGAGATGGGTATATGCGTCTGTCTTTTCTAACCTGTCAGCACTGGTCTTGCGGTCAAGACACCTATTGTCCCTGCATAGGCAATTTTACAGGGTCACATAAAGGTTGTCTATAAGTGTGCGCATGCGTGTCAGCCATGCCCAGTCAATTATTATTGGTATAAGGCAAGGTCCCTGATAGGCCGTATGGGACAAGCCCCTATCCCTGTGTGAGTAACAGTTTTGCTAAGAGATAGGGGGGCAGGGGTCCAAAGTCAAAAGATATGTCGGTCACAGTATGTTTCAGGCTGATGCTATGATTACAGGTTTGCTAGAGTCCGGTGGCCCAGAATTATAAGGATCGCTATAAAGGAAAAGAGACCCCTAAACTAATGTGAATAAATACATAGTACAGGCAGGTCCCATCCCCCTAGGTACAGAAAATACTAGTGCTAACAGGGTTCCGTAGTGCAAGGTTAATAGCACCAGCACTCAGTGATGTGTCAACACTGCGGTGTGCATCAAAAGTAACATCCACTAGTGTACATAACAGAAACAACCTAAATAAGGGTACACCCATTGGGCACCCCTCCTGGAGGGTAAATATGGGCAGAGCCTACAGCCAATCAGCAACCAGACTTCATGAACCCACTGTGGATAAAAGAATGCATACATAGTATCAGATACTGTACAAACTATATTAATCCCCTTAGAAAGATACAACCAGATACATTAGAAGCGTAAACAGCTCAGTTCATAAAAAACAATGCCAGTCTATCCCCATGTTCAAACCTCTGGGGTGTATAGTGTCCAGTTTGAAAATCCACTCGGCCTCCTTCTGTAGGAGACGGGTGTCCCTGTCACCTCCCCTAGGCATTGGGGGTACATGATCGATGAGTTTAAATCTCAGGTCCGCCACAGAGTGACCCTTCTCCATAAAATGTCTGGCCACCGGTTGGTCACTCTTGCCTTTCTCAATTGCCGTCCGGATGGCACTCCTGTGATTAGCCATCCTTTTCTTAATGTCATCTGACGTCTTACCTATATAGAATAGGCCACAGTTGCAATTCAGCATGTACACCACAAATTTTGTGGTACACGTAAGGAAATGCTTGATCTTGTAGCTTGTGTTATTGTGTGGATGTTTGAACTGCTTGCATTGCAGCATGGCGTTACACGTTACACAACTCGGGCACTTGTAGGAGCCCCTTTTGGTGTTTGTCTTGACCTTGCTGTAGCTATCAGTTGGATCAGTGTTCATTAAGATGTCTTTTAGGTTTCTTCCCCTCTTATATCCAATTCTGGGTGGTCCATAGTCGTGGTATGGTAATGATGGATCAGTCTGGACAATATCCCATTTCTCTTTTAAAGTAACTCCTAGTGTTCTCGTGCTAGGGGTGTATGCAGTGACAAAATTCATCCTCTTCTGTTGGTCTCTTTTTGGCATTTTCATGCTCAACTGGGTCCTTGCTTCCTTTATAGTGTTACCATTGTATCCTCTGCTGTAAAACCGTGATTCCATTTCTTTCAGTTGTACCTCACGGTTTTCCTCTGATGTGTTATTGCGGATGACTCTCAGCAGCTGTGCCTTAGGGATGGCTTTTATGAGTGATCTTGGATGGTAACTAGAAGCATGTAGCAGTGTGTTTCTGTCGGTAGACTTTTTAAATAAGGTGGTACCCAATCTGTTGTTTATCTTATAAATTCTTAGATCCAGGAAATCCACTTCATTGTAGCTGGACACTTCCTTCAATTGAACCTGTCCCCCTATTGTGTTCAGGGATTTGACCCACTCGCCAAAGGACTCAATCGTGCCTCTCCAGACTACAACGATATCATCAATGTAGCGCTTGTAAAAGCGTACTTGTTGATTGTCATATACCTTGAACACCTTTTCCTCCACATGTTCCATGAATAAGTTTGCAAAAGCAGGTGCCATATTCGAGCCCATGGCCGTTCCCATGAGCTGAAGATAAAATCTCCTTTCGAATTTAAAGTAGTTCAGCTTAAGACATAGAGATAGAAGTTCAATAATAAAGCTGGTAGGGGGACCCACATATGGGCATCTTTCAAGGCAGTTGGTAATTATCTCCATCCCCATTTCGTGCGGTATAATAGTATAGAGGCTTGTGACGTCAAGACTGGCAAGCACGTCTCCTGGCTCTATGTCAGATATGTCAGTGAGATATGCAATGAGTGTGGTGGAGGAAGTTAAAGGCCAGATCCTGATGCAGGACAAATCAGAGAACTGGATGGACAAGATTAACACACAACTACGGGAATACAACAATGCCTTAATTGCCTTCAAAAACAAAAAACTTGGTTATGTTATGGAGGATTATAAGGATAAAAAGGTTTACCGATGGACACTTGGACCGGTTGAAAGAGCCCAGTACCAGCCAAGAAGACAAAGAAGGTTTAGAACATATGCACACCGACAACTGAACACGGTGGATTCAAGTTCTGGCTCCGACACGGATTACTCGGGTGACCGGCCACAGGAGAATGAGAACCAGCACAGCACTCAGCCTTTTTTAGGCATTACCACCCGCTCCAGGGGAAGGGGCGAAGACCGCATACACGCAGGGGCGGATTTTGGAAGAAGACCCCCACTACCCCGCAGGAGGAGGAGGATGTAACGGTCAATCTTAGCCAGCATGTCCTGAATGACAACGAAAGGCGGGTACTTATGAAGGGCCTCTCCTTTGTACCCACAACTAAGGCTGATGACTTCACTACTTATATTGACAGTATGCGTTTCCAGAGGCAGCTGAAATTGGGTGACTTTTTCCAGGGAAAGGGATTGGAAGAAAACAGACACCCCTTTAAGAAACCAAGTACATTTGAACCACCCACGACGAATCCAAGTATTAGAACTTATACTCGCCTTATCCAACAAAGATTGAGACAGAGGGAGCAAGGCCTAACTAGAAATAATATGACAACAACTGACTGGGAAGCTGTTCAATCCCTTAGAAATGACTCTACCATTGTCATACGCCCAGCGGACAAGGGTGGTGCGGTTGTCCTGCAGGATTATCAAGATTATAAAACTGAAATAGATAAACAACTGGCGGATGTCTCAACCTACAAAGCCCTACCTTGTGACCCCACGATTACCTATAAAGCACGGATTGACTCAGTTATTGAACATGCAGCACAAATGAACTGGATAGACCCAACCACCAAGGAATGGCTAACCACTAACAACCCAGTCAGGCCTATTCTCTATACACTCCCCAAGATACACAAACAATTGGTACATCCACCTGGACGCCCCATTGTCTCAGCACGGGGGTCACTCCTACAACCCCTGGCTAAATATGTTGACTCTATGCTACAACCACTGGTTGTAAACATGCGCTCATACTTAAGAGACTCCACCACACTCATTGCACATCTCACTGACATATCTGACATAGAGCCAGGAGACGTGCTTGCCAGTCTTGACGTCACAAGCCTCTATACTATTATACCGCACAAAATGGGGATGGAGATAATTACCAACTGCCTTGAAAGATGCCCATATGTGGGTCCCCCTACCAGCTTTATTATTGAACTTCTATCTCTATGTCTTAAGCTGAACTACTTTAAATTCGAAAGGAGATTTTATCTTCAGCTCATGGGAACGGCCATGGGCTCGAATATGGCACCTGCTTTTGCAAACTTATTCATGGAACATGTGGAGGAAAAGGTGTTCAAGGTATATGACAATCAACAAGTACGCTTTTACAAGCGCTACATTGATGATATCGTTGTAGTCTGGAGAGGCACGATTGAGTCCTTTGGCGAGTGGGTCAAATCCCTGAACACAATAGGGGGACAGGTTCAATTGAAGGAAGTGTCCAGCTACAATGAAGTGGATTTCCTGGATCTAAGAATTTATAAGATAAACAACAGATTGGGTACCACCTTATTTAAAAAGTCTACCGACAGAAACACACTGCTACATGCTTCTAGTTACCATCCAAGATCACTCATAAAAGCCATCCCTAAGGCACAGCTGCTGAGAGTCATCCGCAATAACACATCAGAGGAAAACCGTGAGGTACAACTGAAAGAAATGGAATCACGGTTTTACAGCAGAGGATACAATGGTAACACTATAAAGGAAGCAAGGACCCAGTTGAGCATGAAAATGCCAAAAAGAGACCAACAGAAGAGGATGAATTTTGTCACTGCATACACCCCTAGCACGAGAACACTAGGAGTTACTTTAAAAGAGAAATGGGATATTGTCCAGACTGATCCATCATTACCATACCACGACTATGGACCACCCAGAATTGGATATAAGAGGGGAAGAAACCTAAAAGACATCTTAATGAACACTGATCCAACTGATAGCTACAGCAAGGTCAAGACAAACACCAAAAGGGGCTCCTACAAGTGCCCGAGTTGTGTAACGTGTAACGCCATGCTGCAATGCAAGCAGTTCAAACATCCACACAATAACACAAGCTACAAGATCAAGCATTTCCTTACGTGTACCACAAAATTTGTGGTGTACATGCTGAATTGCAACTGTGGCCTATTCTATATAGGTAAGACGTCAGATGACATTAAGAAAAGGATGGCTAATCACAGGAGTGCCATCCGGACGGCAATTGAGAAAGGCAAGAGTGACCAACCGGTGGCCAGACATTTTATGGAGAAGGGTCACTCTGTGGCGGACCTGAGATTTAAACTCATCGATCATGTACCCCCAATGCCTAGGGGAGGTGACAGGGACACCCGTCTCCTACAGAAGGAGGCCGAGTGGATTTTCAAACTGGACACTATACACCCCAGAGGTTTGAACATGGGGATAGACTGGCATTGTTTTTTATGAACTGAGCTGTTTACGCTTCTAATGTATCTGGTTGTATCTTTCTAAGGGGATTAATATAGTTTGTACAGTATCTGATACTATGTATGCATTCTTTTATCCACAGTGGGTTCATGAAGTCTGGTTGCTGATTGGCTGTAGGCTCTGCCCATATTTACCCTCCAGGAGGGGTGCCCAATGGGTGTACCCTTATTTAGGTTGTTTCTGTTATGTACACTAGTGGATGTTACTTTTGATGCACACCGCAGTGTTGACACATCACTGAGTGCTGGTGCTATTAACCTTGCACTACGGAACCCTGTTAGCACTAGTATTTTCTGTACCTAGGGGGATGGGACCTGCCTGTACTATGTATTTATTCACATTAGTTTAGGGGTCTCTTTTCCTTTATAGCGATCCTTATAATTCTGGGCCACCGGACTCTAGCAAACCTGTAATCATAGCATCAGCCTGAAACATACTGTGACCGACATATCTTTTGACTTTGGACCCCTGCCCCCCTATCTCTTAGCAAAACTGTTACTCACACAGGGATAGGGGCTTGTCCCATACGGCCTATCAGGGACCTTGCCTTATACCAATAATAATTGACTGGGCATGGCTGACACGCATGCGCACACTTATAGACAACCTTTATGTGACCCTGTAAAATTGCCTATGCAGGGACAATAGGTGTCTTGACCGCAAGACCGGTGCTGACAGGTTAGAAAAGACAGACGCATATACCCATCTCATCGTGTATGTCAGACTGAACTAGCTGGGTTACTACACCTAAGTGGGTGACTCCTGATATCTGGGGATTAGGTGTGTTGTACTATCTTCTACTGCATATCCTGCTGCATTTATTACGTTCATGACCCGGACCCTTCCTTCCCTTAGTAGTACCTTGGGGCCCACCCTCTTACCATGCCATTTTAATAACTCTGTTTGTCCGGTGTGGGGGCTTGTCCTTTCTATCCTATTGGGTACCTAGCTGGAGCATTGGGGGCCGGACTGCGCCGGGTTTACACGCATGCGCATAACCCTTGTTGTTCCGCTAGTAACTGTGCTAGATTCAGCGCGAGGTTGGTCCGATGCTGAACAGGGTGACTACATAGGTCGTGCTACACTTTGTGCATGTAATACGGTCACATCGTTTGAGGTATCTGAATAACGAGTTTGCTGTTATTGGCGTCTATAGCATTAATGGTACACATGACCCTTGACTATGTAGTACGGGTATTATGAGTTAGGCATTAACTATAAGTGCATTACGTGAATTGCATTTCAATATGATGAGGTGCGGATGTTTAACTAAACGTTTTTTCAACCCCTTTTTTCTACACATTCTTGTTTTCCTGTACTTAGCTAATAATATTGTGATATGTCTCTTTAAAAGGACACACTGCCACTGGGGTATTAGAAGTACTAATATACAGCAGGTGTATTATGTGGTAGGATGATGTGTTGATTTGCTAATTGACCTGATGCTAATTAACCATAATGATCTGGTTTCTTTGATGTCATTGTTGCATTGGTAAATGTATTTACTTTGAACTGGTTGTTTGGTTGCTATGGCAACCATTTTTGGCGTTTTTTTGCACTAGGGGGAGGGGTTTGTGTATGCTTAAATGTTTGCTTCACTTGTATGTTGTTGGTCTGATGAAGGGGAGCATTCCCCGAAACGTTACTGAATAAACTACTTGTTTTTTACTTAAGTCCAGAGAGTGCTGTTTCCTGTTTTGCTACATTTCAACTACTCTAGCACCCTGGCCCTTGGAGAACTGTTTGTGAGAGTGCAACTGACTCTTTTTGCCTATATATATATATATATATATATATATATATAATAGCCATTTCCAGCAAAACACCTTGTCGTATACCATACCCCTTATCACCCTTGCAAAACATTTTTGTTAATATTTATATGATTTTTTTTTATCAGAACGTGTATATATACTGTAAGTGAAAATAGATTATTTTAATATGGTTTTTAATGTGTTTGGTGAATATTTGGTTAACCCTTACACTTCACGCAGAGTCTTTAGTCACACTAATTCTTCTAGTGCAGTTTTTGTTTGCGCTCCAGAGCAACCGTTTACTTTTAACTTGTAATATGTTGTGATATTGGTTATAGCGTCCCGCACTAACATTAGTGTGATACTTGTATTCTAGCCATATGTGTTTTTCAGCTACTTATAAAAGCTACAGGGTAGACAATGTATGGGAAATTGCTTCTTTTGCTCATTAAAGCCACACCCCATTCAAATGGACTTATCTCTGTATCTATGCACAAAAACCCAGTACGTAGCAAGAGCAATTGAAAAAGAACTCTTTAGTACCTATCTCTCCTACCACAGTAATTCAATGCATATTTTTTCCATATTATAAAATAAGTTTCCCGCCTCTACTAGTGAGGTTAACAGGTGTGTTTAATGGGAGAATCTGAACGTTCTCTGCCAGGTTTTGACATCTTTCCTAAATATTTTTCCTCTGCAAATCTTTCTGTTCTATCTTACAAAAAAAGTTGTGAGATTGTGTTAAAGTACACAAAAGCTTTATTACCCTAAAAGAAAACTGCATGCATATGAAAATAGAGGCACATGTAAAATACTACACACTGAAAACAGGATAATCTGATTTGTATTAAATGTATTAACCCCTTATCTACCACTTCCGATATCACCACCACTAAAAAAAAATATTAACCCCTATTCCCCCGCTCCCCGACATCGTCACCACTATAATAAACTTATTAACCCCTAAACCGCCAACCCTCCCACAAACACTATTTAAATATAATTAACCCCTAATCTGATGTCCGCCCACATCACCCCCACTATACTAAAGTTATTAAGCCCTACACTGCTGCCACTATAATAAACCTATTAACCCCTAAACCTAAAGCCCCCCGTAACATAATAAATTAAATGACACTAGTAACCCCTAAACCTAACCATAACCCCCTAACCCTAACATAACCCTAACACCCCCTAACTTTATATTAAAATTACAATTTCCCTAGCTTAAAGGGACACTGAACCCAAATTTTTTTATTTCGTGATTCAGATAGATCATGCAATTTTAAGCAACTTTCTAATTTAATCCTATTATCAAATTGTCCTCATTCTCTTTGTGTCTTTTTTTGAAAATCAAGAATGTAAGTTTAGATGCCGGCCCATCTTTGGCCGGCAACCTGGGTTGTTCTTGCTGATTGGTGGATAAATTCACCCACCAATAAACAAGTGCTGTCCATGGTGCTAAACCAAAAAATAGTTTTTTTTAAAAAAAAATTAAGATAACAAGAGAACGAAGAAAAATGGATAATAGGATTAAAATAGAAAGTTGCTTAAAATTGCATGCTCTATCTGAATCAAGAAAGAAAAAATTTGGGTTCAGTGTCCCTTTAAATTAAATTAAAACTTACCTGTCAAATAAAAAAAAAATGTTTAAACTAACAATTAAACTAATATAATTATTAAACTAACAATTATATTGGCTAATATAATTATTAAACTAGAATTAAACTAACTACCAACTAAATAAAATAAACTACACATTAATAAAATCCTAACACTGCTCTAAAAATTACAAAGTAGCTAATTACAAGAAATAAAAAAGACTAAATTACAATAAATAACAAACACTAATGATCAAAAATAAAAAAGAATTACACCTTAAAAAGAAAACCTAGCCTACAATAAACTATCAATAGCCCTTAAAAGGCCCTTTTGTAGGCCATTGCCCTAAGTTAAACAGCTCTTTTCCCTGTAAAAAAAAATACAAAGACCCCCCCAACAGTAAAACCCACCACCCAACCAACCAACCCCCCAAAATAAAAAACCTAACTCTAACAAAAACCTAAGCTACTCATTGCCCTGAAAATGGCATTTGTATGGGCATTGCCCTTAACCCCTTAAGGACACGGCCATTTTTCAATTTCTTTCCCTTAAGGACCAGGGCTATTTTTACATTTCTGCAGTGTTTGTGTTTAGCTGTAATTTTCCTCTTACTCGTTTACTGTACCCACACATATTATATACCGTTTTTCTCGCCACTAAATGGACTTTCTAAAGATACCATTATTTTCATCATATCTTATAATTTACTATTAAAAATATTATAAAATATGAGGAAAAAATTGAAAAAAAACACACTTTTTCTAACTTTGACCCCCAAAATCTGTTACACATCTACAACCACGAAAAACAACCATGCTAAATAGTTTCTAAAATTTGTCCTGAGTTTAGAAATACCCAATGTTTACATCTTCTTTGCTTTTTTTGCAAGTTATAGGGCCATAAATACAAGTAGCACTTTGCTATTTCAAAACCACTTTTTTTCAAAATGAGCGCTAGTTACATTGGAACCCTGATATCTGTCGGGAATACCTAAATATCCCTTGACATGTATATATTTTTTTTTAGAAGACATCCAAAAGTATTGATCTAGGCCCATTTTGGTATATTTCATGCCACCATTTCACCGCCAAATGCGATCAAATAAAAAAAAATGTTAACTTTTTCACAAACTTTAGGTTTCTCACAGAAATTATTTACAAACAACTTGTGCAATTATGGCATAAATGGTTGTAAGTGCTTCTCTGGGATCCCCTTTGTTCAGAAATAGCAGACTTATATGGCTTTGGCGTTGCTTTTTGGTAATTAGAAGGCTGCTAAATGCCACTGCGCGCCACACGTGTTTTATGCCCAGCAGTGAAGGGGTTAATTAGGGAGCATGTAGGGAGCTTGTAGAGTTAATTTTAGCTTTAGTGTAGTGTAGTAGACAACCCAAAGTATTGATCTAGGCCCATTTTGGTAAATTTAATGCCACCATTTCACCGCCAAATGCGATCAAATTTAAAAAAAACGTAATTTTTTTCGCAATTTTAGGTTTCTCACTGAAATTATTTACAAACAGCTTGTGCAATTATGGCACAAATGGTTGTAAATGCTTCTCTGGTATCCCCTTTGTTCAGAAATAGCAGACATATATGGCTTTGGCAATGCTTTTTGGTAATTAGAAGGCTGCTAAATGCCGCTGCACATCACACGTGTATTATGGCTAGCAGTGAAGGGGTTAATTAGGGATCTTGTAGGGAGCTTGCAGGGTTAATTTTAGCTTTAGTGTAGAGATCAGCCTCCCACCTGACACATCAGACCCACTGATCCCTCCCAAACAGCTCTCTTCCCTCCCCCACCCCACAATTGTCCCCACCATCTTAAGTACTGGCAGAAAGTCTGCCACTACTAAAATAAAAGGTATCTTTTTTTTTTTTTTTTTGGAGCATATTTACATATGCTGCTGTGTAGGATCCCTCTTAGCCCCAAACCTCCCTGATCCCCCCCCCAAACAGCTCTCTAACCCTCCCCCTCTACATTATTGGGAGCCATCTTGGGTACTGGCAGCTGTCTGCCAGTACCCAGTTTACAAAAAAAATGTATATTTTTTATTTTTTCCCCACTTTTCTGTAGTGTAACTTCCCCCCCCCAAGACTAAACCCCCACCCCCTCCCAGATCCCTTCGATTAACATATTTATCCCCCCTCTCTCCCTCTAAATAGAAACCACTGTTCCATAGTGTAATGGTTCCCACCCGCTCCCTCCCCGTGCACTCGCCCGCCCGCCTCCCCTGTGCACGCGCGCGCGTCCGTGCGCGCGCCCCAGCAATCCCGCCCACAATCCCGCCCACCGGTAAGCCATCGATCGCCGCCCACCCGCCTCCCACGTCTGCTCCCACCCACCAAGGATCGCGGCATCGATGTCCGGTGCAGAGAGGGCCACAGAGTGGCTCTCTCTGCATCGGATGGGGAAAAATGTTATTGCAGTGATGCCTCGATATCGAGGCATCACTACAATAACCGGAAAGTGGCTGGAAACGATCAGGATCGCTTCCAGCCGCTTTCAACCCCAACGTCGTACAGGGTACGTCGCTGGTCTTTAAAGACCAGTTTGTGCAAGACGTACCCTGTACGACGCGTGTCGTTAAGGGGTTAAAAGGGCATTTAACTTGTTTATGAATAGCTCAAACCCTAATCTAAAAAAAAAAAAAACACCCAAAAAACCCTTAAAAATATTCATCATCCAATAGAATGAGGGCTGCTTAAATCCTATTGGCTGATTTGAACAGCAAGCCATTTTGAAACGGCACCCTTGCATTGAAGATTTAGTGGGCGGTGACTGTATGAAGAGGATGCTCCGATGTCTTCAGGATGGAGCCGCTCCGCACTGCCGGGATCAAGATAGAAGATGCCGCTTGGATGAAGATAGAAGAGGCCGTCTGGATGAAGACTTCTCACCGCCTAAATGAGGACTTCGCCGCCTGGATGAAGATCGTTCAAGCGGGACTTCAAAAACTGTAAGTGGATCATCAGGGTTAGTGTTAGGGTTTTTTTTAAGGTTTTTTTGGGTGGGTTTTTTTTTAGGTTAGGGTTTGGGCTATTCATAAACAAGCTAAATGCCCTATTAAGGGCAATGCCCATGCAAATGCCCTTTTCAGGGCAATGGGTAGCTTAAGTTTTTTTTAGATAGATTTTTATTTTGTGGGTGGGGGGTTGGAGTTTGTAATGTTAGTGGGACTTTGTATTTTTTTTCAGGTAAAAGAGCTGTTTAACTTAGGGCAATGCCCTACACAAGGCTATTGGTAGTTTATTCTAGATTAGGTTTTTTATTTTGGGGTGGTTTTTTTTTAAATGGGTATTAGAATAGGAATAATTTGTATTATTTTTGATAATTTCGTTTGTTATTTTGTGTAATGTATTTTTTTCATTTTGGGGTGGGTTTTTATTTTTAGATTAGGGCTTGGGCAGCAAAAGAGCTAAATACCCTTTTAAGGGCAATGCCCATACAAATGCCCTTTTCAGGGCAATGGGTAGATTAGGATTTACTTTATTTTTATTTTGTGGGTTTTGTGCGGGTGGGGGTTTGTATACTGTTAGGGGGTGTTTGTTTTGTTTTGTAGCAAAAGAGCTGTTAAAGGGACATAATATACTCATATGCTAAATCACTTGAAACTGATGCAGTATAACTGTAAAAAGCTGATAGGAAAATATCCCCTGAGCATCTCTATGTAAAAAAGGAAGATATTTACCTCACAATCTCCTCAGCTCAGCAGAGTAAGTTCTATGTAAAAAGTTATACTCAGCTGCAGGTAAAAAAAAATATGAAGAAATGAACAGCAGCCAATCAGCATCAGCAGTGCTGAGGTCATGAACTATTTTACTGATCTCATGAGATTTCACTTAACTCTCATGAGATTTCATTGTAAACTTCCTTACACTGAATAGGGAAATAACATGAGTGTGCACGAAAGCTCGCTCCTTCCGCTGTCCCGGGACAGACATACTGATTTGCTGCTTAGAAGTCCTTTACAATGGGATGTGGCTACTGAGGAACTTTTGAGGTAAAATATCTTTCTTTTATACATAGAGATGTTCAGGTGATATTTTCTAGTCAACTTTTTACAGCTATGTTGCATCACTTTCAAGTGCTTAAACATTCGGGTATTATGGCCCTTTAACTTTAGGGCAATGCCCTACAAAAGGCCCTTTTAAGGGCCCCCAAAAGGTCCTTTTAAGGGCTCTTGATAGTTTATTATAGATTAGGTTTTTTTTTATTTTGGGGTGTTTTTTTTTAAAAGGGTATTAGAATAGGAATAATTTTTATTGTTTGGATTATTTAGTTTGTTATTTTTTGTAATGGTAGTTTTTTTTTATTTTTTTTGTAATTTTAGTGTTTGTTATTTTTTGTAATGGTAGGTTTTAGTGTAAGGCAGGTTAGGTTTTATTTGACAGGTAAGTTTGTATTTATTTTAACTAGGTAGTTAGTAAATAGTTAATAACTATTTACTAACTAGTCTACCTAGTTAAAATAAATACAAACTTACTTGTAAAATAAAAATAAAACCTAAGCTAGCTACAATTTAACTATTAGTTATATTGTAGCTAGCTTAGGTTTTATTTCACAGGTAAATATTTAGTTTTAAATAGGAATTATTTAGTTAATAACTGTAAGTTTAATTTAGCTTAGGGGGTGTTAGGGTTACATTAGGTTTAGGGTTACGGTTAGGTTTAGGGTTAGGCTTAGGGTTACGCTAGGGTTCGGTTTAGAGGTTAATAGGTTTATTTAGTAGTAGTGATATGGGAGGCCAGAGGTTTAGGGGTTAATAGCTTTATTTAGTTGCGGCAATGTCGGGGAGTGGCGGAATAGGGGTTAATAGATTTATTATAGTGTGGGTGATGGGTGCGGTGGAATAGGGGTTAATAACTTTAATATAGGGGCAGTGATATTGGGATTGGCAGATTAGGGGTTAATAGTTTTATTTAGGTGGCGGCGATATCTGGAGTGGCAGATTAGGGGTTAATAACATTATGTAGGTTCCGGCGATGTCGGGGCAGCAGATTAGAGGTGTTTAGATGTGAGGTTTATGTTAGGGTGTTAGGTTTAAACGTAAAATTTTTTTCCCCCATAGATATCAATGGGGATGTGTTACGGAGCTTTTCTTTCCACGATCGCAAGTGTTAGACTTTTTTCTGACCCGTACTCAGAAAGTGGGGAAAGTGTGCACAAGCACCATATCGCATGCACAAGCCGGGTTTTTCAAAACTTGTAATGGCAGTGCTCTAGGGGGTTAATTTTATGGAAATATAATGTAATAATTGGTATAGGCATCAGAAACTTTGGCTGCAGTTTCTACATCCTCTATAAAGTTACTAACAGTTATTCCAGCCAATTTGGCTGTGTAATTATTGGCTCAATATTTGTGCTTCATATATGAGTAATATCCTTATATTTCCATATAGCCATACTCCATCTAAAGAGTTATAGCTCTAGTAGCAATACTCATGGCTTCAGATTATATAGTACTTTAGCAATGCTACATCTGCACCACCTATACAAGAACTATCCCTTTAGCTCATCTTAGCTTTAAACTGAATCATAAGTGTTGGAGGTCTGCTAGCTTTAATTAAGGTAGTAAATGGTAATAGGCACCAGCCGCTTTGGCTGTAGATTAAATAGTTTAATATTTTTGCTACCCATTTGTGAACTTCAACCTGTATATCTGTATTTATGCGTTTTTTTCTGTGACCACCGGTTTGAGACTTAGGCCCCTATTTATCAAGGTCTGGCGGACCTGATCCGACAGTGCGGATCAGGTCCGCCAAACCTCGCTGAATACAGCGAGCAACACGCTCGCCGTATTCAGCATTGCACCAGCAGCTCACAAGAGCTGCTGGTGCAACGACGCCCCCTGCAGACTCGCGGCCAATGGGCCGCCAGCAGGGGTGTGTCAATCAACCCGATCGTACTCGATCGGGTTGATTTCCGGCGATGTCTGTCCCCCTGCTCAGAGCAGGGGGACAGGTTATGGAGCAGCAGTCTTTGTGACCGCTGCTTCATAACTGCTGTTTCTGGCGAGCCTGCAGGCTCGCCAGAAACACGGGGCATCAAGCTCCATACGGAGCTTGATACATATGCCCCTTAATGGTAACCTTTCATACACTCAGGGAGCAGTCATCCTTATATGTTTTTTTAATTGTTTTTAAATGTCTGTGTATTCACCTTTTTATTATATCATTAGTGGTCTCCCCCATCTACCAGTTATGGTTTCAGTTATCACCCCACTATAGCATTTACTGTAAGTGTGCCACAATAGTGCTCCTTTCCTCTTCCTTTTCTATCTAACATTTCAACATATAGGCACTAGGCACTGACCCTCCCTTGTGTATATATTACTATAGGAGGGATCCGGGTGATTATTTACTTACCCTTACCTCTTTGATTTTATTATCAAGGATTCTTTTGCTCTATACTACCAAAGACCCATAACACTATCTTGATAGCATGCGCTGTAAATGCACCACTGAAAAATAATAATCTACTGCGTGCAGAATCATCTCTCCAATCTGTGATATGTACCTTAAATAGACACTGTACTGTATACTTGTTTTCCCTTAATGTGTTGCTATACCAACTGCAGTGTATAAAATGTATTGGCCAATCCACTTTTAGTTTTATTTTTGCATTTGCAATACTTGTTTTTGCTAATTTAAACCAAAAGCCTACACCCCAAGAACATACCTATTCAAATGGTCTGAGTCTGTAGAAAGTGCAGACCCACTAATCATATTTTTCTCTTTATATACACAAAAGTCCAATGCATAGGTACTACAAAATACAGCAAAATCAGCTATTACATTTGCAAAAAGAAACATAAAGGCACAATTTCCAATATATTTATTAATCTGCAGTTGGTATAATAAGACACTGGCACTATATTAAGGGGAAACAATAACAGTACAGTGTCCTTTAAAAATAAAACCTGGTGGTCCCTAAAATGAAAGTAAAAAAAAAAAATAAAGAGCTCCTTTTAGCATATAAATCCAGGTTTTCTAAAACGAATACGCATTCGTGATTTTTTTTTTCTTATTAGAAATTTTAAAAGAGACAATGTTATGATCACCATTTCTCAGGTGCTTTCCTGCATGAATATTTTAAACAACGTCTACATTATTCAATATGATTAGACTCAACAAGACCCAATTTTAGCTGATACTTCTATTAATTGGCACATGTAGTTGTCACTAAGCAAATGCAAAACTTCATCTGTTTGTGATAATAACTTGTTAGATAATATATTACAAAAAGTTCAGATCTGCAAATCCCATAAGGTGGCTCATTTTTATTTCACTGGTTCATTACCATAGTGAGAATAAATGGTTTTAATGTCTCTTATAGGTTTGCAAATGGCTTAACCTCTCAGATAATACAGAAAAGTAATTACTTTTTTGTCTGTTCTAATATTTATCTTTTATCAATAAAGGGTAAAAATGATACATAGCACAGGCTACACATATCATAAAAGGATGTATCAAATTCTGCTTCTCTGCACAGTAGTTTTTTTTACAATATCATGATTAATAAATTAAATGAATAATTAAGGTAA
Organism: Bombina bombina; assembly: GCF_027579735.1. NCBI lineage: Eukaryota > Metazoa > Chordata > Amphibia > Anura > Bombinatoridae > Bombina > Bombina bombina. The sequence goes on from NC_069504.1 coordinate 156,446,252, forward strand.
CAGAAGAATATTATATCATCTATGAGATATAAGACAAATTAAAGGATTTATATTTTCATTCAATGCACCGCAGGCCTTGCAGACAACGAGGGGGTTAATATAAAATTTTCTGTTCTATTTTTCTTCTGTATTCTAAGAGTCTCCTGCTCTAGCATATATTCACCCGTAATATCTGCTTCACCGATGAGGGATAGTACAATATTTCAGATTGTTATATTCAATGCTTAATTATGCATCGTAAAGCAATTTTGTTATATCATTTCTTTACTTATTTTGCCCCCTTTTGCTGTAACTAAAGTCTTAAAATGTTGGATTCACAAGTCTAACCTTGCCACAAATATGTTCCAAATTTGCACTTTGGTATCTTATAATTTCTGCTGCAATGGTGATTTTGTTAACACAATGACAGTGGCAAGCTATGTCTTCTCCAAACTCAAGTCTGGATTGGCTACTTGAGATAAAGATAGTGGTGGGTGGATTTTGACCTTTTAAAAACAATTGCAGCAAACAAGGTGTTAATCTGTTCTAATAAAGTTCAGACCCTGCTGATATAATAATCTATTGTAAGGCTGCATAAAAATGTTCTAATGACAAGGTGTAATATATTATCCCTTTAAAAATGTCATGATCCTCTCAAGTCTGATTTTATTTTTGGAATCATAGTAAACACCACACTCTCTTTCACTCCTATGTTTAACTCATTAAATCTTTCCACAAACACCCATGCAACATTCCACCCCCCCCCCCCTTTTGTTCTAAGTCTAACTCTAAGTATTGAGCTTTGGTTTTCCAGACAAATATAAAGAAGCAAATGTGTGTACACAAAGTGATAACATAATGAGGTATGATATTACCTGAAACTCAACCCATTGTAATAGGCTGTGGTTTAAAAGCCCAACACCAGCTACTTCATATACACTAATAAAAAAATGCAATTTCTCTTAAATTTTATACTCTTCATCTGGTATAACAAGTTATTGAAAAAACATTAATATAAAACCAACTTTACAATACACTGTAACTTTAAATTAATATTTCAATTTGCGAACCAGCGTGCTGTGCAATGAGACAGACACACATGGTTAAATTGCATTTAGTGTGTGATGACAAGTGCTGGGATTATTTATTTTGTACCATGTACACCATAACTTGAAACCAAGGAAGTCATCATAAAGAACAAGCATTGATGGATTATATATTTATTTTAGGGAATTATCCTATTTCTCAGCTAAACAGAAGTGACAGAGAGAAGGAAGAGTGACAAAGTTCAAAACGTTCTGAAAATGAAGTGAAATATGTTCCAACGTTTCAAAATCACATATCTTTACATGAATATGGTGTTGTTTTTTTTTGAAAGGCTATAGCTAACTAACGGGAACTTTATTATCTAACAGACGCCTGTGTAGATCTGCAGCAATAACTCTAACAAATATATTCTCTGTTCCAGTTTTATTATAGTGGGGAATGATTAATAAAATGAACAATTATTCACATTTATATCCTCTGTGAATTGAGAAATAATGTGTTTCTCTACTGATAAAACCTATACAAATTTAATTATTAAAGCAATGACAGAACATTAAAAACTGGTGTATGAATATTGCTCACGAAATATTAGTCAGGAAAGCTCTTGTGACTCTGATTGTAGGATCTGTTGTTTAGCTACTGTTATTTCCAAGTTGTAATTTTGCGTAACCTTTTTTTCTTTTTGCATGGTTTTCTAGATTTATTATTCCAATAAATGTACAGAATCTTCAGCAGCATATCTTGATACCCATTTCCAATGTTACTGCAAAAATACAGTGAACTAATGTTATGAGTTAGGATTCTCTCACCAATGTGGAGATACATTGATCTGTCACATTGTGGATGAGAGCTGTAGATCACTCAAAAAAGCAAAGGAAAATAAGCAAGTCAAATTCTATAAATATATATTTTTTTGTACAATGTGTGTGTATATGTGTGTTTGTAGCATGTAGTGTGCATGTGTAAGTGTGTGTGTGTAGTGAACATCTGTGTGTGTGTAGTGTGCATGCATGTGTGTGTGTGTGTAGTGTGCATCTGTGTGTGTCTGTGTAGTGTACATGTGTAAGTGTGTGTGTGTAGTGTGTATGCATGTGTGTGCAGTGTGCATCTGTGTGTGTGTAGGGTGCATCTGTGTGTGTTTGTGTAGTGTGCATGCATGTGTGTGCAGTGTGCATCTGTGTGTGTGTAGTGTGCATCTGTGTGTGTTTGTGTAGTGTGCATGCATGTGTGTGCAGTGTGCATCTGTGTGTGTGTAGTGTGCATCTGTGTGTGTTTGTGTAGTGTGCATGCATGTGTGTGCAGTGTGCATCTGTGTGTGTGTAGTGTGCATCTGTGTGTGTTTGTGTAGTGTGCATGCATGAGCGTGTGTAGTGTGCATCTGTGTGTGTGTAGTGTGCATCTGTGTGTGTTTGTGTAGTGTGCATGCATGAGCGTGTGTAGTGTGCATCTGTGTGTGTGTAGTGTGCATCTGTGTGTGTTTGTGTAGTGTGCATGCATGAGCGTGTGTAGTGTGCATCTGTGTGTGTTTGTGTAGTGTGCATGCATGTGTGTAGTGTGCATCTGTGTGTGTGTAGTGTGCATCTGTGTGTGTTTGTGTAGTGTGCATGCATGAGCGTGTGTAGTGTGCATCTGTGTGTGTGTAGTGTGCATGTGTAAGTGTGTGTGTGTAGTGTGCATCTGTGTGTGTGTGTGTAGTGTGCATGCATGTGTGTGTAGTGTGCATCTGTGTGTGTGTAGTGTGCATGCATGTGCGTGTGTAGTGTGCATCTCTGTGTGTGTGTGTAGTGTGCATGTGTAAGTGTGTTTGTGTAGTGTGCATGCATATCCATGTGTAGTGTGCATCTGTGTGTGTGTGTAGTGTGCATGTGTAAGTGTGTATGTGTAGTGTGCATGCATGTCCGTGTGTAGTGTGCATCTAGAGCTAAGCTTTTTGCACTAGTCGGGTTGCGCTCGTATTACCAGTTAAAAAAGCCTCACGTGTTTCCCCCATTGAAGTCAATGGAGAAAAAAAGTGTGAAAAAACCCTAACACCTGACTATCGCACAAACAATAATGCGCTAACACAACATGAAAATATGAATATTTCATATTCCAATGTTCTTAACATAACGAAAACATTTTCTATTTATTCATAAATAAATATATACAGGGAGTGCAGAATTATTAGGCAAGTTGTATTTTTGAGGATTAATTTTATTATTGAACAACAACCATGTTCTCAATGAACCCAAAAAACTCATTAATATCAAAGCTGAATAGTTTTGGAAGTAGTTTTTAGTTTGTTTTTAGTTATAGCTATTTTAGGGGGATATCTGTGTGTGCAGGTGACTATTACTGTGCATAATTATTAGGCAACTTAACAAAAAACAAATATATACCCATTTCAATTATTTATTTTTACCAATGAAACCAATATAACATCTCAACATTTACAAATATACATTTCTGACATTCAAAAACAAAACAAAAACAAATCACTGACCAATATAGCCACCTTTCTTTGCAAGGACACTCAAAAGCCTGCCATCCATGGATTCTGTCAGTGTTTTGATCTGTTCACCATCAACATTGCGTGCAGCAGCAACCACAGCCTCCCAGACACTGTTCAGAGAGGTGTACTGTTTTCCCTCCTTGTAAATCTCACATTTGATGATGGACCACAGGTTCTCAATGGGGTTCAGATCAGGAGAACAAGGAGGCCATGTCATTAGATTTTCTTCTTTTATACCCTTTCTTGCCAGCCACGCTGTGGAGTACTTGGACGCGTGTGATGGAGCATTGTCCTGCATGAAATTCATGTTTTTCTTGAAGGATGCAGACTTCTTCCTGTACCACTGCTTGAAGAAGGTGTCTTCCAGAAACTGGCAGTAGGACTGGGAGTTGAGCTTGACTCCATCCTCAACCCGAAAAGGCCCCACAAGCTCATCTTTGATGATACCATCCCAAATCAGTACTCCACCTCCACCTTGCTGGCGTCTGAGTCGGACTGGAGCTCTCTGCCCTTTACCAATCCAGCCACGGGCCCATCCATCTGGCCCATCAAGACTCACTCACATTTCATCAGTCCATAAAACCTTAGAAAAATCAGTCTTGAGATATTTCTTGGCCCAGTCTTGACGTTTCAGCTTGTGTGTCTTGTTCAGTGGTGGTCGTCTTTCAGCCTTTCTTACCTTGGCCATGTCTCTGAGTATTGCACACCTTGTGCTTTTGGGCACTCCAGTGATGTTGCAGCTCTGAAATATGGCCAAACTGGTGGCAAGTGGCATCTTGGCAGCTGCACGCTTGACTTTTCTCAGTTCATGGGCAGTTATTTTGCTCCTTGGTTTTTCCACACGCTTCTTGCGACCCTGTTGACTATTTTGAATGAAACGCTTGATTGTTCGATGATCACGCTTCAGAAGCTTTGCAATTTTAAGTGCTGCATCCCTCTGCAAGATATCTCACTATTTTTAACTTTTCTGAGCCTGTCAAGTCCTTCTTTTGACCCATTTTGCCAAAGGAAAGGAAGTTGCCTAATAATTATGCACACCTGATATAGGGTGTTGATGTCATTAGACCACACCCCTTCTCATTACAGAGATGCACATCACCTAATATGCTTAATTGGTAGTAGGCTTTCGAGCCTATACAGCTTGGAGTAAGACAACATGCATAAAGAGGATGATGTGGTCAAAATACTCATTTGCCTAATAATTCTGCACTCCCTGTACAGTACATACAAATATATCTTTAGTTATGTATTTGCATGTATCACTATGTTAAAACACCCGAGATCTCACATCTTTAAGCCCTTATAAATTTTTTGTGCAATATTTTTTAACAACATTTTTATTAGACAGTGTAAATATGAATGAAATTGTACTTTGTAATGTGTTAAAGTGTTTTGTGCAACATTTTAGTTTTGCAAAACAGTTAACCACAGCTCTGAGATTGTGGTAAGAATTGTAGCGTAAATTGCAATTGCACTAGCGCAATCGTGATTTTCCTGCTTACCATTGTAGGTTACTGATCCAGGCTAGGTATTGCAGAATGTATAATCAATGGTTTGTTTAGTATAGGTTTAAATAAATAGTTATTTTATTTCAAAGGATTTCTGTCATCCTCTCCTTTTCTCATGCATCAATGATTCAGATAGAGCATGCAATTTTAATCAACCTTCCAATCTGCTTCTGTTATCAAATTTACTTTGTTACTTTAGTACCAGGGGTATATTATGGCCTAGGCCAACAAGGCCGGTGCCTAGGGCAGCAGATTTGGGAGGGGCAGCACATTTGCCCTATTCTCTCTTTAAAAGCCAGCACACAGTACAGTGAGTGATAAAGTGCAGGATTTTACAGAGAAGACAAGGCACGTGCGCTGATTAAGGTCACTCTTAATCAGCGCACGTGCCTTAAAGGTCACTCCTTTAAACCGTCGCTTCATTTAGAGCTGCTAGCATTTTTGCAGTGGAAGTGTTCTTGGTGAGAAACTTGCCCGGGGATATCCCCTTACAAGGTGAAGCTGGAGGAGAAGACCTTGTGCCGGTATGTTGCCTCCCCTTGTCAGCTGTGGTGGGTCTGCGAGCGCAGTGCTTATTGCAGGTCTTAGTAACTAACGGACGTGGATGCGTCTGTGCACTGCTTAGATCAGCTTGTGATGCCTAATCATAAACTCTAATAGCTAGCTTTCTTTGCATTCATGAACCCACAGAAAAAATAGTACACTTAAAAAGTTTAATTACTTGAATAATGGCAATTACTGTATGTTGTTGCGTGTGAAGGGCGGTGATTGTTTCAAAGTGTATTATTCTTTCCCTCCCTTCTTCTTCTCTCTCTCTTCTTTACATTTCTCCCTCCTTTCCTCCCTCAACTCCATTCCTCCCTCAACTCCCTACATTCTTTCCTCCCGTCTTTCTCTCAACTCCCTCCCTTGCTCCCTTCTTTCTCTCCCCCTTTTCTCCTCTCCCTTCCCACTTTCCTCTCTCTCTCTCTCTCTTTCCCTCTCTCTCTCTTTCCCTCTCTCTCTCTCTCTCTCCCTTCTTTCCCCTCCCCTTTCTTCCCTCCCCTTCTTTTCTCTCCCTCCTCTCAGGGAGAAAATGGTATGAGATGCATGCAAAACAACCCACCTGTATGCAAGTGTTTTGTTAGCCCATTTTCTATTGAATTGTTATGGAAAAAAAAAAAACATGTTACACACTGACCCAAAAAATATTAAGGGGAAAAAAGGCCTAAAACCTTTGGGGGCAGCAGAATTTTGAGTGCCTAGGCTCAGGAGCGTACACGTATCTATACAATATGGCTGCAGTATGAATATCTATGTTTGTAACTATGATTTTAAATTGTTGCATACACTGCAGCCCAAGAGTGCTCACCAGTGTACAACCTTTTATAAACATTGTTGCAAATGCTGCTTCGCTATATTACACAAGGCATGTGTACGTTTTTGATCATATCCAGGCAAGCTCTTAAAAAAAAATATTAATGAAGTCAATTTGATAATCAAAGTAAATATTAAAGTTGTTTAAAATTAAGTTATCTGTCAGAACAAAAGATTAATTTTAACTTTCATGTCCCTTTAAAATCTGTTTGGGGGGGGACCTGTTAGGGGGTCCTGAGGACAGGGGTTGAAAATTTTTCTAATGGACTAGATTGGCTTAGAAAAAAAACCAATACATCTTTGAAGCTTGCATATAAAGTTCCCCTATGGAAATTTTATTGCATTTGAATGAAGAATTGTATGTTTGTCCCCAAACAAGAAATAGTGTCAATTAAGTAGCTGTAGTAGTGTAATGGTCATGATGGATTTCTCTCTTACAACAATTGATACTGATCTGCTTATTGAATCAACACCTTTGCTATAAAAAGAAAGAATACTTTTAATCTTTTATATTGGACAAGCGTATTTTTTAGTGCCATTTTCAATTTTTCCAGTGATATATGATACAATACAAATACATGTACAACAGAAAATACACTAAGGATTTGGCATGCCATAGTATATTAAAAATGCATTAACTTGGTGATACTGACCTTATATTGTTTAGTTTTTCTTATATTTTGGATTGAATGCATAATCATTGGTCACTGAAATGTGGGATGGCAGCCATGATTATGATAGGGTATATTTAGTAAATTTTGTCTCAAGCCTTAATTATAGACTTATCCATGCAATTTTTAAATATTACACTTTTGTTATAAAGGGAGTAGGTAGGCTAAGGAGCAAGCAAATATCTGGAGCTCTATATGGCAGCAGTTTTGTGAGAATGCTTTTAACAATGTTATACATTGGAAAACACTGCTGCCATCTCTCAAAAGTACATACTATTCTTAAACATCATATAGTGCTCCAGACACATGCACACTGTCTATCTAGATATGCTTTTCAACAATGAATACCATGAGAAACAAATCAATTTGGTAATAAAACTAAGGGCCAGTTATGTGCAAGCAAAAAGGGGTTTATCGCTGCTGATTGCACGCATGGGATATAGCATTTGTATTACAAGTTTAAAGTTAACGCGATCGATTGAGTGCAATTGATGTTGACGCGCGTTGAAATAGAGCTATGGTTGTTTCGGGAAACAAAAAAGTGTCACAAAGCACATCAAAAATACATTTAAAGGTACAGTTACGCTTATAATAACACTATCCAATAAAGATTATTACAAAAAAGTTGTAAGGGCTCAAAGATATAAGGTCTCAGGTGTTAGAAGAAAAGAAAAAGCTGCAAAGGGCTTTTAACATAGAGATACATACATATATATGTCTAAATATGTATATGTGTGTATATATATATATATTTATATATATATATAACTTTATATGTGTGTACAATATGTATTAATGTACTTACAGACATATATACACATAAACACATATGTATACATACAGTATATAGGCATATATATATGAGTGCATCTGAGCCCTTTGCAGTTAAGTAGCTGAAAATATGTAAAACATATTTTCGCAATATTCATATTTAATAAATTGTTATACTGTATATTTACTGTAAATATGTCATATTCCAATTTTCTGCACATAGCAGAATATGTTCTATGTAATTATAAATAGATATTCCTATGTATATCTGTATATATCTATACCTGTAAAGATTATTTATATATAGGTATAGATATACAGTATATTGTACCAAAATAACATTATATATATATATATATATATATATATATATATATATATATATATATATATATATATATATATATATATATATAAATGTATTTATATATTTAAAGTATTAGGATGGGGAGAGGATGAATCTTCAAAATTTCATCCATAAGATATAATACGGCTATTAATATTAGTTAATTTCATACATATATCATCTTAGTTACTTGGTGCAGACCCTTAAAAAAATGAATTCATTATAAGAAAAAAGAGAGAAATACACAAAAGGAAAATAATCCAATCCTTTCTTAAAGTAAGGGAATCCAGCATTCTTTTAAATTTCTAAGGCCTAGATTTGGAGTTTGGCGTTAGCCGTGAAAACCAGCGTTAGAGGCTCCTAACGCTGGTTTTAGGCTACCGCCGGTATTTGGAGTCACTCAAAATAGGGTCTAACGCTCACTTTTCAGCCGCGACTTTTCCATACCGCAGATCCCCTTACGTAAATTGCGTATATTATCTTTTCAATGGGATCTTTCTAACTCCGGTATTTAGAGTCGTGTCTGAAGTGAGCGTTAGACATCTAACGACAAAACTCCAGCCGCAGGAAAAAAGTCAGTAGTTAAGAGCTTTCTGGGCTAACGCCGGTTTATAAAGCTCTTAACTACTGTGCTCTAAAGTACACTAACACCCATAAACTACCTATGTACCCCTAAACCGAGGTCCCCCCACATCGCTGCAACTTAATTAAATTTTTTTAACCCTTAATCTGCCGACCGCCACCTACGTTATACTTATGTACCCCTAATCTGCTGCCAATAACACCGCTGACCCCTGTATTATATTTATTAACCCCTAACCTGCCCCCCACAACGTCGCCTCCACCTACCTACACTTATTAACCCCTAATCTGCCGACCGCAAAGCGCCGCCACCTACGTTATCCTTATGTACCCCTAATCTGCTGCCCCTAACACCGCCGACCCTGATATTATATTTATTAACCCCTAATCTGCCCCCCACAACGTCGCCTCCACCTACCTACACTTATTAACCCCTAATCTGCCGACCGCAAAGCGCCGCCACCTACGTTATCCTTATGTACCCCTAATCTGCTGCCCCTAACACCGTCGACCCCTATATTATATTTATTAACCCCTAATCTGCCCCCCACAATGTCACCTCCACCTGCCTACACTTATTAACCCCTAATCTGCCGACCAGAGCTCACCGCTATTCTAATAAATGTATTAACCCCTAAAGCTAAGTCTAACCCTAACACTAACACCCCCCTAAGTTAAATATAATTTACATCTAATGAAATTAATTAAGTCTTATTAAATAAATTATTCCTATTTAAAGATAAATACTTACCTGTAAAATAAATCCTAATATAGCTACAATATAAATTATAATTATATTATAGCTATTTTAGGATTTATATTTATTTTACAGGTAACTTTGTATTTATTTTAACCAGGTACAATAGCTATTAAATAGTTAATAACTATTTAATAGCTACCTATTTAAAATAATTACAAAATTACCTGTAAAATAAATCCTAACCTAAGTTACAATTAAACCTAACACTACACTATCAATAAATTAATTAAATAAACTACCTACAATTACCTACAATTAACCTAACACTACACTATCAATAAATTAATTAAATACAATTCCTACCAATAAATACAATTAAATAAACTAGCTAAAGTACAAAAAATAAAAAAGAACTAAGTTACAAAAAATAAAAAAATATTTACAAACATAAGAAAAATATTACAACAATTTTAAACTAATTACACCTACTCTAAGCCCCCTAATAAAATAACAAAGCCCCCCAAAATAAAAAAATGCCCTACCCTACTCTAAATTACTAAAGTTCAAAGCTCTTTTACCTTACCAGCCCTGAACAGGGCCCTTTGCAGGGCATGCCCCAAAGAATTCAGCTCTTTTGCCTGTAAAAAAAACATACAATACCCCCCCCAACATTACAACCCACCACCCACATACCCCTAATCTAACCCAAACCCCCCTTAAATAAACCTAACACTAAGCCCCTGAAGATCTTCCTACCTTATCTTCACCCTGCCAGGTTCACAGATCCGTCCTGAAGAGCTCCTCCGATGTCCTGATCCAAGCCCAAGCGGGGGGCTGAAGAGGTCCATGATCCGGCTGAAGTCTTCATCCAAGCGGGAGCTGAAGAGGTCCATGATCCGGATGAAGTCTTCATCCAAGCGGGAGCTGAAGAGGTCCATGATCCGGATGAAGTCTTCTATCAACGGCATCTTCAATCTTCTTTCTTCCGGATCCATCTTGCAGACCTCTGACGCAGAACATCCTCTTCTCCCGACGCCTACTAGCCGAATGACGGTTCCTTTAAAGGACGTCATCCAAGATGGCGTCCCTCGAATTCCGATTGGCTGATAGGATTCTATCAGCCAATCGGAATTAAGGTAGGAATATTCTGATTGGCTGATGGAATCAGCCAATCAGAATCAAGTTCAATCCGATTGGCTGATCCAATCAGCCAATCAGATTGAGCTCGCATTCTATTGGCTGATCGGAACAGCCAATAGAATGCAAGCTCAATCTGATTGGCTGATTGGATCAGCCAATCGGATTGAACTTGATTCTGATTGGCTGATTCCATCAGCCAATCAGAATATTCCTACCTTAATTCCGATTGGCTGATAGAATCCTATCAGCCAATCGGAATTCAAGGGACGCCATCTTGGATGACGTCCCTTAAAGGAACCGTCATTCGGCTAGTAGGCGTCAGGAGAAGAGGATGTTCCGCGTCGGAGGTCTGCAAGATGGATCCGGAAGAAAGAAGATTGAAGATGCCGTTGATAGAAGACTTCATCCGGATCATGGACCTCTTCAGCTCCCGCTTGGATGAAGACTTCATCCGGATCATGGACCTCTTCAGCTCCCGCTTGGATGAAGACTTCAGCCGGACCATGGACCTCTTCAGCCCCCCGCTTGGGCTTGGATCAGGACATCGGAGGAGCTCTTCAGGACGGATCGGTGAACCTGGTATGGTGAAGATAAGGTAGGAAGATCTTCAGGGGCTTAGTGTTAGGTTTATTTAAGGGGGGTTTGGGTTAGATTAGGGGTATGTGGGTGGTGGGTTGTAATGTTGGGGGGGGGGTATTGTATGTTTTTTTTTACAGGCAAAAGAGCTGAATTCTTTGGGGCATGCCCCGCAAAGGGCCCTGTTCAGGGCTGGTAAGGTAAAAGAGCTTTGAACTTTAGTAATATAGAATAGGGTAGGGCATTTTTTTATTTTGGGGGTCTTTGTTATTTTATTAGGGGGCTTAGAGTAGGTGTAATTAGTTTAAAATTGTTGTAATATTTTTATTATGTTTGTAAATATTTTTTTATTTTTTGTAACTTAGTTCTTTTTTATTTTTTGTACTTTAGCTAGTTTATTTAATTGTATTTATTTGTAGGAATTGTATTTAATTAATTTATTGATAGTGTAGTGTTAGGTTAATTGTAGGTAATTGTAGGTAGTTTATTTAATTAATTTATTGATAGTGTAGTGTTAGGTTTAATTGTAACTTAGGTTAGGATTTATTTTACAGGTAATTTTGTAATTATTTTAACTATTTTAGCTATTAAATAGTTCTTAACTATTTAATAGCTATTGTACCTGGTTAAAATAAATACAAAGTTACCTGTAAAATAAATATAAATCCTAAAATAGCTATAATATAATTATAATTTATATTGTAGCTATATTAGGATTTATTTTACAGGTAAGTATTTATCTTTAAATAGGAATAATTTATTTAATAAGAGTTAATTAATTTCGTTAGATGTAAATTATATTTAACTTAGGGGGGTGTTAGTGTTAGGGTTAGACTTAGCTTTAGGGGTTAATACATTTATTAGAATAGCGGTGAGCTCCAGTCGGCAGATTAGGGGTTAATAATTGAAGTTAGGTGTCGGCGATGTTAGGGAGGGCAGATTAGGGGTTAATACTATTTATTATAGGGTTAGTGAGGCGGATTAGGGGTTAATAACTTTATTATAGTAGCGCTCAGGTCCGGTCGGCAGATTAGGGGTTAATAAGTGTAGGCAGGTGGAGGCGACGTTGTGGGGGGCAGATTAGGGGTTAATAAATATAATATAGGGGTCGGCGATGTTAGGGCAGCAGATTAGGGGTACATAGGGATAATGTAAGTAGCGGTGGTTTACGGAGCGGCAGATTAGGGGTTAATAATAATATGCAGGGGTCAGCGATAGCGGGGGCGGCAGATTAGGGGTTAATAAGTGTAAGGTTAGGGGTGTTTAGACTCGGGGTACATGTTAGGGTGTTAGGTGCAGACGTAGGAAGTGTTTCCGCATAGCAAACAATGGGGCTGCGTTAGGAGCTGAACGCAGCTTTTTTGCAGGTGTTAGGGTTTTTTTCAGCTCAAACAGCCCCATTGTTTCCTATGGGAGAATCGTGCACGAGCACGTTTTTGAGGCTGGCCGCTTGCGTAAGCAACTCTGGTATCGAGAGTTGAAGCTGCGTTAAAAATGCTCTACGCTCCTTTTTTGGAGCCTAACGCAGCCTTTATGTGGACTCTCAATACCAGAGTTATTTTTATGGTGCGGCCAGAAAAAAGCCAGCGTTAGTTTTTCGGGTCGTTACCGACAAAACTCCAAATCTAGCCGTTAATCTTTTCCTTATTCGTATTTCTCTTTTTTCTTCTTCTAATGAATATATATATATATATATATATATATATATATATATAGAGAGAGAGAGAGAGAGAGAGAGAGATAGAGAGAGATATGTATGAATAAATAGAACATATTCTGCTATGTGAATAAAATTCGAATTTGAAGTATTAATTTTTTATGTCGGGTTAGTGCACTTAACAATGGGCAATCAGGTTTGCATATGCGTAGGGTGTTAGGTTTTTTTCAACTTTTTTGCTCCATTTACTTCTATGGGGGAATACGTTAATGTGTGCACAATATTTTAACTTTCGAATTTTGTGCATCAGACCGTGCAAGCGTTAACTTTTTACTTTCAACTTGTAGTACGATCACTACCCGTTGCGCGCAAAAAGCTTACTTCTAGCAGAGTTAGTGCGGGAGCGTTAAATACTGCTTACCTTGTAATCTGGCCCTGCATGTTTTATCCAAATCATGACAATTTTGGGGTTCATGTCGCTGTGAGCTTAGCAAGCATACCAATTTGAGCCCTAAAATGAGTTGGAAAAAAGGCAGAACATGGTGTAAAATTGTTTTCAAGACGCATCATGTCTTGAATTAGATATTAAAGGGACAGTGCACACCAATTTTGATATAGCTGCATGTAATAGATACTACTATATAGAAGAATATGCACAGATACACCTTTTAAAAACTTACTTAGAAGCTCCCAGTTTAGCACTGTTGAGGTTAGGCTGGGACCCCCAGTGAAAGGGGTTTGGAAAGCAGGAAGAGCAGACCCCCCTCCCCTGCATATGAAAATACAAAGAGAAACTAGTACACTGATGGCAACAATAGCCACGCAGGTACTTGTAAGAGGCGCCAAGACACAGACTGGATATAAATATGAACGATATAAGAAGTAAATATACAGACTAAGTAAATATTTAAATGAGTGATACAATATGTGGAACGGAGACCGTCAAATGTGGGACAGTCAGTCAATACAATATAAAAAGAGGACAGTAAATAGACAACTCATAGGCATGTACCCATATATGATATTCCTATAGGTCAGAACGGCCTATTGATATTAATATGGTATGTAATAGAAATTTCACCACAATGTATATAGAGGATGGCAGTATATAAAAATAGGGGAACAATCCCACCACATTAACTCATATACAAGTATATATATACACCTATCTAAATAAGTGATAATACCAAATGAAGCAGGTAGACCAGGCAGATAGTCCAATTGATAATGATCAGTGATACAATAGTCCTACTCATATAATTCCTGATGGTCTCAATGGCACAAATCCAAGACTGTAGGCAGCTCGTCTAGAGTGTCGCGCCACAACACAGGATAAGATAATCTACAACAAAGGAGATAGAGGGCGCCACATAGTGCAGATCATACAACTCCACAGATGATAACAGTAGAAATTAAGAATCTTACTCACAAAATATAAAGCACTGATGTGCAATACAAGCGGTCCAGAACCAACCAGTCGTCCGGTAGACACAGCGAAAATACAGCCAATAGAATCCTCATCTCACCAGGGAGAGTCCAGAGATGACAAGATTAAGTGCAGGTCCGTTCTACTCAGTGTTAGGGTAGTCAGCCAATGGAATCCTTGTCCTACCCAGGAGAGTCCAGAGATCCAAAAAGTAGATGAGATAATGGCAGTGTCCCAAAAATTGGAAAGGAAGCAGAGTGAGAGTATATAAATTTATTACAAAAATTAAAAACAACAGCAACGCATTTCTCAGTGTCACAGCACTGCAGTGCTGTGACACTGAGAAACGCGTTGCTGTTGTTTTTAACTTATGTAATACATTTTTATACTCTCACTCTGCTGCCTTTCTTAATCTTGGCATCTCTGGACTCTCCCTGGTGAGACGAGGATTCCATTGGCTGTATTTCCGTTGTGTCTACCGGACGACTGGTTGGTTCCGGACCGCTTGTATTGCACATCAGTGCTTTATACTTTGTGAGTAAGATTCTTAATTTCTACTGTTATCATCTGTGGAGTTGTATGATCTGCACTATGTGGTGCCCTCTATCTCCTTTGTTGTATATGAAAATACAGATTGCACATACAGGAGCAAGCAGGAATCTGTAGACTTCCATCTACATCTGATACTTTGGTGCTTGGTTAGAGGTCTGAAAATCAGCACAATGTTATTAAAAAATAAGCAAAACTATACAATGTAGCAATAACACTCTCAGATGGGCTATATAAATGGATCATCTAAAAAATATTTATCCAACAAAAAAAACTAGTGTACAATTTCACTTTAAAACAAAAATAAAAAATTAGTTAAAGAACTGTTAGGTATTGATTTCTGATTGACTGGGAAACTGCTTGTTATGTGTGTCAGACCTAATTAGCTGATGCATTTTTACAGTTATTTGAAAACCAGGTTTCCTTATGGACTGGAATTATTAAATTCTAAGATGAGTATCACAATCATAAAACCACTTTCTAGCAGTTTCTTCTGTAACAGAGCCGTCAATGAATCTGGCAAAGGATAGGTTTTAGATCTGTAGTATTATAAATTTGAATGTAACAGATGTTAGTAGCAATTAAATATCAAAACTACACTTACAGGTTAGCTTAGAAACATAAAAACTAAGAATTATAAATTGTTAATTTTTATATCTATGAGTTCATTCAAGTCTGCTCACTCATAAACATGATTTAAATTGTGTCCATTTTGTTAAATAGAATATTGAAATGTAAATTTGCATCTTTTTTTCCTTTGCTTGTATTTGTAAGAAATATAGAGTATATGACTAATTTATGACTAATTTCAGAATAATGTAATGATTTGTTTTGCAGTTAATGGATCAAAGCTCTTTAATTTGCATTTAGGAACTAGCAGTATTCATTAATGCTGTAGCAATGTATGATTTTGCCATCAAATAATTGCAAAGCTTTAAAAAATATTTTTTTTAAATAGATAAAGGTATAATTAAACATAGAAAAATATTCTTCCATGAAAAAGGTTAAATACAAGTTGAATACATTTAAGTAAACTAGCAGAAAATGTATAATGAGTGCCATAATCATTTGCTGATAGTTACAGACCCAGTCCCAACAACTGTATTGGTGTTTATGGCTAAGTTTCCAGTTATCTCTTATGTAAAATTAGTTTTGTTTAGTGAAACATACTAGGAAAAAAAACTGTAAACATCTTAAGAGTACCTAGGGCACCATGTACTAAGGCCTGTGCAGACAAGGTTCTCAAGTTGAGAACCTGTCTGCCTGTGTAATGCCGGAAGAGAAGGGCCTGTCAATCATCCTGAGTATGTTCAGGGTGATTTCAATACGGCATTTCAGAGGTGGGGGGGGGGGGGGGAGAGTGTAAGAAGTACGAGCCTGCCCCAAAAGGACAAAAAAGTAAATTATGCTGCATAGTATATTGAGCCCTTAGTTTTAGATAGAACCAAAATAAATTCTAATTATATATTTTAATGGGGCTTTTATAAAACATATAATAATATTAAGCAAAAACATGAGAGATATTGAAATACATTTTGAAAGTTTACATATGCAAACTCAAGGCAACACTCTCAGAACTAAGTAGGTGCATAAATTTTAAATACATTTATCTGGTCAAATTTGTGTTAGTACAGACATTTATTTAGTGGTTTAGTCAAAGTTTCATCCATAAAAGTAAATCCCTTTTTTATTTATCAAATAGAATTATAGTACCGAATTATAGCAAATTGAATTATAGTACCTCTATTGTCACATAACTTGTTTTGTAGTTCAGGGACACACCCTTGGAAAGTTTCATTAGTATGCTTGTCTTATCTCCTTTGCCATGGACAAGTAGGGACAGTAATAAATAAGCTCCTACACATAACAAGCAATCACTGTTTGACATATAGGACTAGATTACGAGTGGTGCTCTGACTGTTGCGCACGAGCAATAAGGTGTTTATCAAATCTCTTTGGGCGAGTCGGAAGTAGCACATGTATTACGAGTTGAAAGTAAATGCTTTGCTTGAGTGCAGTTGAATTTAACGTGAGTCGAGTTAGAAAGACTTCAGCGTTCGGGTTAACTGTTACGCTCAACATAAAAGTTGCACAAAACACATCAAAAATACATTTAAAAGTACAGTTACACATAACTCTCTAATAAAAAGTTTTTTAAAAAAATATTGCACAAAAAAGTTATAAGGCTCAAAGATCTCATATATATCAGGTGTTAGAGAAAAAGGCAGGCAAAGGTGCTTTAACATAGATACATACATATACATATCTAAATATGTATATATGTGTATATATATATATATATATATATATATATATATGTGTGTGTGTGTGTGTGTTTATATGTGTATTTGTATAAATATGTATTTACAGACATATATATATATATATATATATATATATATATATATATATATATATATATATATATATATATATATATATAACCACATATATACATGTATAGATACATAGACATTTATATAAGTGCATTGGAGCTGTTTGCAGTCAAGTAGCTGAAAACATGAAAAATCCTATTTTTGCAATATTCATATTTAATCAAGTGTTTTACTGTGTTTGTACTGTAAATATTTCAAATTCCAATGTTCTTCACATATGTAAATATGTTCTAAATATTTATAAATAGATATTCCTATATACAGTTGTGCTCATAAGTTTACATACCCTGGCATAATTTATGATTTTTGGCTATTTTTCAAAGAATATGAATGTTAACACAAAAACTTTTCTTTCACTCATGGTTAGTTTTTGACTGAAGCCATTTATTATCAATCAACTGTGTTTACTCTTTTTAAATCATAACGACAACAGAATCTACCCAAATGACCCTGATCAAAAGTTTACATACCCTGGTGATTTTGGCCTGATAACATGCACACAAGTTGACACAAAGGGGTTTGAAATGCTATTAAAGGTAACCATCCTCACCTGTGATCTGTTTTCTTGTAATTAGTGTGTGTGTATAAAAGGTCAATGAGTTTCTGGACTCCTGACAGACCCTTGCATCTTTCATCCAGTGCTGCACTGACGATTCTGGATTCTGAGTCATGGGGAAAGCAAAAGAGTTGTCAAAGGATCTGCAGGAAAAGGTAGTTGAACTGTATAAAACAGGAAATGGATATAAAAAGATATCCAAGGAATTGAGAATGAAAATCAGCAGTGTTCAAACTCTAATAAAGAAGTGGAAAATGAGGGGTTCTGTTGAAACCAAACCACGGTCAGGTAGACCAACTAAAATTTCAGCCACAACTGCCAGGAAAATTGTTCGGGATACAAAGACAAAACCACAAATAACTTCAGGTGAAATACAGGACATGTGGTGTGGCTGTATCAAGATGCACTATAAGGAGGCACTTGAAGAAAGATGGGCTGCATGGTCGAGTCGCCAGAAGAAAGCCATTACTACGCAAATGCCACAAAGTATCCCACTTACAATATGCCAAAAAGCGCAGAGACAAGCCTCAAACCTTCTGGCACAAAGTCATTTGGAGTGATGAGACCAAAATTGAGCTTTTTGGCCACAACCATAAACGCTACATTTGGAGAGGAGTCAACAAGGCCTATGATGAAAGGCACACCATTCCTACTGTGAAACACGGAGGTGGATCGCTGATGTTTTTGGGATGTGTGAGCTACAAAGGCACAGGAAATTTGGTCAGAATATATGGCAAGATGAATGCAGTATGTTATCAAACAGAACACCTAATTTTCCACTTCTTGATGATAGTTTGAACACTGCTGAACAAGGATTAAGTAACAGAAAGTGCTGTTCTTTGAGACTTTTGTATATATTTATATATAAATATACTGTGTATATATATATATATATATATATATATATATATATATATGTATAGATATATATTTTACCAAATAAACATTTCAGCTTGTAATACGAGTGCAACCCTATAAGATAACAAAACGAAGGGTAAAGGTTCTGAATTCTATCAAATACACTACAGCCATTGGGGTCAGTGGAAAAACTACAATGTTTACATTTGAATTAAAGAAAAATTGGCAAAATAAATGAGTGCGTTGCAAAGTGTTTTAAATGAGCATTAAACACTAAATAAATGCTATAGAAGTATTTAGTATTTATAAGTATTTAGGTTATTCTACACATCCCTCTAGCCTTGGGTGCTGCCATGTTGAAATCTAAAAATACTCAAAAATGCTTTTCATCAAAAAGTAATGAGACGCTTATATGAAGTCCAGGGGGTACAATACCAAGTCCAAGACAGGATTAAAAGTGTATGATGTAGGCCACAATACGTGATTAGGCAGCTCTTCTCTGTATATGATGGACAAAAAGGTAGATCCTAAAAGGAAACACAAAGGAGGCACCACATTGAGTGAACTATAAATGGTCAAATGATATACAATCAGCAAAAGGGATACTCACAGGAGCAGAAGCACATTTATGTGCTGGTAGAAGCAGTCTGAACAATAGAAGTGGTTCAGCACATTATCTCTCAGGCAATTCAAGATCCCAGGCTCTGAGCTGTAAGAATCAGCAGCAAGCAGGAACACAATCCAATAGAATATCACTTGTTAAAGTATTAAAAAGTTAAAACAACGAACACTATGTCATCTTACAGGATGACATCAGAGAAATGCAACATGTTTCTCGCCTTACAATGCCATTTCATCAGTCATCTGATGATGCCTAATGAAAGGGCGTTGCACACGAGAATCATATTGAAATCTAGACTTAGCTGCTTTCCAGTGCTGAACTATTTGCACGTGCAGTGAAACCTCTGTTCCAAAATGGCAGGGAGAGAGATGCATAAAATTTATTTTAGTGTTTAATGTCCCTTTAATTATGCATAATTAATTATGTTATGGGGATTAATTTTGAGTTGAATGTTCCTTTAAATAATTTATTTAGTGAGTTCAAAAGATCTATGCAAAGGTGTGTAAAGCGACTTAGCAGTGGATGGGTTAATATTCATATACTGAAATGTTTTATTTGATGTAGGACATCTTATTATTTTAAAATAAAAAATATGATCTGACTAATTTGCCAAAAAAAATCCACTCACCCTTACTGCCATGTGAATAGTAGGACCGGGCTAATTAATGCTTAAAGGGACAGTATACATCAATTTTTATATAACTGCATGCAATAGACACTACTATAAAGAAGATACTGATCTAAAAATCCAGTATAAAACCTTTTAAAGACTTACTTAGAAGCTCCCAGTTTAGCACTGTTGATGAAGTAAGGCTGGGACACCCACTGAAAGGGGCTGGGTAAACAACATGAGCAGACACTCCCCCTCCCCCTTCCCTACATATGAAAAGACAGATAACATAAACAGGAGTCTGCAGGAGTCTGTAAACGCGTGTATACATCTGTCACTGAGGGGCTTGGTTATGAGTCTGAAAATCAGCACAATGTTCTTAAAATATAAGCAAAACTAAAAATTTTTATAAAAACACACTCAGATGGGCTACATAAATGGATCGTCTACAAAACATTTATGCAAAGAAAAATCTAATGTACAATGTCCCTTTAACTTATTTCTGCTATGCTGATTTTAATGTGTATAACAAGAGTGATCTAACCCTGTAATATCTCTAATATAAAGGTTTAACCTCTCTTGTCACTGATAAATTAAGCCAACCCACACTGTGAAATAAGTGTAAGGTACCCCTAGTTAACAGAGAATGCATAAATCTTATTAAATCAAATATAAGTGCAATTTTTGCAAAATTTTGAGATGGAATTAAATATAATTTTGTTTTTATTATAACCCTAAACATAGTACGGTGTTTCCATTAAATTTTCAGCAAATGCTAGTAAAAAACACCGAGAGATGTTATATATAATCTGTGAAAGTTCTCTAGTCTTAAGACTTGCACATAGCATGAAGTTGTGATCAAGCACTTTAATTCACAAGGACACTTAAGAGATGAGGAACCTTCGGGAGATAATTACCTGGCTTACAGCTAGCTGTTGGACTTGTCAGTTGTTTGAAGACACATTCTCAAACTCCTTTTCCTTTCATTACTTCATCTTGTGCTGGTTGAACTCTAAGCGCATATCAGGCAGAAAAGGTTATAAGGTTGTAGCTCATCCCTCAAATTCTATCACTTTTCAAAACTCAACTTCATATAAAAGATGACTTTATCTTATGACAGAACCTCGTCATCCTGAGGTCTTAGCACGGGTGAAATATCATTTTTTAGTTATTACATTCTGTATGTTAGCTATCAAGTAGGTAAAAGTATAATATATAAATGTATATTCTTACAAGTTTTGCATTGATTTAGATAATGTTTCAAACAGGCATTTTTATCTATTATGAGAGATGTAACCTGAAAACTGAAATCAAGTTTATACTAGAAAATACATTTATTTTATTTATGCTACAAAATACTAAAAAGAAATGTCATCACATATTTTAGAATGTTTAAGATCTGATCAGGTTTCAATATCTAATGACAACAGTTAGAATATAGTCCAGTTTTCACAATGAGGCTTTACAACGTTTGATACGATTTTTATGCATTCAGAAAAAAAAATTATTACATTTTTTAAACAAAAATGTTTTTCATATAAGGGTTTATTCACTAATAAGTCACACAGATCGAGTCACTGCAAAATATACAAGGTAATGTGTAATAAAAATATGTTTATTAAAAATAATATTTCTGGAAATTAAAGGGACAGAAAACGTCTTGAGATTTTTAGATCAAATGTTTAGTTTTGCATAATGAAACAATTCTGCAATAAATGTTCATTATTTATTTACCCCCTTTAGCTCTGAAAATTGAGTAATAAAAATTCCCTAAACTTGAAATGCAACTTGCTTACTTTTTAAGTCTAACTCTGCTACTTATCTGCACGTAATTGTTTTTAACAGGTAACTGCAAAACAATGCTTTTTTATACTATCTTTATAACAGTGGTTAGCCTTGTTGTCTGCAGAGTTGTCTCCTCCAAATAAAACAAATAGTGGGTGGAGTTTGGATATTAAAAATTATTGCAGTTAAAAGTGTTAATTTGTTTTAACAATGTTTAGACTTGGCTGGTCTGTAATTCTCTAGCAACACAACAGACGTTTTATAATTACAAGCTGTGTACTGACTGTCCCTTTAACATGTAAATAGAAGTGAATACATTTTTATATTACAGTAGAATTCTCTCTGTGGAGTCACTTCCTGTGACATCATCAGATATGCAAAGCAATGCACGCTATGAAATATTTTGTCTTTAAGTTCACATATTAGCTCTAAGACTTCAGTCACTTGATTAACTCACAGGTATTGCAATTAGACCATTAAGGTAATTTCAAGCACTTATTGGCCTGCAATAAAAATAATGATAGCGTTAGATTTCTGTAGAAAAGCAATTCAGACATCATTTTTATCAATCGTTTTCATTTGATGAATAATTGCTTTTTTGCTTCCTTAAAAATAAACAGTGTTTTAGGCCCAATAGAGCTGTAGAAAAGCAGCCATGCATGTCCATTTGTATAACATGCCCACATTTACCTATTTCTTGCTTACATTGCAATAGTAATACCTCAATATCCACGTCGTAGTTATAATACAGTTTTGTGTTTTTAATCTTACATAGCAAAATCTTATAGACAAATATATGTAATGAAACCTTAATTAACCTCCAGTGCAATTACTATTTCAGTGTCATTATTCAACCCTTGTTCACTAAATCTCAAACTTCCATCACTAATAACCTGCCAACCAATTTACCGCACCCTTGGAGCTGCAGCACCCAACCCAACCACCTCATTTAAAACTCCTTTGGATGCTACAATATCTTCCCATGAAGGAACCAGCAAGTACTTTGGTAACACTTTCAGAGAACCTCTAACTTCAACAATTAGAACAAATCACTGGTGACTGGTTTTGCGCTTCTTTGGAGGTCTGTAACCCAAGTTGTGGGCTTGAGTATATACTTGCTTAGATTTGCCATGAGTAAATATTGTCATGGGGCAAAAGGGTAGCTGAGCAGAACCAGGGTTGGGAGACAGAACAGTAGTATCAGCAACTGAGTGATATAGCTCTATTTTGATTATTTTTTATCTCTTGAAAAAGACAGTTTATACTGTTGAAACACGCATAGATTTTATTGTAATGAGCTGTGACTTCTGTAAAGATTTTTTATCAAATTGATTTATTTTTTAAAGTTCTTCAATAAATATTGGAAGCCTTATTATGCATTTTTCGTCTGTTTATATATTCCATTTACTGGCTCCGGTGATCTTTACATTCTACACCATTTGTGGGCTTTTCTTTTTAGAGGGTCTTTTTGGAAGAACGACTGGAAAGCTAGATAGTGGTTTCTGGAAGTGGCGGCGCCACTGCATTCATGTGTAACACATTGGAAAGTTTGTCTTCAGAATTTAAAGTGTCTTGTGTGAAGTTGCTGACTGGGTCAAAGTGGCAAAACATTCTTTGAATGTGTCAAATTGCATATACAACAATCACATGTTGAGCGGACATGATTTGCTATAGATGTCGGCATTAAACATTGCACAAGCATTTCTGGTGAAATTTGTGTGCAATGCCGCTCCCTGCTCACTGGCGGCCAATCGGCCACTAGCAGGGACTGTCAATCACCCCGATCGTATAAAAGGTGTCAGACAGATTAAGGACCACCAGTCTTGTGATTGCTGCTTCTTAACCTCAATATCAGGTGATCCTGAAATTAGGGGCCTCCGAAGCACATCCGCTGCTTAGTGGTACTTTATAGTAATGATGGATTGTTCATAACTAAAAAGTTAATATTTTGGAACTATATTATTACGTTGAATATAGAGACTTTTATCAACAGAGATATAAAACAAAATGTTCATAATCATTTTAGAAGGACCATAAAAGTGATTCCTTAATAGCTCAGCAGTGATTTTTCTTGAGATTGTCGTCTAGTTCAATGTCTATTAGAGCAAAATAAAAAAGAAAATGTTCTCACTGGGGAATCTCAGGAATTGTAAATAAAGCTTAGATAATTCAAACTAAAAATAACATTAAACTGGCCAATCTATCCTGTCCTATTTTAAAATCTTAAAGTAGATTTTTATGTTTTCTATATCTTCCCATACCTCACAGTCCTTGGTGTAAATAAACCTGGCTCCTTTGTATTGATACTCCTTGTAGAGTTGCCTTTTCATTTTGAAGAGGAAAATACACTAAAGAACAATTCACAATACTTTATGGAGAATTCTAAATCAGCATTCTGTATATTGCATATAAAAAGCTTAATAATACATAGCAAGGAAGAATGAAAGCAGATCTACTTTAAAAATATTAGATGCTTTATGTACATTGAAAGTGTTCTGTATTTACATTTTTCCAAAAATTACAGAATCCATAGGCCTTAGAAAATTATTATTTTTTTTTTAATCTAAACTTTATAATAGCACTAATGTTTGAACAGCACAAAAAACTTTGACACAGTTAAAGAGAACAATAGATAATGAAATCACCTCTCTATTTTAAAGAGCAGCTCAGAGGTTCCCTTGGCTTAAAAATTAAATCATTATCATTTACTTTGGAGTATTCATTTTCATCTCAAGTAACATATGCCTGTCTCACAAGTGAACATTAGCAAGCTACATCATCTATCAGTGTCATTATTTTCCAAAGGCCTAATGAAAAAATTACACACGCTGCAAACTTGGAGGACAAGTCATTATTTTGAAACAAAATATTGACTTCTGAGCATTTTGAAAGCTCCGAGTAATGTTTTGATGAATCAATCTTTTTTTTTTTCCTTTCTCGCCAATAGACAAATTGTAACATTTCAGTGCTGTTTTGTTATAAGTGTTACTGATGAGTTTCTTCATAGCCGGGATTTTATCAGCTGTAATATGTTTCTCTTTATAAATGGCAAGATTTCATGCATAGATGCCAGCCTTTGTGTCTATTCATCCATGTCATAGTTGGCAAGGGTTCTATTTGAATCATTGTAACAAATCATAGAAATATGTTTTATGCCAACAAATAAGAACCAATGTCATCACTATACATATATTCTATCATCTATCTATCTATCTATCTATCTATCTATCTATCTATCTATCTATCTATCTATCTCTCTATTACTGTGAATTGTACACATCCTTATATTTTATCACTGGCTTGTTTTGGGGTTTAATAGTTTTCTGTATATTCTGCTCATACAATAAGAATTGTAATTCTTAAATGATGAAAAGTACCTCATGCCTACAGTTGAATATGGTGTTGGCTCTTTAATGTTTTGGGGCTATTTTTCTGCCATAGTACCTCAACATTTTGTTAGGATACAGGGCATGATGGACTCTATCAAATATCAAAAATATTAAATAAACACCTGATTGCCTCTGCCAGAAAGCTCAAAATGTGCCGTGGTTGAATCCAGCAGGACATTGATACAAAACATACATCAAAATAAACACAAAAATGGTTTGCTGATCCCAAAATCAAGGTCCTCCCATGGCCATCCTAGTCCCGTAACTTGAACCCCATTGAAAACCTGTAGGGTGAACTGAAGAAGAGAGTCCACTAGCGTCAACCATGAAATTTGAAGCATCTGAAAATTCTGTTTGGAGGAATGGTCTCTGATCCCTTCTTATAGGAGAAGACTCAGAGCTGTTAACTTGGCAAAGGGAGGCAACACAAAGAATTGATTAAAGGGTGCCAATAATTGTGCTACACATACATTTAACTTTTTTTTATATAAACGTGTTGTGTTTGCAATTGTTTGCTATCCATGATAGCAGAGTATTTTTGTGTATTTTGAACAAAGGATCAAAAGGTTAAACAATAAACACAATTTTTCACAGCCTTCTTTGCTCATATTTATCAAATTGAGAGCTCGGGTTAACTTTTACGCGAGACAAAAAGTTTCACAAAACACATATAAAATACAATTAATAGTAAAGTTACATTCATATAACACTCTCTAATAAATAATACTGCAAAAAATTGCATAAAAAAGTTATAAGGGCTCAAAGATATGAGGTCTCAAGTGTTTGAAAAACAGGCATGCATAGAGTTTTAACATATATATATATATATACATACATACATACACATGTCTAAATATGTATATGTATGTATAGATATATAATATGTATATATGTATTTACTGACATATAAACACACATAATTACATATTGATGTAATATTCATATTTAATAAAGTGTTTAACTGTGTATTCCCTGAAAATATTTCACAGTCCAATAATCTTCACATAGGGGAATATGTTCTAAGTATTTATAAACAGATATTTTTATATATATATATAATCAATGATGCAGGAAGACACTCTCCATAGTTCAATTTGTAACTTTTATTCAAAAGTGAACATTTTTCGGGTCACCCCCGTCCTCAGACATACACACGGGCGGATTGATGTCCACAGCCTCAGAGGAGGCATACGAGTTAAGGAGCAGCGGTCTTAAGACCACTGCTTCTTAAATCTTCTATAGATTTGCATGTGTTTTTGTGTTACGTTGAATAGATAAGTTAAAGTTGGAAATCATGGCCAAATTCATACAATAGTGTATAAGGTAAATTCCTAAAAGATAAGTCGGAGTATGAAATTAGTCCACAGGTTAAACAAGAGAAAAATGTCCAGTTTAACCTGTGAACTAAACTCATGCTCCATCTTATTTTTTAATTGAGGTTCACTATCTGTTATGTCACATGACTTGAACCCTTTAGTTTTTGATGCCTCCTCTCTAAGCGTTACATGGTTCAAATGAAACAGCACTGCTTAGCAACTGGCACAAATATTTTATGTAACTATTTTTACTTCCTTATTCACTCTTCTGTAAACAGAAACACAGATGTTTTCTCTGTCTTTCAAGGAAGGGCTAGATTATGAGTGACGCGCTAACTTTTGTGCGCAAGGAAAAAGTGGATAATCGGGCTCTTTGCACGCATTGGAAGTAAAGCAGTATTTCGAGTTGAAAGTAAACGCTTTCACTTGAGCTAATTTAATTTAACGTGCATTGGGATAGTGCAAGCTCAGAGCTCTGTTAACTGTTAAATGATGCAAAAAATAGGGGAAAGGGGGACAAGGAGGGGGCTAGTCAGCACTCTTTCCTAACATAATGTCCAACTAGGCCGACTGAAATAATCAGCTCTACTAAGAGAAAAGTAACTAAAAGTTAAAAATAAGCTTTTATTTATACGCTTTAAAAGAAACGTGAAAAACTTTCCACCAAAGACCCACCACACACACTCAAAAATTACCAGAAGCACTGTTGGCTACCCCCCTGTATTCCTGGCTGATAACCGGAATCGTCAAAATTAGTAAGACACAAACACGTTTCAGCCACTCTACGGGCTTTTTCAATGTGGCAATATATATTTATTTTTTTTACAAACCGAGTGCAGAATATTTCGGCCTTTTAAACCCGCTATAGCGCTATTCAGCCAATAACGTGGTTCCTCAGAAACACGCCCCTAAGATGGCCAATTGTTACCAGTGCCGGTTCGTCATAAGGGGGCGCAGCTAACATTTCTAAGTCTGGATTTGGTCCAAACATTACCTAAGTGTATAACCAATTACTACTAGTCTAATAAGCTTACCATCTAAGTGAGTACTATTGATTAGTTAATGTCTCGTATGGAGGCATAAGCTGTGACTGTATGTATGGTAATAGGTACCAATCCGACTTGCATAATAGACTAGGGCGTTAATTCGAATATTCTGCAATACTGGGAGATGAGTAGCACTTTAAATATTTACAACCTTATGTGGAATTCCGTTGACGTCCCTAAGTAAAGAGAATTTAGATTGATCCGATTTAGTGAATTATAAATGTAGGTATCATTAGCAATAATAAACTTGCATATTTGTATAACCTTCATTATTAATTTGGTCACAGATCAATTATTACTAGGGTGTAGTTATATAACTAAAATAAATCAACATATGGTAATTATGGGGACACCAAAGTGTCCCATAATGAAGTGCAAAATATACAGATATTAACTGTGATGGTTCATCATTAAACGTGTGAGGGGTGATACACTCACTCAAAGTGCAACATTTACGTACAATATGCCATCCCTTTATTTTCCTATGTTATGATATATATCACATATCCTTTATTTCCTACCATTTTGAGTGCACTACAAATATTTCCTATATAGAAGACTGTTAGGCAAAACACTAACACTGCCACATATTGAACCATGTTTGAATATTCTATTTATAGTACATATACTATGTGGCATATGAGTGCCTTCTGCTACTTCACATCAAATTGTACTCATTACCTCAGTC
The DNA here is from genome assembly GCF_027579735.1 of Bombina bombina. Lineage (NCBI taxonomy): Eukaryota > Metazoa > Chordata > Amphibia > Anura > Bombinatoridae > Bombina > Bombina bombina. The sequence continues at coordinate 156,474,317 of NC_069504.1, forward strand.
TGATTGCATGTTAGGCAGAATGTTAACACTGCTACATAGTCGTACATTTTTGATTATTCTATTTATGATCACTACACTGTGTATTATGTTTGTGTTGTTTGTTAACATCACTATTGGCAGTCTTATAGGAAAACCCAGTAGTTATTATTCTCATTCATGCCATGAGGCATGTCTGAATTCAAAAATCCTACTTGCTTCCTTCCGTAATAACACTTGTTCTGTATCCCCACCTCGATAGATTTCAGAGTAAGTGGATAATAAACAGTCATATTACTAGTAAATGCAATATACTTTGTGTCATGTAGCTGTAATTTGTTCTACGTAGGTATGACCACCAGATGTCTGGAAAAAGAAGGAAAGAACATCTGAGTAACATCAGGACTGCGCGAAAAGATGCGGAAAAAGATAAAAAGATTACTAGTTTTTACAACATCATAATGGCAACACTAGTGCCTTTAAATGCTGGAATTTGGAGAAACTAAGACCAGGCATAAATGGTGGGGATAAAGAACAAATGTTATTACAAAAGGAAGCAAGACGGATTTTCAAATTTAATTCAGTCATGCCTCATAATAATTACTCGATTTTCCTATAAGACTGCCAATAGTGATGTTAACTAGCAAACAACACACACATAATACACTGTGCAGTGACCATAAATAGAATAATCAAAAATGTACGACTATGTAGCAGTGTTAACATTCTGCCTAACATCCAATCAGACTGATGTAATGAGTACCATTTTTTGATGTGAAGTAGCAGAAGGCACTCATATGCCACATAGTATATGTACTATAAATAGAATATTCAAACATGCTTCAATATGTAGCAGTGTTAGTGTTTTGCCTAACACTCAACTTAAATGCTATATAGGAAATAATTGTAGTGCACTCAAAATGGTAGGTAATAAAGGATATGTGATATATATCATAACATAAGAAAATAAAGGGATGGTATATTGTACGTAAATGTTGCACTTTGAGTGAGTGTATCACCCCTCACACGTTTAATTATGAACCATCACAGTTAATATATTGTATATTTTTCACTTTATTATGGGACACTTTACATGAATCCCCATAATAATTACCATAGGTTAATTTATTTCAGTTATATAACTACACCCTAGAAATAATTGATCCATGACCAAATTAATAATGAAGGTTATACAAATACGCAAGTTTATTATTGCTAATGATACAAGAAGAGACAGATTCGCCACATGGCCCAATATTGTTTGATCCAGAATGGACAGATCAATATATAAGGGATAGACTCACATTTGATAAAGCACCTCAATCAGTGCTATAGAGGCAGACTGGGATCTATTACAGTCACCCAGCAGACTGAACTCCCACAAAGGTGTGGTATCTGTATTTAAAACGACAAGAGAGACACAGGTGCCCACATGGCCTAGTACAGCAAGAACAATGGTGATATAGAACCAAATGATATAGTTGTAGCATCTCCCTTGATGCTATAGGAGCAGGATGGGGTCAATTCAGTCACCCACCAGACTTACTCAGAGGCACTTGGGACAGGGTGGATCCAGCAGTCAACCGATAACAGAATCCCTTGGCATAAGGGACAACTCACAAAAATGAAGATAGTAGCAAGTGTTCCAGGATAAAAGTTTTATTAAAAAACAGGCGACGCGTTTCTCAGCTCAAGGCTGTTCTTGCTGTACTAGGCCATGTGGGCACCTGTGTCTCTCTTGTCATTTTAAATACAGATACCACACCTTTGCGGGGGTTCGGTCTTCTGGGTGACTGTAATAGATCCCAGTTTATCTTGATAAAGGCCCCTGGCGGCTGAAACGCGTAGAGACTGCTGACCCTGAACCCCTGTACTTTCAGCTGGTGAGATTTACCTAATATAGCGGTTAGGACAGGTACATTGAGCTATATCCCACAACAGGAATAGTCTCTGTATGTATAATTCCTGTCCCATGATCCGGTATCACCAAATTAACTAACCAGTCTGAAATCCAACTAAGAGAAAACAAGTGGAATATCACTGGATACCGGAACATTCTATTGGTGCATCACGGACCACATTTGACACCTTAACCCGGAACCTCATTTAAAGAGTAGGACCGACTCCTGAACACTCTTTAGGAAACACGACAGATCAGTCTGTTTGTCAACCTGTTAACAGCATTCTGGGAACGGACACTGCAATAAGGTTACATTTTAAAAACTTGACACTGTGGTATTTATCACCGATAAAACATCTTCAGGATACATTACGGTATCCGTTTCAACATTTGGGACTGACATTGAAATATATGTGATTAGAATACCCATTGTATGACTTGTGATAATCTATTTGTTGGGATACTAATCAAATACATTATATCCAATACACCTAATAAGCATCAAGTTAAATTGTGTATGTAAAGTGATAAAGATACAATAGAAAGTAGAAAGAGGGCGCCACAATAGCGTGATACCGTCTGGATATGTAGGTATAGATATAAGTAAGTATTATGCTTACCAGATGGTGTGACACTGTGCTGTGACCAGTGCAAGAAAGCAGGCTAGCACTTATCAGTGGCTAGTACACTGTGGAAGCCAAGCTCCAAAGGCACTTGTCCTAGTTGAAACTCTGAGTGTGTCTCCTGTTGGCAGCCAACGGGAGACACACTCAGAGTTTCAACTAGGACAAGTGCCTTTGGAGCTTGGCTTCCACAGTGTACTAGCCACTGATAAGTGCTAGCCTGCTTTCTTGCACTGGTCACAGCACAGTGTCACACTATCTGGTAAGCATAATACTTACTTATATCTATACCTACATATCCAGACGGTATCACGCTATTGTGGCGCCCTCTTTCTACTTTCTATTTTAACAGTTGTTCCACACTCTCTGGGATCAAGAGGAGCAGTCCTACTCACGTAACAGGAGGATACCTTTATCCCTTCAATTTACCACCAGTTTATGGACAATAAACAAGACTAATACGGTAGATTTGATCTACTGCACTTTAAGTGTATCACCTGGTTTTATATTGAATATTGCCTTTTTATATTTTAAATATCAGCGCTCTTTTATATATCCCTTTATTGGGATAAAGATACAATATACACTTTTAATTTGATCCAAGATTTATAATTGTTTAGATGCCGGCATCATTCATAGGACTAATTGGTTTTAAATGTAGATGATTTTAAACCTATTTTTATATTAAATGTATTCATATGTACAATATTAAATACGTTTTTATTACAAACCAGTTCTGTGGGAGGAACTTCTTTTCTGGGGATTGACCCATATTACCTCTGAGTAAATTAACTTCTGGTTTTAAGTACCTTATATCTTATATTGATATTTTCTGAAAGTCCAATTTTTACTCATATTTAATGACGTTATCATAACACCATTATTATAAATAAACTACTTTACCATAATAATAGGGCTATCTTTTAGGATTGTATTTCATGCCCATATTAAGGTTAAGTTGAACTTGTGAAGTATACTATTTAGGTTTTATTATCAATTATAGAAACCCTATGTTCAGGTTTATTACCTCTCTAAGATTTGTAATACACCCCTTTCCTAATTAGGACGAATACTAGTGCACATCCATATGATATTCAAGCAATATACATAAACTCACATACATCAATCAGGCTATCTAACTATTATTCTGAGCATATTGACTCTGAGCTTTTGTAGCGCTATCCCACTCCCCCCATACTCCAGTACATATCTTAGATGATTTTTTGAGGTTATATCATCTTCTTTGGGATTAGCTAAAGAGTCTGAGTGTAGCATCTATGAATTAACCTATCCTTATATTCTACTGTCAGCCAGAATGGTTGCCATGGTGATATCCAGGTGTTACAAACTATGCAGCATCAAAAAACATCTATTTACTATACTACTATAATACAGTTTAACTATGTATTTACTGTAAATATTTCTCATTCCAATGTTCTTCACAAAGGGAAATATGTTCTATGTATTTTTAAATAGATATTCCTATGTATATCTGTATTTATCCATAACTATATAAAATCATACATATATAAAAATATATATAAAATGAGATCAGGTTTGCATGCGAGTGATAGAGTTGAAGTCTGGGGGGGGTTATGTTAACGCGTCACAAGATTCTAACTTTGTTTTTTTGCGTGCATTGGGTTAGAGTGTGAGCAAGAACTTTTTACTTTCAACCTGCCACATACAATCCGCCACGCAAAAAGCCGAAGTCTAGCGGGTTAATGCACAAGGGGGAGTGCAAAGTACAGCTCCACTCATAATCTAGCCCAAAGTGTGTGACCCCAGAGGTCACAAATGAGAATTACTGTTTGGAACTTTTTTTAACAGTTTATGTTAACCGATAAATCTAGAAAACTTACAATCTTGGAACAAGGACCGATAAATGCAGGAACTGGCACAAATGATGCAAGAAGAGCAGACCTCATTATCTTTTCATTGTCTCTCTCTTTCTCTCTGTAATGAAATGTCCTGATTTATTCCTCCAATACAATTACTGAGTAGGGAGTTGGCTTTAGGAGGTTTTAAAAGGATAGGTACATATACAGGGAGTGCAGAATTATTAGGCAAGTTGTATTTTTGAGGATTAATTTTATTATTGAACAACAACCATGTTCTCAATGAACCCAAAAAACTCATTAATATCAAAGCTGAATAGTTTTGGAAGTAGTTTTTAGTTTGTTTTTAGTTATAGCTATTTTAGGGGGATATCTGTGTGTGCAGGTGACTATTACTGTGCATAATTATTAGGCAACTTAACAAAAAACAACTATATACCCATTTCAATTATTTATTTTTACCAGTGAAACCAATATAACATCTCAACATTCACAAATATACATTTCTGACATTCAAAAACAAAACAAAAACAAATCAGTGACCAATATAGCCACCTTTCTTTGCAAGGACACTCAAAAGCCTGCCATCCATGGATTCTGTCAGTGTTTTGATCTGTTCACCATCAACATTGCGTGCAGCAGCAACCACAGCCTCCCAGACACTGTTCAGAGAGGTGTACTGTTTTCCCTCCTTGTAAATCTCACATTTGATGATGGACCACAGGTTCTCAATGGGGTTCAGATCAGGTGAACAAGGAGGCCATGTCATTAGATTTTCTTCTTTTATACCCTTTCTTGACAGCCACGCTGTGGAGTACTTGGACGCGTGTGATGGAGCATTGTCCTGCATGAAAATCCTGTTTTTCTTGAAGGATGCAGACTTCTTCCTGTACCACTGCTTGAAGAAGGTGTCTTCCAGAAACTGGCAGTAGGACTGGGAGTTGAGCTTGACTCCATCCTCAACCCGAAAAGGCCCCACAAGCTCATCTTTGATGATACCAGCCCAAACCAGTACTCCACCTCCACCTTGCTGGCGTCTGAGTCGGACTGGAGCTCTCTGCCCTTTACCAATCCAGCCACGGGCCCATCCATCTGGCCCATCAAGACTCACTCTCATTTCATCAGTCCATAAAACCTTAGAAAAATCAGTCTTGAGATATTTCTTGGCCCAGTCTTGACGTTTCAGCTTGTGTGTCTTGTTCAGTGGTGGTCATCTTTCAGCCTTTCTTACCTTGGCCATGTCTCTGAGTATTGCACACCTTGTGCTTTTGGGCACTCCAGTGATGTTGCAGCTCTGAAATATGGCCAAACTGGTGGCAAGTGGCATCTTGGCAGCTGCACGCTTGACTTTTCTCAGTTCATGGGCAGTTATTTTGCGCCTTGGTTTTTCCACAAGCTTCTTGCGACCCTGTTTACTATTTTGAATGAAACGCTTGATTGTACGATGATCATTCTTCAGAAGCTTTGCAATTTTAAGAGTGCTGCATCCCTCTGCAAGGTATCTCACTATTTTTAACTTTTCTGAGCCTGTCAAGTCCTTCTTTTGACCCATTTTGCCAAAGGAAAGGAAGTTGCCTAATAATTATGCACACCTGATATAGGGTGTTGATGTCATTAGACCACACCCCTTCTCATTACAGAGATGCACATCACCTAATATGCTTAATTGGTAGTAGGCTTTCGAGCCTATACAGCTTGGACTAAGACAACATGCATAAAGAGGATGATGTGGTCAAAATACTCATTTGCCTAATAATTCTGCACTCCCTGTATATCTATATGCACGTATATATCATTATGTGGACCACAACTGTGAAGCAGGATAACTTAGAGTATGTTTGTAGCTGTGCAATGGTATAGCAGATGCCTATAGCTGAAGTTATATAAATTTATCCTTACACGAGGTTCAAGGACGTGGATGATCAGGATGACTTCTATGGAAGAGGGAAATAAGCTTTGGAGCAGACAAATTGGTAGATGGTTCCCAAGAATTCCCTTCAGAAGGGTAACCCTTCCAATGAACCAGGTATTGCAAACGTCCAGAATCTTTTCTTCAGTCAAGAATACTTTGGACCTCAAACTCATGGTCGGGTTCGATCGGAACAGGGTTAAGAGAGTGGGGATGTTGAGCTTTTATGGACTGGTAAGGTTTGAGCAGGGACACATAAAATGTTGGATGTATCCTATATTCCGGGGGCAAGTCTAAGGTGACAGCATTGGCATTCACAATACTTTTTACCGGGAATGGTCCTATGAAAAACCTGTTGAATTTCTTGGAAGGAGTGAAGAGTCTCAAGTTTTTTTTTGTGGAGAGCCAAACCAGATCTCCTTTGGAAAAGGCAGGATCAGGCCTCCTTCTGAGATTGTAATATCTCTTCTAACCGTCTTGAGCTATTTTTATGTTTTCTGTGAGTATAGTGAAGGTTTCGGATATGGTGTTAGTTAAATCATTCACCACAGGACAAGCACTTTGAAGTTCAGGATATAAATGAAAGGTGGGATGGAATCCGTAATTTGCAAACAAAGGAGTTGTTTTGAGTGTTGAATGGTGTGAGGTATTGTAAGCAAACTCTGCTATTGGTAAAAGTGAGGACCTGTTATCTTGTTGTTGAGTGGTGTAACACCAAATATATTCTTCTAACCACTGGTTAGTTCTCTTGGTCTGGCCATTCGTCTGGGGTGGAAAGCAGTACTTCATCTCTGTTCAATTTTTAAGGTCAGACAGAGTTGTCGCTATAATTTGTAAATTGTAAATTGAGTTCCTCTGTCAGTTGTTATGGAGGATGGTAACCCGTGTAATTTAACAACGTTGTTTATGAGTAGAGTTGCTGTTTCAAGAGAGGTGGGAAGTTTATAGAAGGGGACAAAGTGTGCCATTTTTGTAAACATATCCACAATAACCATGATATTCTTATTTTTATCGGAGACAGGTAAATCAACTATAAAATCAATGGCAATCTCCTTCCAATGTCTTTTTGGTATTGGTAGGGATAGTAGGTAACTAGTAGGTTGTTTTCTGTCGATCTTACATGACACGCAAGTATATGTATATGTATATATTTTATAGAATCTTTTACCATGTTGGGCCATTACCATGTTGGGCCATCAGTAAGATCTCATAAGATGTTTAAGCGATCTTTGGATGTCTGGATGTTCTGCAAGAGAGGATTCATGTATGTTATGAAGTAATGAACTCCTTAAATTGGGAGGTATGTAAAGTTTATCTTCATGGTAGTACATACCATCAGCATGTTCAGTTAAATTGTAGGTGGATTTAGTTTTATCCACAATTTGTTCTTCTTTTATAAGGTGGCAAATGTCAGAAGTGAATCCAAGGAACTGTTCTGTGGGTATCACGGTTCCTTGTTTTGGTGTAAGTGTCTAAAAGGTCTCAAAATATGTTGTTAATGAATCTCTGGAAAGTGGCTGGGGCATTGCATAACCCAAATGACATAACCGTATATTCAAATAACCCATAAAAGGTACGTAAAGCTGTGAGCCACTCATCTCCTGGCTTTACCCGTATTAAGTTATAATCCCCACGAAGATCAAGCTGGGTGTATATAGAGGCACCATTTAATCTCTCAATAAGTTCAATGATGAGTGGTAAGGAGAAGCTATTTTTTATTGTCCTTTTATTCAGTTTTCTGTAGTCAACAATTGGGCGCAGAGAGTTGTCCTTATTTATTACAAAAAATATGCAAGCACCTGCTAGAGATGTTGATGGTCTAATAAACCCTTTTTACGTAAGTTTTAATTAATATAGGTTTTAAGTTCTTGTAGTTCAGGGTCTGATAGAGGGAAAATGTGACCATACGGAATATCTGAACTTGGAATAAGTTCAATGGGACAATCGTAAACCCTGTGAGGTGGTAGTGTCTCTGCCTCTTTTTTTTATCAGAAACTTGTTGAAAATCAGTATACTGTATTGGAATAAATGGTTCTGAGATTTTTAATAGTGGGAGAGATGGGTAACGTGATTTTGCAGAAAGGTGACTGGAAAGTTATTTCATTATCAGACCAATGTATAGTGGGTTGGTGAATCTGTAACCAATGTAACCCAAGAACTATGGGAAAAATAGGGGAGGTTATAACATCAAAAGTTATGTATTCCTGGTGATTATTGGATGTGACCACAAGAATGGGAATAGTCTGATGTGTAATCGGACCTGTATCTAATTATTTACCATCAATAAGTCGCACAACTACAGGTTTAATCTTTTTAACAAGTGGGATTTTATTTGTTTGAGCTACAGCGAGATCCATATAACAAGCATATGCCCCTGAATCAACAACAGCTTCAAGGTTAAGGTGATGGTGATCCCACTGTAATGATACAGGAAGTTGAAAATAAGATGTTTGACAGTTATTTAAAGACATACAGTGTATATCAAGAATTGGCTAACCCATCTTTTGTCTTTTGAGTATTGGACAGTCTGTTACAGAGTGGTCTTTGGATGCGCAATACATGCAGAGCTTATTAGTAAGTCTATGTTGTTTCTCCTCTGGAGAGAGGGGTCCTTTAATGACACCTATGTGCATAGGTTCATCATTAGTTTTGTTGGTTGCTTGATGTGATCAGTATACAGTAGGTTTAGGAACTGTGTCAGGGGAGAACCTTTCTTGCTTCCTTTCTCTTATCCTACAATTTATCTTTATACTAAGAGAAATAAGGGCATCTAAATTTTCTGGAATACCTATTCTAGCTAACTCATCTTTAACACTTTCTGACAGACCTAGTCTGAATTGATTTTTAAGGGAAACCTCGTCTCATTCAGAATCTTTTTTGCCAAATTTTAAATTTGGAGATGTAATCTTCAACAGGTCTCTTATGCTGTTTTAATGATCTTAGTTTATTTTCGACAGTAATCTCCTTGTGAGGATCCTCATAGAGGGATAACAAAGCTTTTAAAAAATCATTAACAGAATTTAAGATGGGGTCGTCTTGCTCATATAGGGAATCAGCCCACGTTACCCTCTTAAGAAAGATATAGCAGTGAGAACTTTTGTACTGTCATTGAGAAAGGTTTTGGGGAAAAAAATAAGGTACAGGAATTATAAAATTGCCTGTACATTTTTCTATCACCAGAAAACTTATCAGGGGGCTAACAGGAGGCTCTGGGGTTCTTTCTGTAGGAGGAGTATTGCTTAAACCTTCCTTAATTATATTTTTAGGGTTTAATTTTCCACTTGGAGATCTCTCAACCCCTGGTTAAGGAGATCAACCTTTTGGGATAAAGCCATCACATGGTTGGTGAGCTCCACTGGGTCCATGTTATAGATTTTTCAAGCTTGGTATTCTGTAATGAAATGTCCTGATTTATTCCTCCAATACAATTACTGAGTAGGGAGTTGGTTTAAGGAGGTTTTAAAAGGATAGGTACATATATATCTTTATGCATGTATATATCATAATGTGGACCACAACTGTGAATCAGGATAACTTAGAGAATGTTTGTAGCTGTGCAATGGTATAGCAGATACATATAACTGAAGGTATATAAATGTATCCTTACAATTAGCTTTATTATACGTTGGGATCTCATTCACTTCCATTACAGCTGGTAAGTTGGTGGAGCGGTTGCAGCAAGTGGTGTGAATAAGACCGTAACGGATCAAAATAAATAACTGCAGTTTCACTTAGGAAAAGCAGAAATGTGCACAGAGCATAAAGCTTATACAAAGATTGGCTACGGTTTAAAGCTTACTGAGAATCTAGAATCAAAGTCCAGGAGGTAGAGAGCGAGCAGAAGTAATCACTGAAGCCGAAAGATCTCATGTCTGCAGACGTCCTAGTGACATCAGTGGCAGTGAGGGAATGAGTCAGCAGAGGCATCCAGAATCCCGCAAAGAAGGAAATGCCGGATTGCTACTACGGCTAAGTTGAAGTACCTACCAAAAGGTAGGAAGGAAAAACAACGTAACTCTGAATTAGAGAGAGTTTAAAGACTTGATAGGAGATCCACACGGATTAGGTGATAGTTTAGTTGGAACGAAGTCCACATAAACTAGGAGTAATACCAAGCAATGAATAGGAGATGGGAACTGCTATTTATTGGATGGAGTGGAATATGAGGTAACACCCACTTAAAGGAGCATAAGTAAAACAAGAAAAGGAACAGATGTTACATTCTCTGTCTCTCCCGTTATCTATCTATCTATCTATCTATCTATCTATTTATCTATCTACTAACACACACAATGTCTTTCTTCTTATTATTCTTTATTTATAAAGCGCCGACAGATTCCACAGTGCTGCCCATGAGTACAAAGATAACAGTACAATGGAGAAACGATATGATAAGACAAATACAGGGGGAATTGAGGGCCCTATTCCCGTGGGAACGTACAATCTATAATCTTATACCTCACTGTTTACTCAAAGACCAATACTCAGGGCATGATGATCTAAAATTCTCTGCTATGGCGATATTATAAAATAAGTCTTGACAGTACTGTGAGATCCTACAAAAGGATTTTAGAAAGGCGACATTTAGCTTGAGAAACATTTATCCCAGTATGCAGGTTTGTGACTGTGAAGGAGAGACACAGCATATATTATTATAAAATAATGCTAAAAAAAAGCCAATGGTTTTCTGTGAATTTTTTATTATCAGACCCTTGGAAAATTATCATTTTAATACCTCTCTGTCCAAACTTACTGGGCACATAATTTCTTTTAAGCCTTCTTGTTTTCATAGCTTTTCTATAACCAGTACACGTGTACTGACATTTTCAGTACAGGTGGGGATACAACAGGAAACAGCCAATTCAAATGACAAAAAAGGTAAAGTAGTTATTTGTAAACAATTGAAAACTCTCCACCAGGTAAAATGGGTTACTAAATAAAAATTAAAAGAAAAATAATCACAGTACACGTCCCTATAATTATATAGAAGAAACGTGGCTTTGTCAATTTGTACTATTTTAATATTATTATATATTTCTCCACATCATTACTAAAGTAGTTTGATTTGTCAAATATTTACTGCACTATTTATATTTAATTAGTATATTATAAATAATCATAAGTTGGCTGCCCCTCCTGATTACTTCTACATGCTAAATAAAATATTATTGAGGAATAAATATTAAATGCTTCTTCTTTATACATAGTAAGTCTAAGAAAAACACAAGAGGGTTTGAACAGTTTTTTTTTTATTCTCTAAACTGGTATTGCCATAGTTTTACAGTAAATTATCTTTGATGACATATTTGTACCTGACAAACACAATATAATTAGACTTTACTAAAGCATAAATGTTTTATTTTTATGAAATAGTAATTGGCTGTAAAATCTGAATAGTTAAAGGGACGTAAAGCAAAATTGATTCAGAGAGAGCATGCAATTTAAACAACATTCCAATTTATTTATATTATTTAATAGGTTTTGTTCTCTTGGTATCCTTTGTTGACAAGCATACCTAGGTAGGCTTAGGAGCAGCTGATTAGTGGCTGCATATATATATACCTCATGTTATTGGCTCACCTGTATGCATTGCTGTTTCTTCGACAAATGATACCAAGAGAATTAAGAAATTTAGATAAGTAAATTGAAAATTTGTTTAAAATTGTATTCTCTGGGGCCGATTAACTAACGTGCGGGCAAACATGATCCGCTGTAGCAGATCATGTCCACCACACATCGATAAATGCCAACAGCATATGCTGTCAGCATTAATCATTGCACAAGCATTTCTAGTGAAATGCTTGTGCAATGCCACCTCCTGCAAATTTGTTGCCAATCATCCGCTAGTAGGGGGTGTCAATCATTCGTATCTGATCGGACTGATTGCTGTCTGTCGCCTCAGAGGTGGCGAACGAGTTAAGGAGCAGCGGTCTTAAGACCGCTGCTTCTTAACTCCTGTTTCCGGCGAGCCTGAAGGCTCGCTAGGAAACATATGCATTGACGGGTTGATAAAATTAGCAGAAAGTTATTTTAAAGTAATTTGCTAAACAACAACAACAATACAACAACTTTAAAGGGAGTGTGTACTATACATGATTTTACTTTTATAATTTATTTTCAATAGCTTTTTAAACCAGCTGCAGATTCTTAAATGTAGGGAAATAATTATTTTAGTTTTATTTTGTATTTTTAATAGCTAATTGAAACCACATTCCATTGTGTCTGCAGGAAGGCCTTTGCTCCGTATTTTATTTTATTTTATCATTGTTTTCCTTTCTCTTTTAATAAAATGCATTAGGCATATTTTTCAGAACTTTAAAACCTGTCTTCTTCCCTTAAGAAGGAAATTTGGTCATAAATCATGGAAGTTTAAAGGGACACTGAACCCAATTTTTTTCTTTCATGATTCAGATAATGTGTGACATTTTAAGCAACTTTCTAATTTACTCCTATTATCAATTTTTCTTCGTTCTCTTGCTATCTTTATTTAAACTTCAGGAATGTGATGCATAGGAGCCGGCCCTTTTTTGGTTGAGAACCTGGGTTATGCTTGCTTATTGGTGGGTAGATGTAAGCCTCCAATAAGAAAGCACTATCCATGGTTCTGAATCTAAAATGGGCTGGCTGCTAAGATTTACATTCCTGTTTCTAAAATAAAGATAGCAAGAGAACTAAGAAAAATTGAAAATAGGAGTAAATTAGAAAGTTGCTTAAAATTTCATGCTCTATCTGAATCATGTAAGAAAAAAATTGGGTTCAGAGTCCCTTTAATTTGACTTTACTGTCCCCTAATAAAACTAAACATTTTATGGACAGTACTTCGTTATAACTATAGGTGGAAAAATATCTCTAGAGTATACTAGTAAGGGGTTAAAAATGACATGGTAGTGTATCTGCCTCTTTTGATAGGGCTATTAGATTAGGTGTAATTCTTTTTTTATTTTTGATAATTTGGTTTATTATTTTTCGTAATTTAGTGTTTGTTTGTTTTTTGTAACTTAGTGTTTGTTTTTTTCTGTAATTTAGTACTTTTATTAATGTTTAGTTGTATATTTAAATAATTTGAGTAGGGTTAGGTTTCTTTAATATGTAATTTAGTTTATTTAATTGGTATTTTAATTTAATTGTAGTTTAATAGTTAGGGTAGGCTAATTAATAGTTTAAAATAGTTTATTTTAATTCTACATGTAAGTTTTAATTTATATTAAGATAGGGATGTTGTAATTTTAATTTAAAGTTAGGGAGTTGTTAGGTTTAGGGGTTAATAGCGTAATTTAGTTTTTGGCGATGTGGGGGGCTGACGGTTTAGGGGTTAATAGGTTTAGTTAGTGGTAGTGATGTGGGAGGCCAGAGGTTTAGGGGTTAATATGTTTATTTAGTGGCAGAGTGCGGCGGGATAGGGATAATTAACTTTATTTAGGTTGCAGCAATGTCAGGGAGCGGTGGGATAGAGGTTAATAACTTTATTTAGGTTGCGACGATGTCAGAGAGTGGCAAGATTGGGGTTAAACATTTTAGTTTAGTGGCAGCGTTTAGTGACAGGGTATAAATAAAGTTGGGAAAAAGCCGAATAGACGCGAGATTGATGACTGCTAGTTAACAACAATCTTATGCTCATCGCCCCGTAATTGGTGCATGTCTTTTTGACGGCTTTTTTCATAAATAAGGAGAGCGTATTGAGATTTGCGGCCACGATGTTAGGCGAGCGCATTGATTCCGGCGAATGCAACATAGTTGACAGCTTGATACATATCCCTCTAAGGGTCAAAGCCCAAACTGTGAAAAACAGCATCAGTATGTACAATAGTAGATACGTATCACAAGCCAGATAAGGGACCCTCATTGTCTGTTTAAATATCTACCTTGAAAACTGTGGGATAGTTGGGACTGGATATTAAACGTAAATTAAACCGACAATTTTGTTTTCATGATTTAGATAGAGCATACAATTTTAAACAATTTATATCTATTATAAAATGTTCTCCATTTTCTTGGTATCCTTTGTTGAAGGAACAAAACTGCACTACTAGGAACTAGCTGTACACATCAGCCAGTCACACAAGTCATATATGTGCAGCCACCAATCAGCAGCTATCTCACAGTATAGCATTGCTGCTCCTGAGCCTATTTAGGGATGCTTTTCAACAAGGATACCAAGAGAAAAAAGCTAATTATATTATAGAAGCAAAATGGTAAGTTTTTTTTTTAAATAGTATTAAACATGAAAGAAATATAAATGGGTTCATGTCCCTTTGACATGACATACCACAAGGAGTTAAACATTTTTATAATATGCTAACAAAATAACAAGCATGTTTATTGATAGTAGAATACAATATTTCTAGAAAATACGAACAGCGTGAGTGTAAAGTCTCAGTATCTGAAGGTCTTTTACAAAGCATCGAGAAATCACAGACAATCTGAAATAACTCTTTTTCCTAATTAATGCAGGATAGGGAACCTAACTGCATAAAGAAAATAATTACACAGTACTGGATTTTTTGTCTTTCATGCACACTAATTAGCCTGAAGTTGAACTTAGTGATCACTCTCACAAATTAACTGTTTGTGAAAATAAACTAAACAACGTATAATGCCCACAGAAAGGGGGATATAATTCAAAAGTTTATAATTATAATATCCAGTTCTGTGCATCTTATATCATAAAAACCTAGAACCATAAATGTGCAAGATTAGCTGTAGAGTGATCTAAACAGCAATATAAGCTAAAACAGATTTTGAAAATTTGCAAAAAAGTTTTTAATGTTACAAAAATCTAAACAGGAAAAATAACTTGTAAGGTCAATAAAAGTGTGGGGTACAGTGTTGAGCATCAAATATAAATAATTCAAAACAGTATCTATAATCAAAATATATTTAGATTGTAAACTCTTAGAAGCAGAGATCTTCTTGTAAATACAGTTTTTTTTAATCAACCAATGGATTTTTATAAACATATAGTACATGCTATTAATATTTCTTGTTTGAATTATTTTTATTATGCGAATATTCCAGTATTTTTAGTAACCGGTTGAACAATATGCAGTTTTGTTTGGTAAAAAGAGCTCTCATGATCAATAAAAAATATAAGTCAAAAAGTCTGGCTCAAGGGCTGGCTCAATACTGCTTTTGCTAAATATTTATAATTAATATGTCATACTTACACTTTCTGTGTGATTCTGACCTGTGACAGTTCTCAAGTTTGTGAAGAGAAAGGAAACAATGGCACTACTCAAATTTAATAATATATAATGGACGTTCCCCTTTTAAATTCCAGAGTGGTGAGTATATTAAATATCAGTATACTCAAATATTTCTAATCTGTTAGGGGTTGGTGCTTGTACCTACTAGCAAACTTTACAAAGAATCAGTAAGAAACTGACAAAAGGGTACAAATGTAGCACTCTTGAACGTTCAAATGTAACAAAATAAAGAGAAAATATATATTAAAATATAACTTTTACTAGATCATGTTAAAAACAGGGGATTGACATACAATTAAAATCGTTATAAATACACTCTGATACCTTGTAATACCGTAAGGAGTGAAAAAGTAAACTCCTCTCTTATACCTTGTAGTACCGTTATAATAAATATACTTTATATACGGTATTATAAGGTATTAAAGTATATTTATTATAACAAGGTATAAGAGAGGAGTTTACTTTTTCACTCCTTATGGTATTACAAGGTATCAGAGTGTATTTATAACGATACTAAAGGTACAGCAACGAGATTCAAAGTTTACTTAGAGAGGTATTTAAAGTTAAAAGCCTACCCCAATGGCTTTAGAAGTATGATAGTGAGATTTATATCTCACTCATAATGGTATTATAAGGCCAAGAGTTTATTTATAACGGTATTAAAGGCAATACAGTGAAATACACGCCACACTAATAAGGACACTTAAAGGTATAAGCTCACTCTAAGTGGTATTATAAGACATTACAGTATCACAAGGCCAAGAGTTTATTCACAATGTTATTAAAGGCAATACAGTGTAATACACTCTCTACCAATAACGGTACTCAAAGGTACAAGCTCACTCTTAATGGTATAACAAGGCATTATAGCAGGACTCATAGCTTACTTATAAAGGTATTACAAGGCAAGAGTCTTGATAATATGCAAACAAACCATTATTGATAGTAGTATGTACTTTAGAGTAATGTATCTTTGACAAACTCACTTACCTAATCTACACACTTTACACCTAGTACTATTTGATATATATCCCTGATTTAGGTTAACCCAGACAAGGTACCATCATCACTGCTATTTGAGTAACTTCCATATTGGAAACAGAAGCCAGTTATTACTTTTGTCATTTTTACATGGGACTTCACATTAACCCTAACAAGGGTGTTTGGTCTCTATAAAGCCAGTATTGATATTTTCTGGCTTGATGATAGTAGACCCAAATTTGATTTTAATTGTATGTCAATCCCCTGTTTTTAACATGATCTAGTAAAAGTTTTATTTTAATATATATTTTCTCTTTATTTTGTTACATTTGAACGTTCAAGAGTACTACATTTGTACCCTTTTGTCAGTTTCTTACTGATTCTTTGTAAAGTTCTCAATTTTGGTCAGCACAGAGTTCAGCAACAATCCAAAATTGCAGCAGGGATAAAACTGCATGTTGTAAAAGCATAACAGGACAGTACCATGCCACAGAAGGAGGTAAAGTATCCAAAAACAGTTTAATGTTTTATAAGGGACTGCCAACACATTACCAGCACTTGGAGTGTGCTCTAACGATAGATGGTGGTGCAAGCAATCTATGGCCATGTCAGCATTATAAGGACATTTAAAGGGATATTATACACTCATTTTTTCTTTGCATAAACGTTTTGTAGATGATCTATTTATATAGCCCATAAAGTTTTTTTTTTTAAAAAAATCTATAGTTTTGCTTATTTTTAAATAACATTGCTCTGATTTTCAGACTCCTAACCAAGCCCCAAAGTTTTATGTGAATACCGTCAGCTACCTTCTCCAGCTTGCTCCTGTTTGTGTAAAGGGTCTTTTTTATATGCAAAAGAAGGGGGAGGGGGGAGTGTCTTATTTCCCACTTGCAGTGGGCTTTCCAGCTACCTTTTCAACAGAGCTAAACTGGCAGCTTCTAAGTAAGTTTTTAAACAGTTTTTTACTGGATTTTTATATCAGTATCTGTGCATCTTATTCTTTATAGTAGTGTCTATTACATGCAGTTATATGAAAATGAGTGTATACTGTCCCTTTAAATGTGTGTGTTTTGATTGACTTGTTATACTATCTGCTCAAAGTTTTCCATAGCGGGGTGGTGAGGTGGACTTGTGGGTTGTAACAAACCAGTATTTTAGGGTAGAGCAGGAGGGTTTGGTCTTGACTGTGTCCTGTGCAGCGTCAGGCAAGTCATGGGTGGGGTCGGGCAGAGGAACGAGTGGAACTACAATTGGTGCAACAAGTAGTTGGCACAAGGGCCCAAGTTCTAGGGGGGGCAGGAGGGGGGCATAGCAGCCAGTCTATACATAGGTGTGTGCAGAATATGTACAATCCGAATATAGGGAAACCTTTCATTAGTGCAGGTTGCAGATTCATTTATCTCTTATCTAATCTATCTATCTATCTATCTATCTATCTATCTATCTATCTATCTATCTATCTATCTGTACTCAAAATCATTATGCAGATCAGCATGTATATTATTTATTTTGCTTACTACTGACTTAAATTTGTGGGCCCCCAAATAGTTTTTGCACCAGGGCCCTCTGTTGAGTAGGACTCCTACTGGGCGGAGTTATGTTGTGGGCGCAGTCAGATATGCTTTGGGCGGAATCAAATCATTCCTTGTGGGGAAGCTGTTACCGGGACAGACCTCCCAACCCCTGACAGTAACTGAATATCCAGGACATTTGGGAGGTATGGTAGTGGTGATTGAAATGCTCTGCTGTAAAAAAGTTAAAACATTAATAATAAGTACATTTACATTTAAACCCAACAAGCAGATATGCCTACTATACCCATAATACCCCTCTTCAAAACCTTAGAGAGAGACACACATCTCTATGGCTTTAACGCACAACAGGTTAATGACACGCATATCACCCATTAGCATCATTAATCACAATTAAAAGGGATCAATCAACCTACAGATCCTTCATTCGATGATGAAATCTGATACACCCTGATATCACCATTTTGTTTGATGTTTATTATGTGCATTTTTTTTCAACGCAATATAGAGGATTAACAAGGCAAATAACAGTGTTTGTTTTGTTTTTTGGAGATAATGATGTCGTGCTTGAGGGGTATTAACAGAAGAGTCATTGTGATCACTGGAGAAACACCCTGACAATATCAGCAGATATTCGGAAATCATCAGCATAAAACAACCAATAGATCGTGACCAACCCCACACCCCTCTGCAAGCAATAGTGCAATAAGGGACAGTCTAATGTACACATGACATGCTGTAATTCATTCAAGCATGTCATTTACCCTGATCATGTTTAACGAAGATGTTAAATATATAGAAATAGGCAGACTGACTAGGGCCAGGAATATAACAATTACATGCCCTAGAATGTCCCTTTAAGTGTTCTAACTAATGCATTGGAACATTTTTGTTTTGGACTAGGAAACGTAAAGATTTGGATGATCCAGAAACTTTGCCCGTATACATGTCTAGTTTCACTGGTCTGTTTTATTTGCAAATCATCATTGCTTATCCCCTAACTTCACTCACATGGGACGTTTTCTAAAATGTATTAATATTTTGACTGGAGAAGTCTGCCATGAATTTCATAGCAATGTTTGCAGTACTCTCTCACAACCATGTGACCTTCATTTTCTCTCTTGCTATATTGCAAGTGACTACAGTTACATAACAGTAAAGATGAAATACATAAATTTCCCCTTTATTGTGAATCTGTGCAGTTCAAACCTACACTATAACTATTTATTAGGATGCATAGCTTGCCATCTTTACTTTCAGAGCATAATTTTACATAATAACAAAACACCAATGATAACAAATTGCTTCCTTTTTATATTTCCTATTATTCAAATATTCCTGTGAATAGGTGTCACATAAATCACTTGTCAATTTGAGGTTGGAAAACCAACATCACGTAAAAGTAAAAAAAAAGGGTCTTAATAAGTATACTGAATTCAATACATAGTGATGAGTAAATGAGACAAAGGTCTTACTTAACAAGCCAATTTGTGCTCTGTTATCTATACTCGCTGCTCCTTCCAGTTAGAAATGTCATTTTTAATGATCTAGTCTACTTTTGCCATGGCATTTGATATTTGATTTGTATCTTTTTAGCTTACTACATGCCCTGATTTTCAACCTCATTTTGTCAGTAAGTTTGTTAAATTAAATTGTCTTTTAATGTCAAGGTTAAATGCATCTGCTGGTTTGTTCTATAGTTCAGCTGTCACTATTTAAGGAAGCACTTTTGTTGCAATAACAATATGCTAAATTAGCTACATCTGTTAGAATTTGTTTTAGTGTCACTTTTTGTTTTCTAAAAGATGCAGATTTTTAAAAACAATATATTAAAATGTTCTGTTCTTTTCATTGTTTTTCATTTTTCATTTTACCTGAAATTACTGAGATGTTGGCATGTTATGACTTGTTGGCTAATTAAAATAAAATAAAAAACAGTGTTGCAATAGTTTCCAAGTAATAACAACAGCTATTTCTTTCTATGAGAGTTGAAATACCAGTGCAGTAGCCTCAGAATCTTATGACTGTTTTAAATATATGTAGCTGTATTCTAATCCCATTTTTTCTCTCTATGACTTGCTGTAAAGTCATTATACTGATCACTAGACATTAGTAATATGAATAGAATTAACATCATGCGTTACTAGATACTACTAGTAATTAAGCTTCACCTTTTTAAACATAAAGGACCATTAAATACAGGATATTTGCATAATCAATGAATGCATAATAAAAAGACAATGCAAGAGCACTTAGTCTAAGTTTCAAATGAGTGGTTGATTTTTTTTCTGCAAATTGAGTTCCATCTTCCATCATGTGAGAACCATCAGCCAATCACAACATGCATATCTGTATAAACTGTAAATTCATGTAGATGCTCAGTATGAATTGCTATCTCAGAAAGTGTGCACATTAAAGGGACACTGAACCCAAATTTTTTCTTTTGTGATTCAGAGCATGCAATTTTAAGCAACTTTCTAATTTACTCCTATTATCAATTTTTCTTTGCTCTCTTGCTATCTTTATTTGAAAAAGAAGGCATCTAAGTTTTTTTTGGTTCAGAACTCTGGAAAGCAATTTTTATTGGTGGATGCATTTATCCACCAATCAGCAATGACAATCCAGGTTGTTCACCAAAAATGGGCCGGCATCTAAACTTACATTCTTCCATTTCAAATAAAGATACCAAGAGAATGAAGAAAATTTGATAATAGGAGTAAATTAGAAAGTTGCTTAAAATGTCATGCTCTATCTGAATCACGAAAGAAAAAAAATTGGGTTCAGTGTCCCTTTAAAGGGATACTAAATCCAAAATATTTCTTTAATGATTCAGCTATCTCAGAAAGTGTGCACATTAAAGGGACACTGAACCCAAATTTTTTCTTTTGTGATTCAGAGCATGCCATTTTAATCAACTTTCTAATTTACTCCTTTTATCAATTTTTCTTCATTCTCTTGCTATCTTTATTTAAAAAGCAGGAATATAAAGCTTAGGGGCCGGCCCATTTTGGCTCAGAACCTGGGTTACACTTGCTTATTGGTTGGCTGAATGTAATCACCAATAAGCAAGCACTATCCAGGGTGCTGAACCTAAAATGGGCCAGCTCCTAAGCTTTACATTCTTGCTTTTTAAATAAAGATAGCAAGAAAGCAAAGAAAAATTGATAATAGGAGTAAATTATTAAGTTGCTTAAATTGCATGCTCTATCTGAATCATGAAAGAAAACATTTGGGTTTAGTATCCATTTAAAAGACTGTGTAGAATTTGATAATGGAAATGAATTGGAAAGTTGTGTAACATTGTGTGCTCTATCTGAAGCATGAAAGTTTAATTTTGACTTTAGTGTTCCTTTAACTGTGGTTGCAATTTTGGTAACTTTATATTTTTAAAATGTTCAGATTCTTAAATTCAATCACTTTGTTGTATGTGTTTCAATGCCTGAAAGTGTTTTGTATGGTTAATGTCAAACAAAATGCTGTGTTATCTCATTTGTCGTGGTTAATCATTTTAAGTGACAGAGGATTTGTAGATGATCACATGCATGTTAGAGTGTGATATGAGTGTGTAAGGAGGACTGTGCTGATCAAAGCGCGCTACAGACCAGGCGCGTTAAGCCGACATCGCTTCAGGAGGCCATGAGCAATAACTTCTGTTTGTATAGTGCAGGGAACAAGGACTGCTCTAGTCAGACAAGCCAGGAGGTGTGACAGGAGTTCATGTGCGATATCTTTAAGCCGAAAGCGCACAGTTGAAGAATAGCAATGCTCTCTGTACCTGGGCTTAGTGCGAGTGCACGAAATGTCTCTGAAGATTCTTCTGTTCAGTGCGCACTAGAGGCGTGAAGATGTTACCTGATAGGCCTTTTCTTGGTGGGCTTTCTTCTACTGGTCTTCAGGAATGCCCTGAATTAAATCATCAAGACCCCACCCTACACCTATAAATCTACCTGGCTTCTTTCAGTCTGTGCTTGGAAATTCTAATAGATCCATGTTAGCATATTTTGAATTACTGTGCTATACCTGCCCTAATGTTCCTGTTGTACTCTGGCTCCTTGACCATTAGCTATCCTCTTGCATAGTCTTTCTGATTTAACCCTTTGCTACTTTGTCAAGTTTGGACTGATTTCCTGGTTGATCTCTGGCTTGTATATTTAAATTATTATTTGTTGTCCCTGAGAACCTGTCTTCTTGGACTTATTACTTCTACACTCTTCCCTCTGAGTGAAATGTAGCCTGTCAATACAAAAATAACTCCACTTGCATCATGTCCTCTTTAAGAGCCCCTCTGTTGTATAGCCATAGTAATGAGGAAGTGATTTTTCCATTTGTCATATCCTTATTTTGTTTGCTTTCCTCTGCATGAGGATGTGGAAGACAAACACTTTGTATTCTCTGCATTGAAAAGGTTAAATTCTGTACCCCTCAGAGGAAAAAAAAAATAAAATCTTTTTTTATCTTCTTTTTTTAACATAAGGGCCCATAGTTATCAAGGTCTGTCGGACCTGATCCGACAGTGCGGATCAGGTCCGACAGACCTCGCTGAATACGGCGAGCAATACTCTCGCCGTATTCAGCATTGCACCAGCAGCTCACAAGAGCTGCTGGTGCAACGCCGCCCGCTGCAGACTCGCGGCCAATAGGCCGCCAGCAGGGGTGTGTCAATCAACCTGTTCATACTCGATCAAGTTGATTTCCGGCGATGTCTGTCCGCCTGCTCAGAGCAGGCGGACAGTTTATGGAGCAGCGGTCTTTGTGACCGCTGCTTCATAACTGCTGTTTCTGGCGAGCCTGCAGATTCGCCAGAAACACGGGACATCAAGCTCCATTCGGAGCTTGATACATATGCCCCAAGGGCTTCTGGGCAAGAGAATGCAGACATTTATCTAGCTGCTTCATTCAACATGTTGGGGACATTGGTGGAATTCCCATTAAGATAACACTGAAACCTATTCTGTTTTTGGGAATTTAACTCACTAGACTTTCTAATATTTGAGACATTAAAGAGACAGGCTAGTCATAAATAAACTTTCATGATTCAGATAGGGCATGTGACTTTAAACAACTTTTCAATTGACTTTTATCATCAATTTTGCTTTAGTCTCTTGCTATTCTTCGTTGAAAGCTAAACCTTGTAGGTTAATATTCTAATTTATTAGCCCTTGAAGGTGGCCTCTTATCTGAATGCATTTTTTTCACAACTATGGGGTGTTAATTCATGTGTGCCCTATAGATAACCTTGTGCTCACACCCATGTAGTTACCTAGGAGTCAGCACTGATTAGCTAAAATACAAGTCTTTCAAAAGAACTGAAATAGGAGGGCAGTCTCAGAGGCTTAGATAAAAGGTTATCACAGAGGTAACACATGTATTAATATAACTGTGTTGGTTATGCAAAACTGGGGAATGGGTAATAAAGGGATTATCTATCTTTTTAAACAATAAACATTCTGGTGTAGACTGTCCATTTAAAACACCAAAAAAATGCTAATGAATGCATTCCATCTATCTATCTATCATCTATCTATCATCTATCTATCTTCTATCTATCTATCTATCTATCTATCTATCTATCTATCTATCTATCATCTATCATCTATCTATATTTTTTGTTTACAAATGGAGGCTGTAAAATTCTATAGACAAAACTATGAGCTGTTTTGTAATTAAGAAACTCTTTGTGTCCCTCTGGGAGGAATACACTGTATGTAATGAAGCCATCAATCAGCAAAGCACTCAGTTACAGTATTTGTACACAATTAGTTTTGATCAATATGTACTATAATATGTAGCCTAATGCAATGGAATATAAATAATCTAGTCTGTCATTTCAGGAGGTAGTTTAAGGTACATTTCATCTATGTATACCTTAAATATTAAAAAAAGCAGAAAAAAATGAAAAGAATGAGAATTATGTCTTGTTCATTTTATCAATCTGTACAGTGTTTAACACATTAATAAGTAAGCACCTGAGGGGTTTACCTTTTTATTGAGCATATCAATTTCAAAATCCATTAAAGAATAGAACAATAAAAAATGCAGTTTTTATTATTTTCAAAAATCTTGCTAGGGGCATCCAGAGTGCGGGCAAGAGGGGAGAAATACCCTTCCCAGAACTTTACACCTTTACACTTTAAATGCAATAATATTTTATATATATATATATATATATATATATATATATATATATATATATATATTCATATTTATACCATACACACACATATTTTGAAAACATTTTGTGGACATCCATCACTGTTGCCTAACCACATAAAAAAAATACAGGAAGGGTTTATGCTAGGTAATATATGTGCAAGCTTTTACATTTATGTGAAGATGTACTTAGAAAAGCAAATCAAAAATACTTTTTCCATTTTAGTATAATAAATTATGTATTGAGTTAGAAGTTACAATGGACCTTTGTAATATTATGTATTGGTCTTTGTATCTATAGTATTCAATAATATCCATTACATCATATTGTATAACAATGTACTATTTTTCCAACAGTATATTCTTTATGGAATATAAATTAATACCTTTATGCCATAATGACTCTTGGTATAAATAACCTCAAGAATAAGGTAAAATAAATACCTCCATGACTTTTAGCTGAGTACTTTCACCCGTGAAAGTTTCATGAAAAATGTCTCAATTAAATCACATTTCACAAGGTTTATAGTTTGCGCTATTTGCAATGTTTAACAATGTACTGGGAGAAAACTATCTGGATATTGTGTGCCTCAGGTGGCAATCTCCAACGAGAATAATCATCCACGCTTTTCAATTCTGTTTGCAAAGAATGCAGTATTGCACATAAATTGTAAACAATTCTGGCCAATACAAGTTTACCGTTACATTCCAAATGGAAAACACACACAGATACCTTATTTTAGCAATTATCTTAGTGAAAAAGCAGTTATTTTATTATATTTGATACTTCTGCATTTACTGGCTGCTGCCAAAATATATTAAGAACAGTCTTTTTTAATACATCAGTTTTTTACACTTGTCCAGTGCCTGGTTCTAAACAGGCTATTTCTTTTCTTTTAAGTTCTCAAATGAAATATTCTTAATAGTATAACTTGGAACTGCACCAAAAGAAAGAAGGAATTACATTTCTGAAATAAACGTATATACTAAATTGTAATATTTCCAGTGCACCATATAAATGAGTTGACCATGTGTCTTCATCTGATTTTTAATGGAAGAGGTAAAATATCTGGCTGGCAGCAGTGTTTAAAGTGATGGTAAAGTCTTCCATTTATAAAAACATATCCAGAATGTTAGTGATATTTTAGATAGAGTTTAATTCATCACTTCTAATGCAGATGTGCTATAACTTACTTTTTAATACAGATATGAAATAAACTGTACTGCCCCCCCCCCTATATCTCAAACATTGTCTCCAGATACTCTCCCTCCCATCCCCTTTCGCTCTGTTTACAACATCATACTCTCCTCCTCTCTTGTTACCTCCTCACATACCCATTTACAGGACTTCTCCAGACTGGCTCCTGTCTTGTGAAACTCTCTGCGTCGCTTCACAAGATTTTCCCCTAGCTTTGAAAGCTTCAAGTGCTCACTTAAGGCTCTACTGTTCAGGGATGCATACAACCTACACTAAACTTTCCTACTCCATTGCTATCCCTTTGAACCCCCTTAGCATGTAAACCTACACCTTGTTCCAAATTATTATGCCAATGATATTTTTCTCATTTACCTAAATAATTAGTGTAAACAACAGTCAGCATAATTCTCATGTTATCAACTATTAAGAGTACAATTCAAATTTTATTGAACAAACCTCCTAATGATAACAGTATTTTTTTTCAAAATAAAAAACTTACAATGCACTGTTCCAAATGATTATGCACAGTAAGTTTCAAAACACTTTACAGGTTGTAAAGAACTGAAAATTGTCATTTGTTGTGTTTGCAGCATATTTACTGAAATCAAAAGCTATTTCAATCAAACTTTGAACAACATTTTAACTTTTTAAACATTTTAACAGGTCACATTACATTTTAACATAGGAACCCTTATTTGATAGCAGCTTCACAAGTCTTGCATCCATTGAACTTGTGAGTTTTTGGACAGTTTCTGCTTGAATTTGTTTGCAAGATGTCAGAATAGCCTCCCAGAGTTGCTGTTTGGATGTAAACTGCCTCCCACCCTCATAGATCTTTTGCTTGAGGATGCTCCAAAGGTTCTCAATAGGATTGAGGTCAGGGGAGGATGGAGGCCACACCATGACTTTCTCTCCTTTTATCCCCATAGCAGCCATTGATGCAGAGGTATTCTTTGCAGCATGAGATGGTGCATTGTCATGCATGAAGATGATTTTATTACGGAAAGCATAGTTCTTCCTTCTGTACCAGGAAAGGAAGTGGTCAGTCAGGAACTCCACATACTTTGCAGAGGTCATCTTTACACCTTCGGAGACCCTAAAGGGGCCGACCAGCTCTCTTCCCATGATTCCGGCCCAAAACATGACTCCACCATCGCCTTGCTGACGTTGCAGCCTTGTTGGAACAGGGTGGCCGTCCACCAACCATCACTACTCCATCTATCTGGACCATCCAGGGTTGCACGGCACTAATCAGTGAACAGGACTGTTGAAAATTAGTCTTCATGTATTTTTCTGCCCAATGCAGCCGTTTCTGCTTGTGAGCATTGGTTAGTGGTGGCCGAATGGAAGGTTTATGCACAGTTGCAAGACTCTGGAGGACTCTACACCTTGATGTCTGTGGGACTCCAGAGGCACCAGCAGCTTCAAATATCTGTTTGCTGCTATGTAATGGTATTTTAGCAGCTGCTCTCTTGATCCGATGCATGGATCTGGCAGAAATCTTCCTCAATGTGTCTTTATCTGCACGAACCCGTCTGTGCTCTGAATCAGCCACAAATCTCTTAATAGTGCGATGATCACGCTTAAGTTTTCGTGAAATATCTAATGTTTTCATACCTCGTCCAAGGCATTGAAATATTTCACTCTTTTCGGCAGCAGAGAGATCCTTTTTCTTCCCCATATTGCTTGAAAATGGTGCTCTGCTTAATAATGTGGAACACCCTCCTTTAGTAGTTTTTCCTTTAATTGGGCTCACCTGGCAATCTAATTATTACAGGTGTCCGAAATTTTTTTTTTAATCTTTGTGACACTGAAATAGAATTTGCATAATAATTTGGAACAGGGTGTATGAGCCCAGCTGTTTGTTGATCACC
Source organism: Bombina bombina (assembly GCF_027579735.1). Classification (NCBI taxonomy): domain Eukaryota; kingdom Metazoa; phylum Chordata; class Amphibia; order Anura; family Bombinatoridae; genus Bombina; species Bombina bombina. Next base: position 156,501,504 of record NC_069504.1, read on the forward strand.
CACATAATAGCTGACTACAACAGTGCAACTCTTGGCAGGGCCCTCTACCCATTTGATCCCTATAAATGTTATCTTGTATACCGCCTATGTTTATAGCACTGCGGAATCTGTTGGAGCTCTACAAATACCTGATAATAATAATAATAATAATTGCACTTTAAGGGGGGGGGGGGGGGTTATTTCATGGTGAAGGGAATTTCATACCCAACAGCATCTATAGGGATACTGAGCCTCTTGTCACATGCACTCCACTAAGGTGAGCTTCTTGTGCATTTTTTGCTTTTATTGCACACTTGAAATGCCACACATGCTTTTTAATCCCTTAACGACATACATCGTACAGGGTACGTCTTGCAAAAACTGGTCTTTAAAGACCAGCGATGTACCCTGTACGACGTTGGGGTTGAAAGCAGCTGGAAGCAATTTTTCTCCATCCGATGCAGAGAGAGCCACTCTGTGGCCCTCTCTGCACTGGACATCGATGGCCGCAATCGTTGGTGGGTGGGAGCCGACGTGGGAGGGCGGCCATCGATGGATTGCTAAGTGCAGTGGTGGGTGGGATCGTGGGCAGGGTAGCTGGGGGGCGCGCACGGACGCGCGCATGTGAACGGGGGAGGCGGGCGGGCGGGCGCGTGCACAGGGAGGGAGCAGGTGGGAACCATTACACTATGGAACAGTTTGTTAACATTTAGAGGGAGAGAGGGGGAATAAAAATGTATTATAAATAATGGAAGTGATCTGGGAGGGGGTGGGGGTTTCGTCTTTGGGGGGGAAAGCTACACTACAGAAAAGTGGGGAAAAAATTAAAATATATATATTTTTTTGTAAACTGGGTACTGGCAGACAGCTGCCAGTACCCAAGATGGCTCCCAATAATGTAGAGGGGGAGGGTTAGAGAACTGTTTGGGGGGATCAGGGAGGTTTGGGGATAAGGGGGATCTTACACAGCAGCATATGTAAATATGCTAAATAAAAAAAATAAAAAAATAAAAGATACCTTTTATTTTAGTACTGGCAGACTTTCTGCCAGTACTTAAGATGGCGGGGACAATTGTGGGGTGGGGGAGAGAAGAGAACTGTTTGGGAGGGATCAGGGGGTCTGATGTGTCAGGTGGGAGGCTGATCTCTACACTAAAGCTAAAATTAACCCTGCAAGCTCCCTACAAGATCCCTAATTAACCCCTTCACTGCTAGACATAATACACATGTGATGTGCAGCGGCATTCAGCAGCCTTCTAATTACCAAAAAGCATCGCCAAAGCCATATATGTCTGCTATTTCTGAACAAAGGGGATCCCAGAGAAGCATTTCCAAACATTTGTGCCATAATTGCACAAGCTGTTTGTAAATAATTTCAGTGAGAAACCTAAAATTGCGAAAAATTTTAAGTTTTTTTTAAATTTGATCGAATTTGGCGGTGAAATGGTGGCATTAAATATACCAAAATGGGCCTAGATCAATACTTTGGGTGGTCTACTACACTACACTAAAGCTAAAATTAACTCTACAAGCTCCCTACATGCTCCCTAATTAACCCCTTCACTGCTGGGCATAAAACACGTGTGGTGCGCAGTGGCATTTAGCGGCCTTCTAATTACCAAAAAGCAACGCCAAAGCCATATAATTCTGCTATTTCTGAACAAAGGGGATCCCAGAGAAGCATTTACAACCATTTATGCCATAATTACATAAGTTGTTTGTAAATAATTTCTGTGAGAAACCTAAAGTTTGTGAAAAAATTTGTGAAAAAGTGAACAATTGTTTTTATTTGATCGCATTTGGCGGTGAAATGGTGGCATGAAATATGCCAAAATTGGCCTAGATCAATACTTTGGGATGTCTTCTAAAAAAATATATACATGTCAAGGGATATTCAGGGATTCCTGACAGATATCAGGGTTCTAATGTAACTAGCGCTCATTTTGAAAAAAACTGGTTTCGAAATAGCAAAGTGCTACTTGTATTTATTGCCCTATAACTTTTAAAAAAAGCAAAGAACATGTTAACATTGGGTATTTCTAAACTCAGAACAAAATTTAGAAACTATTTAGCATGGTTGTTTTTTGGTGGTTGTAGATGTGTAACAGATTTTGGGGGTCAAAGTTAGAAAAAGTGTGTTTTTTTCATTTTTTTCCTCATATTTTATAATATTTTTAATAGTAAATGATAAGATATGATGAAAATAATGATATCTTTAGAAAGTGCATTTAGTGGCGAGAAAAACGGTATATAATATGTGTGGGTACAGTAAATGAGTAAGAGGAAAATTACAGCTAAACACAAACACCGCAGAAATGTAAAAATAGCCCTGGTCCTTAAGGGAAAGAAATAGAAAAATGGCCTTGTCCTTAAGGGGTTAAGAGAACACAGTTGTCTCTTTGACACTGGTTGTTCCCCCTGGCTAACTATTTTAAAACTCCTCTCCTTGTCATTCTGAATCCTCTTATTATATCCTACTGTCCATAATCTGCATATTGTGTCTTGTGCGATCCTGGCCATTACCTGTTTTTTAATCTAGCCTTGTAATAACCTGCATATTTCATTTGAATGGTGAGAGTAAAATCTCTCTTTCAGTTGTCTTCATAAAGTATACAATCCTATTGTCAGAATATCAATTTCAATACCATTTAAAGAATAGAAAAATAAAAATGCAATTTTTATTATTTTATTATTATTATTATTATTATTAGTTATTTGTAGAGCGCCAACAGATTCTGCAGCTATAAAAACATGGGTCTAATATGCAAGGTAACACGTAAGGGAGATAAAGGGATAGAGGGCCCTTCCAAGAGCTGTTGAAGGTGATCTACAAAGCAGCTAGGCTTACATGCTAAGGGGATTCAAGGAAAGGAACTAAGATAGGAAAATGCTAGTGTATATTATATGCATCCCGGAACAGTAGAGTCTTTAAGGAGCGCTTGAATGTTTGAAAACTAGGGGAGAGTCTTGTGGAGCGAGGGAGAGAGTTCTACAAAATAGGGGTCAGTCTGGAGAAGTCTTGTAGACAGGAATGTGAGGAGGTAACAAGAGAGGAGGAGAGAAGGAGGTCATGAGCAGAGCAAAGGGGACGGGAGGGAGAGTATATGGAGAGAAGGTTGGAGATATAGGCAGGAGCTGTGTTATTGACAGCTTTAAAAGTTAGAGTCAGGATTTTGTGTTTTATTCTGGAGGTTAGAGGAAGCCAGTGAAGGAACTGGCAGAGAGGTGCAACAGATGAGGAGCGACGTGTAAAGAAAATCAGCCTGGCAGAGGCATTTATTATGGATAGTAAGAGAGATAGACAATGATAAGAATACAATACCCTCTTTCAGTTGTTTTAATAACATATACAATCCTACTGTCTGCTGATTCCATTGCTATTTGTCAATAATTTCCTGTGCTGCAAATGTGAAAGTTAAAGGAACAAACAGGTCAAAAATTGAAATGTGCATGGATGCATTTCAATTTTATATAGATGCATTTTTGCAGTATACTTCAATAAGCAAAAATGCTTCTTAAAAAAGTTATTAAAGTTGTTATGAGGGACTGTGCATCAGTATTTAAACCATGCGCCCATGCACATTTCAGTTTTGGCCTTTCTTTCCTTTTAACTGGTTGTAGACGGTACAAGTTATATAGAAGAAAAATGCTGCCCTTAAAAACCCTACTCTGAAGTCTGGTCTGTTAAGGGTAATTAGGGCTTTGTTTACACAAATGAGATACAAAGATTCCCCAACCTTAACACCAATGAGTCAATCAAAATGATTGGGCTACTAATCAACTAAGACATGAGAATACTTACAAAGAGAAAATTAAGACTGCATTTGAGGGATAAAGGTCTAGACAAGCAAGCCCTAATATTGCCTTCCATGTCAGCATATTGTTATTAGCTCAGCGGTCCCCATAGCTCACTTGTTCATTATTGTCAGACTCTTGTATTCAGAGTAAATACTGTTAAATTTGTATATTCAGGTGATTTATTTAGTTCTCAACAGATATATATCAATAAATGGCTTTTAAATAATTTCCAGTGAAGGCTTATTTGCAAGAGTTCATAACTTGTCAGCTGATGTGGCATAGGTTAAGTGTAATGACAAATTTTATGTTCATTTCATATCTTAGCAAAGATTAATCATGATGGGCTGTGTTATGTTCAAGCACACTTAACATAATTGTAGTTCATGTCAAATAAATGTTCCTTTTTCTGCATATGATATCCATGAGTAGGTTACTATAATAGCACCCAACAGGATAAAGTTAAAGAGTTGTGCTTCTATGGCTTGATAATTATCAGTGCAAAAGGAAATGTTCTGACCAATGAACCGTATTAAAATATATTATGTTCTTTTTAACTGTGGTGTCAAGAAGGTTAAAAGAAGTGAAATCAAGCTCCTTATTCATGCATTTGCAGAGACAGTTGATGGCTTTTTGCAATTCTGTTTTTTTTAAGCTGGCTGAAACACACATATAGATCTGGGGATGATCTCCTAGAGGTTGAAAATTCAGTTCTTTACTTATTTGATCTTAGAACTATCTTACAAATACTGTGCATAATGTAATTTGTTTGGTGGCTTGGATTTAACAATTTAGGTAAACAACCAAAATCTTTAAATCTATATTCTTTGCAATGCTGGAGTCTTTCAACTGTACTCTAATCATTTTGTTAGAACTAAATCAAAAGCTAAGCCCAGAGGAACGAGTCATGATCTTCATTTCGTATGTGCTTATCCAAGTTGCTTATTGCCATAGTCAAAGAGCAACTGCACATTTTATTTTATCATCCATATATTTTATTGGTATAAAATAGCTCAGGGCAGTTTAAAAGATGCACATTATGGTATATCAGTTTCTCTAAGTAAATGATATGATATTAGTTTATGTTGTGAAATGCCTTTATGTTAGTCCCTGCACACTCTATAATGCACTTAAGGTTAGAGCTATCAAGTGGACCAAAATTGATTTTCTGGATTCAGTTTAAATTTTGATTGACACTAGTATCCAATTTCCTGAAAGGCAGGAATACCCATCTTACAGCTGCCCATGTTTTTTACATTAAATAGAACAATACATTCTGTTATATGTTAAAATATTTCTTAGCACAACATAAAATAAAAAAAAACAAACACAATTACATTAACTGGATTTAGCATTTGTGCATATAATAATTGAATGTTTTGCATCTGTAAATATCCATGTTTATATTTTCATAAAAAATATCTATTTCCTAACATAACCACTAATCAAACCTTTGTTTTATGTAAGGTTTTGGAAGACAACTAATAAATGACTGTTAAAGAAAGCTTTGCCACGTATACTAAAAGATATTTCCACTGAGTTCAACATATTTTAGATTTAATTGACTGTAGTACTTATCCCTTACTTATAGTAATGCTAGCACAAAATCCAGAGTAAAACATTTGTCAATTATATTTGATGGAAAGGGCTCGCTGACTTTGTAAAAGCAATGATGTTTCCTTTCCCTTTCCACATATAGCCATCTTTCCATTTAACCTATTTTGATTCTCCATATACTAATTGAAAAAAAAAAAATTAGGGCAATCACTGATCAAACACTGTTTTTGGCGATCCCCATTAGCAAATTTGGTTCCCACAGGATATGTGCCTATGTCACAGAAAAACAGGAATAACTTATACTAGAAACATTTTTGGTAATAGAAATATATAGAAAAATGGCTTCTATTTCAAATTGAAATGCATTTATGAACATTTCAATTTGACCTTTCTATCCCTTTAAATGTAAGTAGCAAAAAAAGCTCAAAATTAGCTCAGCACTGTGGTGAAAAAAAGGTTTAGCAGTGAAAGGGATAAGATGTTTATTAAACTTGCCATCAAGTATAATAGGCAAAAGCACCCACACGTTTGTATTTTAGTTGCATGTAGTTTTAGTTTTCTTTGAAAATACATACACACATATATATATATATATATATATATATATATATACAGATATATACAGTATATATATATATATATATATATATATATATATATATATATACACATTATTATTATCAGTTATTTGTAGCACTAACAGATTCAGCAGCACTAATAGCACAATAAACTAAACTCAATGCTAACAAGACTCACTATTATTACCAAAAATATGTAACCCTGATGCCATATTTTACTGAATGGAATCTCCTTCCAGGAAATACCCACAGAAAACAGAAATTGATACAAGCAAGAAATATAAAAAAACACCAATATTGATGAAAATCGCACAGTAATTATTGCTGCTACATAAAGTCAACAATCAAACTGCAAATTGCAGATATTAACTCCAACCAATATGGGGCCAGATTATGAGTGGAGCACTCGTATTACGAGTTAAATGTAAACACGATCGTGTGACCGCAATCATTATTTACGCTAGAACGATTACTGCGTCTTCAGAGCTCTGGTTAACTGTCTCATGAAACAAAAAAGTGTCACAAGTACAGTTACACTCATAATAACACCATCTAATAAAAATTATTAAAAAAGGCTCAAAGATATGAGGTCTCAGGTGTTAGGGAAAAAAAGCCAGGCAAAGGGCTTTAACATTGAGATACATACATATACATGTCTAAAGATGTCTATATATATATATATATGCATATGTATTTATATGTGTTTATATGTATTTACAGACATATACACATTTAAACACATAAATTCATATGTACACACATATAGACATTTATATAAGTGCATTGGAGCCCTTTGCAGTTAAATAGATGAAAACATGTAAAAACATATGTATGCAATATTCATTTTTAATATAGTGTTATATTGTGTATTTACTGTAATTATTTCACATTTCAATGTTCTGCACAAAGCAGAATATGTTCTAAGTATCTTTAAAGAGATTTTCTTATATATATATATATCGGTATACATCTATACCTATATATAATTATATATATATATATATATATATATATATATAATTATATATAGGTTATATATATTTATTGTACCAAAATACCATCAGATATATATTGAAATAATAGAACATATGCTTCTATGTGCAGAACATTGGGATGCAAAAATTAATATTTTCATATTGGGTTAGCGCCTATGAGAATATGCAGTCGAGTTAGCACATATGAGAATATGCGGTCGAGTTAGGACATATGGGAATATGCAATCGTGTTTGCTTGAGAGTGGGGTATTAGGTTTTCCATATTTTTTTCTCAATTGACTTCTGTAAGGGAATACGTGAACGCACATGCGATATTGTAAGTTCAGATTTTTTTACTAGTCAGGGTACCAACTAGAGTGAAAACAGTTTACTTTCAACTCATAATACGAGCGCAACTAGACTAGTGCAATTAACGCTGAAGCTGGAGCGTTAATTTGTGCTCCACTCGTAATCTAGCCTATGATTTAGTCAGGTGAATGTGTGGTTTGTTACCTGTGTCCCTGACTATTATTTAGGTGAAGAACATAGGAATGTAAAATATGTGTTTTGCGGTCAGGTTAGTGCACATGAAAATTTAGAATTCTTAAGGCAACGTGCAATATTGAAATATTACATATAAAATATTAATAAAAATGTATATAAATTATTAAAAATGAATACACCTACTGTAAAATATTATAAACAATCTATATAATGTAATGTATCTATATATATTTTAAAGTAGGTTTATTCATTTAAAAATTTATATTAATTTTTATATATAATATTTTAAAAACGCGCCATAAAAATCATAACTTCTCATGTACACTATCCTGACTGTGTAAAGTTCTAAATTGAGAAACGCAATGCGCAAAATGCATATTTTACATTCCTATGTTCTTCACATAGAAAATAATGTACTTTTTATTATTAAATATATATTTCTATATATAACTGATACTGTTCATGTAAAATACATATCTATACCTATATATCTTTATGAATAGATATGCAGCTATATGTATATACACCCATATATATATAAATATTTATTTAAGAAAAAAAAAGAACATTATCCTGCGTATGAAGAGCATTGGAATGTTAAATATGTACAGTAAATATACAACAAAACATAAATCCATATGTACACACACACACATATATATATATATATATATATATATATATATATATATAGATACATATTTAGACATATATAAAAGTGCATATATATATATAGGTAAATAGAGATATGTATGTATTCAGTATATGTATTTTTTTTTCTAACAACTGGACCTCATATTTTTTTATTGCAATTTTTTTTAAAATAATGTTTATCAGACAGTGCTATTGTCAGTGTAACTGTATTGTGAAATTTATTTTTATGTTTTTTGTGACATTTTTTTTTTTAGCGTAAAGTTAACCAGAGCTCTGAGGTTATGATAACCTGACTCACATTCCATTCCATTGCGCTCAAGCAAACGAGTTCACTTTCAACTTGTAATACATGCGCAAACACCAGCGATAAACCCCTTGCTCGTGCATAACGGAACCCTACTCGTAATCTGGCCCAATGAGTTTACTCTTTTAAAATCAGGTTTGCATATAATGTAACTCTCACGTTCCAGTTGTGCATTTCATAAAATTGAATATTTGTGACATGGATTATATTAAGAAATGTACTTAAGACAATTTTTCTACTTTACTTATTCATTTATTCTTTGCAATGATACTATGACCGTTCATTATCTGCTATAGTTTAAAAGGACACTCAAGTAAAATTAAACTTTAATGATTCAGAAAGAGCAGCAATTTTAAGTAACTTTCCAATTTACTTCCATTAACAAAATGTGCAGTCTTTTTATATTTATACTTTTTGAATCACCAGCTCCTACTGAGCATGTGCAAGAATTCACAGAATATACGTATATGCATTTGTGATTGGCTGATGACTGTCACATGATACAGGGGGAGTGAAAATAGACTTAACTTTGAAATATGTCAGAAAACAAATCTACTTCTCATTTGCAGTTCAGACTAAGGGGTAGATTTATCAAGCAGCGGATGCTGCAATCTACCCCCGTAGTTTCAGGTTACCCTGAGACATAAGTTAAGACACAGCGGTCTTAAGACAGCTGCTCCTTAACTCGTCCGCCACCTCTAAGGTGACTGACAATAATCATCCCGATCGGATACGATCGGGATGATTGATGCCCCCTGCTAGTGGCCGATTGGCCGGGAATGTGCAGGGGATGGTATTGCACAAGTATTTCACACAAAATGCTTGTGCAATGATAAATGCCAACAGCCTATGCTACAGCGGATCATGTCCACCTGACACATGATAAATCGGCCCCTAAGTGCTATTGTATTGTCTTTTTATTGTGTATTTGTTGATTATGCATATCTACTTTTTTCTACTTGTTTTTTTATTATCTTGTTGTCCAATTGATAATTCTATGATTTGACCTCATACCTAAATACACAACAACTAAATATAATGCTTAAAACCACTGCTTATTTTAAAATCCCACACATATGGCCTTTGGAACAAAAGGAAAGAAATATTAGTCTTTTGATTCTTGACGTATCCATAGTATGTTCTGAAAGCTTTCCCAGATTTTTTAGATTAGTTTCTATCTTTACTTTATATCAAATATCTATGTACTGTTTCCCAGTGTACAGCTGGAACAAGAAAATGAAGACTTACAGTGTACAAAAAAAAGAGAGAATAAAACCCACAATCAGCATGATAAGTTTAACGTTTCCTTGAGAAATAGTTACCTTAATCCGTGTCTGAAGAGAATTGAGCATTGAATTGCAGCTCTGTCTGGCACACAAGGGGTTAAGTCGTGTAACAGTCTGTTACACATCCAGAATGATCCACTATATAATAATGCAGAAATCACACCTAATGGGTTTTACAGAGTCAAGCCAAAACTCATTTAATTGCTATGCTGCATTACTGGGATAATGTCAATGGGTTGCACTTGAAATGTACTGTGTTTCACAGAATGATGCTCACCTGTAGTCAGACTGCATATGTAAAGTGTTCAGGGGGATTATTCACTACAATGAGAGCTTTTCTCCATTTTCAAGATATAAAACTCTAGCCATACTTTATGGGGCATTTCTATCAAGCTCTGTATGAAGCTTGAAGCCCTGTGTTTCTGGCGAGCCTCCATAACCTGTCTGTCTGCTCTGAGGAGGCGGACAACGATCGCTGCAATTCAACCCGATCGTATTCGATCGGGTTGATTGACACCACCTGCTAGCGGCCGATTGGCTGCTAATCTGCAGGGGGCGGCATTGCACCAGCAGTTCACAAGAGCAATACGCTCTCCGCATTCAACGAGGTCTGTCGGACATGATCCGCAATGTCGGATCATGTCGGACAGGCCTTTCATAAATAGGCCCCTTGATCTTTGAAAATAAAGAAAAGATAGGTATTCAAATATACACAGTTTTAATTAATTTTCAAGAAATTTTATAACTTGAAAAATGTGCTGCATACAAATGAATTTTTCTGGGCTGGTCACATAATATACATAACTACAAGTTTTTGTTTGAGTTTTCATAACTAATTGACTACTTCTTAAAAGGATAATACAACTTATGTTACATTATTTAGTCCCAAGTACGTACAGCAGTTATATTTGCATTTACACACTTAATATTGCACAATGGCATGTAATGGAAACAAGTCAGACCATATAATTGTTTTATTTAAATTTTCCTTAAGATAAAATATGTTTGGGATCTTAAATAGATGTTTTACTGCTTTTACAATTATTAATTTCACTGGATTTTATTAAATTGTTTATAAATAGCTTTTGCCAGTTGAAACTGTCACATATACTTACAATTACAATACTGCACACAGCAGAAAAAAACACCATCCCAGTGAGCATGGGAGAGAGACCAGCCCATTTGAAAGGGTGTTAATGCAACTGCTTTGAATATTTTCAGCTCTCTACTGCTTACCTGAGTACATTGTGTCCAGTGCTGTGAATTCACTCTCATTATCTGCTTGATGGCACATGCATAGATTTGTGACATATACACATCTTACTGAAATGTGTCACATTTGTCAAATGTGTATAGATATGTGTATCTATGTGTATAGATATATATTTTTTAGGTAGTACTGTGATTGTGGTTCATGTTACAATTGACATTGTACAAGTTATTGTGTTGCCCTGTATGACTATAATTTGAAATTATAATTTGTGTTGCAGTTGCTATTATACAACATTGTATGGTATTGCTTTGTATCTATCCTATTTACAAGACTGTTGTATATTGTCATATAACCAATTAAGGATGTATGTACTCTCACACGCCCACTATGGGTGTGTTCTTGTCCACTATTGGCTAAGTTTAGTTTATCAGTTGGAAGGTGTATTATGCCTGATGAAACAGCCGATGCTAAGGCTGAGAAACGCGTTGCATTATATGTAACCATTGCTTGTTACTGTTTTTAATAAACTAACTTGTTTTACACAAGCTCTGGTTCAGCACCTTCTTGAGCAGTACTGCCACTGCCTCTGACTTTTTTGGAATCTATCACACACCGAGTGTGGCAGGATACCCCTGCACTGTTCTATCTTCACCTGGAGAGGGTTAGTTACCAGCCTTCTTCTACCAGCAGACTAGTGTGCTTGGGTTAAATGTGAGTACCCACTTGGCATTGCCTATTTCACTGACTCATCCTGACATACTGATGCACACATGAGACGCCCCTCTGTTATCTCTTTTCTCTGTAGCTACTTCTGGACAAGTCTGTGAGGAGGGGAGCAGCCTTCTACCTGTGCCCCACTTACAGAGTTGGAATATCTGATCATATTGGATTCACTACACCACCATCAATTCGAGACCCTAATTGGGACTTTTTGATTCGACTACATCAATCCATGACCATTGGATCATATGGTTTGATTAATATACCATTCTAATACATGTTATATATATATGTATTTTTTATGTTTTTTTAAGATTGACTGTATCAAGTTGATATAGAATTATTTATATGTAGAGTAATAGAGTCTCCCCCTCATTTTCTGTTGTACTTTATTTTATCTACTGGAGTGTTTTAAATAGTTTGCAAATAACGTTTGCCAATTGAGGGCCAGATTAGAAGTGGAGCGGTATTTAACGCTCTCGTTCAAGTGCTAACTCAGTTAGAAGTAAGTTTCCTGAAAAGCATATCTAGATAGGCTCAGTAGCTACTGATTGGTGCCTGCACATAGATGCCTCATGTGATCGGCTCACTCATGTGCATTGCTATTTCTTTAACAAAGGATATCTAAAAAATTAAGCAAATTAGTTAATAGAAGTAAATTGGAATGTTGTTTAAAATTGTATTCTCTGCCTGAATCATGAAATGCATTTTTTCGGTTTATTGTCCCTTTAATCTAGTGTTAAGGGTTTTTCAAGCTCCTTTTGAGCCTATGCATGAATTGGACATTAAACTTCTCTCTTGAAAAGTGTTTTTTTTTGGCTATTTCCTCTGATAGAAGAGTTTCTGAATTGTCTGCTCTTTCTTGTGAACCTCCTTATTTGATTTTTTATCAAGATAAAGCTGTTTTACGGACATCATTTAATTTTTTGCCCAAGGTTGTTTCTTCAGACAAAATTGGTAGGGGGATTGTTGTTCCTTCTTTGTGTCCTAATCCTAAGAATACTTCTGAAAGATTGTTGCATTCTCTGGATGTTGTTATGGCATTGAAATATTATCTTTTTGCTACTAAGGATTTTAGACAAACTTATAGTTTGTTTGTTCTTTTCTCTGAGACTCAGAAAGGTCAGAAGGCATCTGCTATTTCTTTAGCCTCTTGTTCAAAGCTTTTGATTCACAGAAATTATTTGGAGTCAGGTCAGCCTCCGCCACAGTGGATTACAGCTCATTCTACTAGGTCAGGTGCCACTTCTTGGGTTTTTAAGAATGAGGCTTCAGTTGATCAAATTTGCAAGGCAGCTACTTGGTCTTCTTTGCATACCTTTATTAAATTCTATCTTTTTTATGTATTTGCTTCCTCTGAAGCAGCCTTTGGTTTAAAGGTTCTTCAGGCAATTGTCTCAGATTGATGATTATGCCTGTTTTTTAAGTGCATTAAAAAACATAAATAAATAAAAGAATTCTTTGGGGTTGTGGAATTATTTTTTCGGAAAAAAAGTTGTTTGAAAATCCCTCCCTATATGTTATTACTCGTGGACTCCACAGCTTGGGTATTAGTTCCCAGGAGTAATGGATCGTGGACTCTCACCACCTGTATGAAAGAAAACATAGTTTATGATTACCTGATAAATTCATTTAATTTATGGCGGTGATAGTCCACGAGACCCCACCCTTTGTTTTTTTTGGAGTTCAATTTTTTCCCTGCTGCTTTTTTGGCTCTTATTCCTTTTTCTTACCTCACTTGCTTGGCTATACGTTAGACTGAGATTAGAGGGGTTTAATAAAGCTCTTGAGGGTTTGGGAATCTTTGCCTTCACCTAGTGGTAGAGAAGAGTAATTCCCATCAGTAACAGATTGTGGACTCTCACCACCATGAAAGAAATGAATTTATCAGGTAAGCATAAATTGTATTTTTTGTGCAACATTTTTTTGAATAATTTTTATTAGATAGTGTTATTATGAGTGTAAGTGTACTTTGTAATGTATTTTTAATGTGCTTTGTGATACATGTTTGTTTTGCCAAAGAGTTAATCAGAGCTCTGAGGACACAGTAATCATTATAGCTTAAATTGCGATTGTGCTCAAGCGGTTGCGTTTACTTTCAACTCGTAATACCAGTGGTAAACCCGACGAGCGCAAACACCAGCTTGCATGCACACGTTAGCGCTCCACTTGTAATCTGGCCCATTATCAGCCCACTAACCAATCTTCACATTTTTTTGATGAGTTTTAATATTTTGTTAATTATTTTCATGAAAATTTGTTGCATGGCTTAAACTAATAACAAACTTTGAAAGATACAAAATAACATTTTAACACACTCTCATAACATGATAAATTATAAAGTGGTCATATTACAAATGAATATAAGTAAACTGAATTTTAAATATGAGAATATATAACAGAAGCAGAGTCCAACTATAGCTAAACTTGTAACAATGGGAAGGGGGTGGGGGAGAATAGAGGAGAGGAGCAAAGGGACAAAGATATATATCTTTAAACAGTTCTAATTAGCAACATAGAGAAAAGTAATAGTACTTTGACTAGGTTTCTGGACAGCTAATGTATAATCAAAAAGTAAAAAAATATAAAACACTAAAAGGGATACGGAAGCCATTTGTCACTTGTGAAAGGTGATAAATGTGTCCAAAAGAGCGAAGAACAAATAAACAAACAAAAAATAGTTCCAGATCTAATCTCACAGGAAGTGTGATTTGTTAAAGTTGACAGGCAGAAAATCTCTCATGTCACCAGGTAAGATATTAAAGGGAACAAGTGTAAGCAAGTATGATATGGTAGACAAGCAATAGACGTGAATAATAAATTGCCTTGGCTCCTAATCTCTATGCAGATTGGCATAGGGGGTAAAAGATAATCAAAAGGAAACATGGAGTGGGGAAAAGTTAGAGAAAAGCGTGACCTCAGCCCAACAAAAGGGTAGAGAAAAGTGTACATAGGTTCCAACTGTCCAAATAAAATTCAATCATTATTATTCTGAACTATTTATCCATCTTGCTGTAGTGTGAGATACTAGATAATACATAGGAAGTAGTTTTCTTACAGCGCTGAGGTATAAATCTTTTTGCATAGTTTAACATAATGGCAGGAAGTGCTTATATATTCAGGGTATTTTATGAGGTATGTTAGGAAGCTATGCTTCAGGATAATTTGCTCAACAGCTGATGTAATAGCATTCATGTAAGACTGTATTATTGGGCAATCTCACCAGACGTGGAGCAAAGTTCCAATGTCTCCAAATTCCCTCCAGCATTTATCAGAAACCAATGGGAACATGATGTCTACCTGTGTAGCATCAAGATCAAAGGGTCAGTATTTTTTGTTAATTACCATTGTTAAAATGGGTAACGAGGATCTCTTGCATGAGTTAAATATTACCTTTCTTCAAAATGTTTTAGTTTTAGTTTGCAATACTGAAAACACTAAAATATACAGACTATACAGAGGGCAAGAGGAGAGGGCAAATGCTCTTCCCCCAGAGTTTTCTTCATATATCTTAATGGGACATAAATATTTTTTCCATGGATCACATAGAGCATACAGTGTTTAAAATAAGCAATCCAATTTGTTTCCAGCATCAAATTTAGGTTATTATTTTGATATCCTTTGTTGAAGAACACAGCTAGTAGACTCAGGAGTGTGCATGTGCCTGGAACATTATATGGCAGCCAGATTTCTATCAGGGTTTTACCAATGTTATACCCTCTTGAGCACAGTATAACAAGCATTGATTCAAAACTACTGCCATAAAGTGCTCCAGACCAATGCCCCTGGACCTACCTATTTAATTTGAAAAGTCTTCTAACAATGTGTTTCATGCTGTTTTAACAAATGTAATCTTTATAAATCACTTTCCAATGCCAGAGAATGTCTATTAAATAGAGCAGGAAACTATTGCCACTGATATTAATATGTTTTGGGCATTTTAATTATTTATTTTGCATTTGTTCTTGTAGACACCAATCTAATGGGCGAGTTTACATTGCAAGTGCTAATAAAGCTGAAAAGTGTTATTCAGTATATATAAATACTGTATATATACAGTTGTATGCCATCCCAGTCTCCAGATCTGAATATCATTGAAAATCTGTGGGGTGATTTGAAGCGGGCTGTCCATGCTTGGCAACCATCAAACCTAACTGAACTGGAGATGTTTTGCAAGGAGGAATGGTCCAACATACCTTCATCCAGAATCCAGACACTCATTACAGGCGGTTATTTCTGCTAAAGGAGGCTCTACTAAATATTTATGCAATATTTCTGTTGGTGTGCCAAAATTTAGTCACCTGTCTAATTTGGTTTTGATTCATATTGCAAATTTTCTGTTAATCCAATAAACCTCCTTTCACTACTGAAATATTACTGTGTCCTTCAGTTATTTGATAGATCATAATGAAATTGCTGATCCAAACATCCAATTATTTATAAATGAAAATCATGAAAATTGTCAGGGGTGCCTAAACTTTTGCATACGATTGTATATATATATATATATATATATATATATATATAGGTGTATATATATATATATATATATACATACTTTTTTATATTACTGCAATGCCCCCTAACTTACGGCTAGATTTAGAGTTTTGTCGGTAATGACCCGCGTAACTAACGCTGGCTTTTTTCTGGCCGCATCTTTAAAATAACTCTGGTATTGAGAGTCCACAGATACCAGGTTCACCGATCGATCCAGAAGAGCTCCTCCGATGTCCTGATCCAAGCCCAAGCAGGGGGCTGAAGAGGTCCATGATCCAGCTGAAGTCTTCATCCAAGCGGGAGCTGAAGAGGTCCATGATCCGGCTGAAGTCTTCTATCAACGGCATCTTCAATCTTCTTTCTTCTGGATCCATCTTGCAGACCTCCGACGCGGAACATCCTGCTGGCCCGACGGACTACCGACGAATGAAGGCTCCTTTAAGGGACGTCATCCAAGATGGCGTCCCTTGAATTCCGATTGGCTGATAGTATTCTATCAGCCAATCGGAATTAAGGTAGGAAAATTCTGATTGGCTGATGGAATCAGCCAATCAGAATCAAGTTCAATCCGATTGACTGTTCCGATCAGCCAATAGAATGCGAGCTCAATCTGATTGGCTGATCGAATTTTCCTACCTTATTTCCGATTGGCTGATAGAATCCTATCAGCCAATCGGAATTCGAGGGGCGCCATCTTGGATGACGTCCCTTAATGGATCCTTCATTCGTCGGTAGTCCGTCGGGCCAGCAGGATGTTCCGCGTCGGAGGTCTGCAAGATGGATCCGGAAGAAAGAAGATTGAAGATGCCGTTGATAGAAGAATTCAGCCGGATCATGGACCTCTTCAGCTCCCGCTTGGATGAAGACTTCAGCCGGATCATGGACCTCTTCAGCTCCCGCTTGGATGATGACTTCAGCCGGATCATGGACCTCTTCAGCTCCAGCTTGGATGATGACTTCAGCCGGATCATGGACCTCTTCAGCTCCCGCTTGGATGAAGACTTCAGCCGGATCATGGACCTCTTCAGCTCCCGCTTGGATGATGACTTCAGCCGGATCATGGACCTCTTCAGCTCCTGCTTGGATGATGACTTCAGCCGGATCATGGACCTCTTCAGCCCCCTGCTTGGGCTTGGATCAGGACATCGGAGGAGCTCTTCTGGATCGATCGGTGAACCTGGTATGGTGAAGATAAGGTAGGAAGATCTTCAGGGGCTTAGTGTTAGGTTTATTTAAGGGGGGTTTGGGTTAGATTAGGGGTATGTGGGTGGTGGGTTGTAATGTTGGGGGGGGTATTGTATGTTTTTTTTACAGGCAAAAGAGCTGAATTTCTTGGGGCATGCCCCGCAAAGGGCCCTGTTCAGGGCTGGTAAGGTAAAAGAGCTTTGAACTTTAGTAATTTAGAATAGGGTAGGGCATTTTTTTTATTTTGGGGGCTTTGTTATTTTATTAGGGGGCTTAGAGTAGGTGTAATTAGTTTAAAATGGTTGTAATATTTTTCTGATGTTTGTAAATATTTTTTTATTTTTTGTAACTTAGTTCTTTTTTATTTTTTGTACTTTAGTTAGTTTATTTCATTGTATTTATTTGTAGATATTGTATTTAATTAATAAATTGATAGTGTAGTGTTAGGTTTAATTGTAGGTAATTGTAGGTATTTTATTTAATTAATTTATTGATAGTGTAGTGTTAGGTTTAATTGTAACTTAGGTTAGGATTTATTTTACAGGTAAATTTGTAATTATTTTAACTATTTTAGCTATTAAATAGTTCTTAACTATTTAATAGCTATTGTACCTGGTTAAAATAAATACAAAGTTACCTGTAAAATAAATATAAATCCTAAAATAGCTATAATATAATTATAATTTATATTGTAGCTATATTAGGATTTATTTTACAGGTAAGTATTTATCTTTAAATAGGAATAATTTATTTAATAAGAGTTAATTTATTTCATTAGATTTAAATTATATTTAACTTAGGGGGGTGTTAGTGTTAGGGTTAGACTTAGCTTTAGGGGTTAATACATTTATTAGAATAGCGGTGAGCTCCAGTCGGCAGATTAGGGGTTAATACTTTAAGTTAGGTGTCGGCGATGTTAGGGAGGGCAGATTAGGGGTTAATACTATTTATTATAGGGTTATTGAGGTGGGAGAGAGGCGGATTAGGGGTTAATAACTTTATTATAGTAGCGGTGCGGTCCGCTCGGCAGATTAGGGGTTAATAAGTGTAGGCAGGTGGAGGCGACGTTGAGGGGGGCAGATTAGGGGTTAATAAATATAATATAGGGGTCGGCGGTGTTAGGGGCAGCAGATTAGGGGTACATAAGTATAACGTAGGTGGTGGTCGGCAGATTAGGGGTTAATTATTGTAGGTAGCTGGCGGCGACGTTGTGGGGGGCAGGTTAGGGGTTAATAAATATAATATAGGGGTCGGCAGTGTTAGGGGCAGCAGATTAGGGGTACATAAGTATAACGTAGGTGGCGGTCGGCAGATTAGGGGTTAAAAAAAATTAATTGAGTGTCGGCGATGTGGGGGGGGGGGCTCGGTTTAGGGGTACAAAGGTAGTTTATGGGTGTTAGTGTACCTTAGAGCACAGTAGTTAAGAGCTTTATGAACCAGCGTTAGCCCAGAAAGCTCTTAACTACTGACTTTTTTCTGCGGCTGGAGTTTTGTCGTTAGAATTCTAACGCTCACTTCAGACACGACTCTAAATACCGGTTAGGAAGATCCCATTGAAAAGATAGGATACGCAATTGACGTAAGGGGATCTGCGGTATGGAAACGTCACGGCTGAAAAGTGAGCGTTAGACCCTTTCCTTACTGACTCCAAATACCGGCGGTAGCCTAAAACCAGCGTTAGGAGCCTCTAACGCTGGTTTTCACCGCTACCGCCAAACTCCAAATCTAGGCCTTTGCTTCTTTTCTGTTTAGGAATAATTTACATTTTTAGGTTTTATGTTATATTCTAGTATCTAGCAACATTAAATGTTTTACTCACTACATTAATTTAAATGATATTTTCCACTTGAGGAAAGAAGAAAATGAAGTTCTAAGTAATCTGTAGCAACTGATGCATAAAGTGCAATATCCTGTGGTAAAACCATGGACCTATATCCTATATGACTCATTATAAGTGAGCTGTTATGAAAACAAAATATAGTAACAGCAGATTAGTGGCTGCAATATAGCAAACTGATCAAATGCCAGAGCCACTAATTAGTAACACTTGTATGCCGGTGGCTAAATAATAGAGTTCCTTACAGCTATGACCAGCCATGTGGGAATTTCTGACTGCAACTTCCAAAAACCCTGGTTTCTTTTTAACATAGGTTCTAGTGTTAAAGCCCATAAATTTGCTAACACCCCTTTTATCTCAATGTCCTAATATCCGTATATACTGCTATAATCACTGTTGTTAACCCAAATCACACAGTCCTGATCCTGATAAGTACAAAAAGTGATAATGGCTACTAACTTAAAGGGGCAGTTAAATAGGGCATATCATTTTAAACAACTTTCCAATTTACTTTTGTCACCAATTTTGCTTTGTTCTCTTGGTATTCTTAGTTGAAAGCTAAACCTAGGAGGTTCAGATGCTAATTTCTTAGACCTTGAAGGTCGCCTCTAATCTGAAAGCATTTTGACAGTTTTTCACCACTAGAGGGCATTAGTTCATGTGTTTCACATAGATAACATTGAGCTCACGCAGGTGAATTTACCGAGGAGTGAGCACTGATTGGCTACAATGCAAGTCTGTCAAATGAACTGAAATAAGGGGGCAGCCTGCAGAGGCTTAGATACAAGGTAATTACAGAGGTAAAACGTATATTATTATAACTGTGTTTGTTATGCAAAACTGGGGAATGGGCAATAAAGGGATTATCTATCTTTTTAAACAACAAAAATTCTGGTGTTGACTGTCCCTTTATTAACCCCTTAGTGACCAGTCCATTTTTCAATTTTCCTTATCTTATCCTTAAGGACCAGGGTGTTTAGCTGTAATTTTTCTCTTACTCATTTACTGTACCCACACATATTATATACCGTTTTTCTTGCCATTAAATGGAATTTCTAAAGATACCATTATCTTTTATTATAATTTACTATCATTTTTATTATAAAATATGATGAAAAAATTGAAAAAAACACACTTTTTCTAACTTTGACCCCCAAAATCTGTTACACATTTACAACCACCAAAATCTCCTATGCTAAATAGTTTCTAAACTTTGTCCTAAGTTTAGAAATACCCAATGTTTATATGTTTTTTTCTTTTTTTTGAAAGTTATAGGGCAATAAGTACAAGTAGCACTTTGCTATTTCAAAACCATTTTTTTTTTCAAAATTAGCAATAGTTACATTTTAACAGCTGTCTGCCATTACCCATGCTTTTTTATTTCTTTTTATTTATAAATAAAAAATTTCTGTAGTGTAGCTGCCCCCCCTCAATACCCTATCTCCCTCCCCTATCCCAGATCCCTTGCGCAACAGTTAATTCCCACCTCCCTCTCCATCCTTTACAATTGAGATCGCAAATGTGGTGCAGGCGCGCGTACACACGTGCACCCCCCCACACGCTACCACGATCACGCGCACACTTTCAGAATGCAGGAAGAGGAAGCAACCATCGATGGTCCACCCAGCCACCTCCCAGCAGCAGCTCCCACCCACCAACGATCGGCACCATCGATGGCCAATGCAGAGAGGGCCACAATATTGAGGCATCACTACAATACCATGAGAGCTGCTGGAATGATCACAATCGCTCCCAGCGCTCTATTAGACCAAGGACATACCAGGTACGTTCATTGTCACTAACTGACATTTTTTGCAGGACCTACCTGGTACGTCCTTGGTCGTTAAGGGGTTAAAGGAACAGTCAAGTGCTATATTAAACTTTCATCATTCAGATAAGGCATGCAATAGACATGTGCAAAGCTAAAAATTTTGTTTTGTTTCGTTTTAGTTAAAGAGACAGTCAACACCAGAATTTTTGTTGTTTAAGAAGATAGATAATCCCTTTATTACCCATTCCCATTCGCCATAACCAACACAGTTATAATAATACACTTTTTACCTCTGTAATTACCTTGATTTAAGCCTCTGCAGACTGCCCCCTTATTTCAGTTCATTTGAAAGACTTGCATTTTAGCCAATCAGTGCTCACTCCTCGGTAAATTCACCTGCGTGAGCTCAATGCTATCTATATGAAACACATGAACTAATGCCCTCCAGTGGTGAAAAACTGTCAAAATGCTTTCAGATTAGAGGTGACCTCCAAGGTCTAAGAAATTAGCATATGAAACTCCTAGGTTTAGCTTTCAACTAAGAATACCAAGAGAAGAAAGCAAAATTGGTGATAAAAGTAAATTGAAAAGTTGTTTAAAATTGGATTCCCTATTTGAATCATGAAAGTTTTTTTTGGACTTGACTGTCACTTTAAATAAATAATTTTGTTTCGGCAAATTAGTTTAGTTAAGTAAAAAACAAAAATTGTTTTGGTAAATTAAAAAGCTTAGAATAGAATAATGCATATGAATTAAGAATGGATCCGAAAAAACGTAAAAATCAGAAAAAACGATTTAACTCAACATAACTAATATGCTGCCGATTGCCGAAACAAAATTATTTAAAACCACCGCCATCACCCACATCGCCAACACTATATAAAGATATTAACCCCTAAACCGCCGTACCCCCACATCGCCAACACAAACTAAAGCTATTAACCCCTAATCCGCCACCACCCCCACATCGCCGACACTAAATAAAGCTATTAACCCCTAAACCGCTGCCCCCTACATGGCCCACATTAACTAAACCTATTAACCCCTAAACCGCCGTACCCCCACATCACCACCACTAACTAAACCTTTTAACTTCTAAAGCGCCATTCCCCAACGCCGACACAAACTAAAACACTAAATAAAGCTATTAACCCCTAAACCGTCATACACCCACGTCGCCAACACTAACTAAACCTATTAACCTCTAAACCGCCACCCCCCACATCGCAACTAGCTAAATTAAACTAAATTAACCCCTAAACCTAACACCCCCTAGCTTTAACATAATTAAAATAGACGTAAATTAAAGTTACTATTATTAACTAACTACCTATTTGAAAATAAATACAAACTTACCTGTGAAATAAAAAAAATGTTAGCACTTCCCTTCAGGTGCTCGCTGCCAGCCCCGGTTCTCCCAGACCGTGTATAGAAGCAAGAAATATTAAATATGGCGACGCTGTGTCACCCTCAGGGGATCCAAGCTGCTCATGTCCTCTGAGTTAACCTGACTTCTTTCACCTCCAAGATAAAGCTTCAGGTTTATTTAAAATATAGCTTAATGCATTTCGGCTAAAAAAGTCTTTATCAAGAGCATAAAAGTAAAACAATTTCTGGAACAAGTTGTATACAAATGTGATGTTTTTAATAAAAGGCTGATTTTAACTGAAATCTTGTGAGTATAACCTGTTTGTGCGCCTGTGAGACAAATGTGGACAGAAGCGCACCAAACGCGGAGCTTACCCTGTGAGGTGGTAGTGATGATGATGAAGATAGAAATAAAATTATTAATGTGGCCTTTATAAATAAATGGTAATATCAGAATATATAACAAGGTGGTCCTTATGAATCAGAATTGATTGGTATCGTGACAAAAATAGTATTGTGAAAATGTGATCTAATAATTGGATTATGACAAATTGTATTTGATCAAATGTAACAAATTTATTAAAAAACAATAAAAATACCACTAAAAATAATTGGTAGTGTGAGCTGCTGGCATCTGAATTAATCTAAAAATATATGGAGATCATATCTACAGCTAGAGAATGGTAACAGTTAATAAGAATGTTGTGTCAGAGGATCCACTGTATCAAGATTATATACGTATGTGCCGCCCAGATTATAGGCACTTAAAAGTATTAGGAACTTTATAGTCCGTGCTGGATTCAAATAAAAGGTTTTGAATGTTCCTATAAAAATTCCTAGAAGGGAAACTCTTAGAAAGAACTCTTCGGCTGTGCACAGCTTTCCACATATAAGTAACTCACAGTTCTCAGATGTACGAGTTGGTAATGCAGTCCGTTGAGAGCTCCGATAAGTGTGATGATGTCAGACCTCTTGGTCCAATCAGCGTATGCTGCGGGTCTCTTATCCAATAGAAAAGCTCCTATACCGGAGACAGAGCTGGTCCGTGAAGATGTTGTTTATTCCGTTTTCAGAAAATCTGAAGCAGTCTCTGTTATATGGTATCTTCAATGTATATGAGGCCCAATCAGTTAAGGCAATTTATAAGGAGAAAGGACACGTCTAACACAAAGAAAAGAGAACAAGTAACACAGGAATTATTCATGTGCCCAAAACCGATAGTTCAAGAGTTGGGGATGAACCTGCTTGTTACAAGTATTAGACCCTTTTAGTGTACAATCAGTAAGCAAATTCTACGCGTTTCGGTAGTACACAGCTACCTTTATCAAGATGCTTACTGATACTAATAGATCGCCTTATATAGGGAGCAATTAGTGTAATGTCCCATGTGATAAGTTCACCTGTGTTAAAGTGGGAGTGTCAAACTTCCTTCATGTTTCAAGGAAAAAATAGCTATCTTAGGGTATTTAACCAATAAATTGCTGAGTGTTTTCTTTTGGGAGATGTTTGTTTTCCTACATATAGAGTTTTTTATGTCATTCTCTAAACATCATTTAACATAGTATGTGACATTATAGTGCTAGAGATTGTGAAAATAAATAAATAAAGATAAAGCATGTGCCAAATGCTAACTAACAATATTCAGGTAGTTTCCTTCCTTAAAGGGACAGTCTAATATAAATTAAACTTTCATTATTCAGATAGAACTTTTAATTTTAATCAACTTTCCAATTTACTTTTATCATCAAATTTGCTTTTTTTCTCTTGGTATTCTTAGTTTAAACTAAACATAGTTTCTAAGCCTTTGAGGGCTGCCTCTTATCACATGCTTTTTTAATCTCTTTTCAACACAAAGAGACAGAAAGTACACGTGGGCCATATAGATAACACTGTGTTCAGGCACAGGGGGTTATTTAAGATTTAGCACAAAACAATGCTAAATTTAAGACAATAGATAATAAACAGTCACAGTCATGTGATCAGGGGGCTGGAAGAAGGTTCCTAGATACAAGGTAATCACAGAGGTACAAAGTATATTAATATAACTGTGTTGGTTATGCAAAACTGGGGAATGGGTAATAAAGGGATTATCTATCTTTTAAAACAATAACAATTCTATGGTAGACTGTCCCTTTAAATGTAAGTCTCACTGATATTTTTACTTCAATACAAATCTCATTATTATTCACTTCAATAGCCATATGAAGTCTAATAAAAAAAAAATGGTGTAAAAAAGTTGTCTACAATCAACATAAAAATAGATACATTTTTGAACAAATACAATTTTGTCATATCCAATATTATAAAAAATATTAAAAAATACATATATTATATTTGAACCTGATATTGCCAGGCGGTCTCTCATCCAGGGACTGACCAGGACTGGCTCTGCTTAGCTTCTGAAATCAAGTGGGGTCAGAAGTACTTAAAGGGACATTAAACCCAAAAATTTTCTTTCATGATTCAGTCAGAGAAAACAATTTTAAACAACATTCCAGTTTACTTCTATTATCTAATTTGCTTCGTTCTTTAGATATCCTTTGTTGAAGAAATAGCAATGCACTTGGTTCAGCCAGTCACACGAGGCATCTATGTGCAGCCACTAATCAGCAGCTGCTGAGCCTATCTAGATATGCTTTTCAAGAAAGAATATCAAGAGAATTAAGCAAATTAGATAATAGAAGTAAATTAGAGAGTTGTTTAAAACTGTATTCTCTATCTGAATCATGAAATAATTTTTTTTGGTTTAATGTCCCTTTAAGGATGTATGGCAACATGCCTTGAGCTTTTATTTCTATGTCTTAATCTTCCAGAGACAAAAATGTTATACATATGATTGTTATAGTAATTTATTCATATTTTTTAATAAATTTGTTAAATTTGATCAAATACAATTTGTCAGAATCCATTTATTAGATCACATTTTCACAATACTATTTTTGTCACAATACCAATCAATTCTGATTCATAAGGACCACCTTGTTATATATTCCGAAATTACCATTTATTTATAAAGACCACATTAGTAATTTTATTTCTATCTTCATCACTACCACCTCACAGGGTAAGCTCCGCGTTTGGAGCGCTTCTTTCCCACATTTGTCTCACACACTAATCTTTGGATCATTTTGAGGAAACAGTGATCCCTTTCAGGAACAGATAACATTTTTACCTTTGATAGCACTCACACCATTCCTTCTATTTTCACTGTTTGTGCGCCTACCACACTGTTTGAAACTTGCTACACTATTGTGAGCCTTTTATCTTGGAGGTGAAAGAAGTCAGATTAACTCAGAGGACATGAGCAGCTTGGATCCCCTGGGGGTGACACAGCGCCGCCATATTCAATATTTCTTCCTTGTAAGGGCAATGCCCATACAAATGCCCTTTTCGGGGCAATGGGTAGATTAGTTTTTTTTTATGTAGGTTTTTTTTATTTTGTGGATTTGGAGGGGTTGGGGTTTGTAATGTTTGGGGATGTTTGTTTTAATTTTTTGCAAAAGAGCTGTTAACTTTAGGGCAATGACCTACAAAAGGCCCTTTTAAGGGCTATTGGTAGTTTATTATAGATTAGGTTTTTTTTATTTTGGGTTGTTTTGTTTTTTTTAAACAGGGTGTTAGGATAGGAAAAATTTTTATTATTTTGGATAATTTCGTTTGTAATTTTTTGTAATGGTAGTTTTTTTATTTTTTTGTAATTTTAGTGTTTCTTATTTTTTGCAATTGTAGTTTAATTTTTTTTTGTAATGTTAGGTTTTTATTTTTAGTAATGTTAGTTTTTTATTTTTAGTAATGTTAGGTTTTATTAGTTTAAGCTTAGGTTTTATTTTTATTTCACAGGTAAGTTAGTATTTATTTTAAATAGGTAGTTAGTAAATAGTTATATTGTAGCTAGCTTAGGTTTTATTTTTATTTCACAAGTAAGTTTGTATTTATTTTTAAATAGGTAGTTAGTTAATAATTGTAGCTTTAATTTAGGACTATTTTAATTATGTTAAAGATAGGGGGTTAGGTTTAGGGGTTAATATAGTTTAAATTAGGTAGTTGCGATGTGGGGGCGGCGGTTTAGGGGTTATTAGCTTTAGTTAGTGTTTTAGTTAGTGTTGGCTATGTGGGTGTACGGTGGTTTAGGGGTTAATAGGTTTATTTAGTTTTTTAGCTAGTGTTGGCAATGTGGGTGTACAGTGGTTTAGAGGTTAATAGGTTTAGTTAGTGTTGGCAATGTGGGTGCATGGCGGTTTAGGGGTTAATAGCTTTATTTAGTCTTTTAGTTAGTGTTTAGAGGTTAATAGATTTAGTTTGTGTCTGCAATGTTTGGGAACTGCGGTTTATGGGTTAATAGGTTTAGTTTGTGTCGGCGATGTTTGTGAACTGCGGTTTAGGGGTTAATAGGTTTAGTTAGTGAAATAGCAAAACAATCAGATTGGTGGTGTTATTACAGCCACTTAAAGAGTCATCCGTGTTCCAAGTACAGAAAAGCAGCTTCAGGGTAATATAATCACAATACATGTAATGGCATTCTGCTTGACTCCGTAGATATACTGGGAATGTCAATAGGGACCCGCACATATCACCCTAGTAATAATGATGCACCTCAAAAACAAAGCACTTCAATATACACTGCATATATTCGATAGCAGGATATACCCCTTACCTAGACAGGGGCTATAAACAGCAATATGTAGAGAGGTAGCACTATACAAGGAGATAACGTGTGTCCCAAAACATATCAGTAGGATGAGGAGACAATCCAAGAGCTGTTAGCTCATCACTCACCCAGTACCTGGAATTGGAGACCGTAGCGTGCAGCTGATGTCTGTAGGCAAATTGCCTGGATACAAAGTCAGAGTGAGAGGCGGATTTCCCTTGACTCAAAATCTCTGACGTTTTGTCCGTGGCGTACCACGTACCACGTGGTTTAGCGGCGTCCAATGAAGAAAAGAGCCGTTTCCTATGCTCTATGCATTGAAGAAGTCGTCACAATATGTGCTGAAGTGCCATTGGCTACAAACATGCTGCACATCACATGGGCTGGCGTCCTCCAATCAGAAGCAAAGCTTGAAAACGGTTGTTAATCCAATTGATGTTGGTGTTTTATGTGAAAAAATACTTAATTAGTGAAAAATGATTGATCTCAAGCAGGCTAGAAGCAACGTTTAAAGGAGTGGATGCCCCTCCATCCACATATTTGAGAAAAAAATAAATAAAGATGTTCTAAATGAAGCTTTAAAAACAATATTTTCTTCCACTTTATTCCATTAAACATCGCACAGGATACAAGTAGAGTAGATTAAAGGTAACACACTGTCTGACCGGTTTCGGTTGTATTGACCGTAATCATAGACTAGGTTTAGTTAGTGTCCGCGATGTTTTGGAACTGCGACTTAGAGAGTAATAGGTTTAGTTAGTGCCGGCGATGTCGGGGAACGGCAGTTTAGGGGTTATTAGCTTTATTTAGTGTTTTAGTTAGTGTTGGTAAGTCAGGGAACTGCGGTTTAGAATATGAATAAAGAATGGATCAGAAAATTTGAAAACTGATTTATTCCTTTTCGGAATTTTAGTTATGGTGCCGATTCAGAAATTCGAATTCATTTGAATCTCTGAATCGGGCACAATTGGGCTGAAACGAACTGCACATGTCTAGCATGCAATTTTAAACAACTTTCAAAATGACTTTCTTCATAAAATTTGCTTTGTTCCCTTGGTATTCTTTGTTGAAAGCTAAACCTACATAGACTACTATGCTAATGTATAAGCCCTTTAAGCTGCCTCTTATCTGAATGCATGTGACAGTTTTGTTAGTTAGACACTGCTAGTTCATGTGTGTCATATAGATCTCATTGTGTTCATTCCTGTGGAGTTATTTATGAGTCAGCACTGATTTGCTAAAATACAAGTCTTTCAAAATAATTGAGATAAGGGGACAGTCTGCAGAGGCTTAGATAAAAGATAACAACAGAGGTAAAATGTGTATTAATATAACAGTGTTGGTTGGGCAAAACTGGGGAATGGGTATTAAAGGTATTATCTATTTTTTTAAACAATAAAAATGTTGGTGTAGACTGTCCCTTTAAGACAATTCAAAGTATTGAAATTCACTTTAATAAAATCAACTACTGTTTTTTGCGATTAAAAAATAAATAAAATAAAATAGTTTTGCCTGAATAAAAGGTTAAATGTGTTTAAACAGATATTGTAACTAGCATAAAATAACTAGTAACTAGATGGCTGAACGATTAGATCAATTTTAATATCTCTATTGGTTAACATAGCCAAGCCTCTACAAATATGAATGTAAAATAGTTTTACTTAGCACAGGCATTAAATATTTTTTTTTTTAAATGCCATCTTTCAGATGCAATGAAACAACTTTAATATCCTTTTAACTGAACATAACTATTTAGAAAAGTCAAGATATGTAATTAACATGAAGTAAACGTTCTAGAGTCAATACTTTCTTTGGCCTCTGTCATTTTACAGGTTAAAAACAGCAGTTGCTTACCTTGAGTGCTCATATGCTTCAATGAACAAAGCTCTTGAGTTTTCATCTTTTCCAAAGTAGTAAAATCTAACTATATTTACAGTTTGCTTATGAATTATGGTACCTGATTAAATTAGCAAACTGACGGAAACGTCTGCTCAGTGCTGCATAAATCCACTCTTTGCTAAATGTTAGGGAATTAAGATGGTATTTTGTCCACTGAAAGTATGTGTGAACTTTACAGTTTGTCAAAAAAAAAAAGACTTCTTGCAAATTTCTAGAGAGATTATATTAGTGTAATTATCCTAAACATCTAATTCCTGAATGTAATACAAAGTAAAGTAACCCTTGGGTAGTTTAAAATGTCATATAAAAGCTATGTGTTTGGCTTGTTTTTAGCATTTCAGTGTGTGAAATTACATATTTAGCTTTTGCGCTGCTCTAGGCAGTAGCAAATCTACTGCTCCCTGAACACCCACCCAAAACTATGGCCCCGATTAAAAGTGGCACGCTAATGCGAGTGTGCGATGGGATAACCAGTACTGTTGGACCACATTAAAATTAGCATGCAACTTGATATCACAAGTTCATGATCAATCAGATTTTGCAGAGAAGGTTTATAGAGGTCACATCGCTCTAGCGCACTCATTACTTTAAACGGATATTGCATTTGTGCTAAATAGCGCTTATATTACAAGTAGAATGTTATGGGTTGCGAGAAGAATTAGATGTGACCTGAGAACTTAAGTAAAGTGTAAGGGTAACAAAAAGTTTCACAAAACTCATGTAAAACATATTTAAATAAAGTATTACACTCATACATACGCATTTCTAATAAAAAATCATTAACATTTATATTGATAAAAATGTTTTAAAAGGGTCAAAAAAGTATATGGCACATATGACTCTAATAAATAAATATAAATATATATATATATATATATATATACAGTGTGTGTGTGTATATATATGTCTATATAAGTGAATACGTGTTTATATTTGTAACTATTTATGTATTTAAATATTTAAATATATATTTACTCTTTTGACGCTTCCCAATAAAATACCTTGAAATATGCAATATAATTATTTTTAAACAATTTTTTTTTTTTTTTTAATAGATACTTCACATTTCTATATTTTTCACTTAGAAAAAAAAATTATTTTTATTTTACATATATACTTTTATATATATTTATATATATATATATATATATATATATTGTATATATACATATAGATATATACTGTATGTATAGATATATATATATTTTACAAATATATATATATATATATTTATATATGTACATGTATATTAAAATAAAAAGAATGGGGGGCGGAGCTAACAGCCGAAGCAGCCAGACGTGCCTTAACTGAGCTCCTAATGTTTGATCACTAATATATATATTTATGGTACGTCTGGCATTAATCTATTCCTTTATCTTGCTCCTAATCTACATTAGAATAGAGGCTCCATGAACTGACACATTGATACAGGACAATCCCTGCAATAACTGTTCAAAGGCCTACTAATTGCTGAGACCGCACCACGAGGTAGGCCAACATCCCTGGAGATATCCACGCATTCTCTCTCCTGTCAGAGATACAGCTCCTACACTACTACTGTCACCTTAATCTCTCAATGGAGGAACAAGTAATCTCAGCGCTGCAAACACTTATGCGCTCTCTGGACTCGCATCAGCAAGTGCTTGTCGCAGAATTAAGGGCTGCTATGAACCCACTTCAACCTGCAGTGCTGTCAGAGGAGGCAGTGGAGGTAGCCGGCTTGGGGGAACCGGACTCGTCGCAGCATACAGAAGATCCACCCTGAGCCTCAGAAGAGAATCGTCAGACAAGCCTGATAGAAACAGGAAGCCCCAGCTTGGAAATGGCAGAGCAGACAGGCATTGGCAAACAGAACAGTACCTCACAGCCTTTCTCTATATTCACAGGATCAGAGCGGCACCTCGCAAGACACCTGGAGGGGTCGCAGATTCAGCACTGCGGATTACAGAAAATATACGGCTTACGGCTGACGGCCAGCAACCCCGTCTACAGTGTATATGCTGGAGCCCTATACATTGCGGCAGTGGATAAGAGGAGCGCAACGTATTTAGGACATATCACAGTTCACAAAGCTATGAACAGCAAATTTTCTAGCGACAGCACCACAGTGCAAATTACCCCCCACTGTGTTAAGAGCCGGTGCGACATACCTCAGCAGCCCACCAAAGTCACCATCTGGTACGGGAGACCCCATCAGGTACATAGTTTTTGCTCCCAGGCCCTGCCTGCAAAAAAGTCGATCCCTTCTCTCCTATCTGTGCCAACGATCTGGGACCCAGGGAGTAAAATGGACACTAACCACTGAACTGGCCTTGCCTTTGCGGGAGATGGAACACAGGTCAGCAGACTATTTTGATCAGGACTGCCACCTACCCAGAGACATAGACACAGGTTCTAGATGTGTTGTAGAACCATATTAGCACTCTGACACTATTCTAATCCGCTCACTTAATACCTAGAATGGGTTAAACGCCACTATCTATACATATAAAAGCCTGGGCCCTAGTTTGTTCATTAATGACTGTTTCCTGTTTATATGATCCATTCTTGTAGGTTGTGGACTCAGCAATCTGAGAATGAATGCATAGTTGTGATTCTTTACAAGGCTTTGTATTCTCTTGTATACTGTAACATTGTTGGGATGCACTATAACTGTACTGTTAGCTCACTCCTAGTTCATATGGGACAGAGATGTCTTAGTTTTATAGATAGGATTTTTGTGCTCCTCTCATATTAACTGCAATATACTGTTAAACTGAAATATTGTACTTTAACCCCTTAATGACCACAGCACTTTTCCATTTTCTGTCCGTTTGGGACCAGGGCTATTTTTGCATTTCTGTGGTGTTTGCGTTTAGCTGTAATTTTCCTCTTACTCATTTACTGTACCCACACATATTATATACCGTTTTTCTCGCCATTAAATGGACTTTCTAAAGATACCATTATTTTCATCATATCTTATAATTTACTATAAAAAAATTATAAAATATGAGGAAAAATGGAAAAAAAAACACTTTTTCTAACTTTGACCCCCAAAATCTGTTACATATCTACAACCACCAAAAAACACCCATGCTAAATAGTTTCTAAATTTTGTCCTGAGTTTAGAAATACCCAATGTTAACATGCTCTTTGCTTTTTTTGCAAGTTATAGGGCCATAAATACAAATAGCACTTTGCTATTTCCAAACCACTTTTTTCCAAAATTAGCGCTAGTTACATTGGGACACTGATATCTTTCAGGAATCCCTGAATATCCATTGACATGTATATATTTTTTTTTAGTAGACATCCCAAAGTATTGATCTAGGCCAATTTTGGTATATTTCATACCACCATTTCACCGCCAAATGCGATCAAATACAAAAAATCGTTCACTTTTTCACAAATTTTTTCACAAACTTTCGGTTTCTCACTGAAATTATTTACAAACAACTTGTGCAATTATGGCATAAATGGTTGTAAATTCTTCTCTGGGATCCCCTTTGTTCAGAAATAGCAGACATATATGGCTTTGGCGTTGCTTTTTGGTAATTAGAAGGCCGCTAAATGCCACTGCGCACCACAAGTGTATTATGCCCAGCAGTGAAGGGGTTAATTAGGGAGCTTTTAGGGAGCTTGTAGGGTTAATTTTAGCTTTAGTGTAGTGTAGTAGACAACCCCAAGTATTGATCTAGGCACATTTTGGTATATTTCATGCCACCATTTCACCGCCAAATGCGATCAAATTGAAAAAAAAAGTAAATTTTTTCACAATTTTAGGTTTCTCACTGAAATAATTTACAAACAGCTTGTGCAATTATGGCACAAATGGTTGTAAATACTTGTCTGGGATCCCCTTTGTTCAGAAATAGCAGACATATATGACTTTGGCGTTGCTTTCTGGTAATTAGAAGGCCGCTAAATCCTGCTGCGCCTCACACGTGTATTATGGCTAGCAGTGAAGGGGTTAATTAGGGAGTTTGTAGGGAGCTTGCAGGGTTAATTTTAGCTTTAGTGTAGAGATCAGCCTCCCACCTGACACATCCCACCCCTTGATCCCTCCCAAACAGCTCCCTTCCCTCCCCCACCCCACAATTGTCCCCGCCATCTTAAGTACTGGCAGAAAGTCTGCCAGTGCTAAAATAAAAGGGTTTTTAAAAAAAAATAAAAAAAAATTTAAGCATATTTACATATGCTACTGTTAGGATCCCCCCCCTAGCCCCCAACCTCCCTGATCCCCCCCAAAACCGCTCTCTAACCCTCCCCTCTGCCTCATTGGGGGCCATCTTGGGTACTGGCAGCTGTCTGCCAGTACCCAGTTTGCAAAAAAAAGTGCTTTTTTTTTGTTTGTATGGGTTTTTTCTGTAGTGTAGCTTCCCCCCCACACAGAGAAACCCCCACCACTTTGCTGATCGTTTTTGTTTTAAAACGTTTTACCCATTTTTTAACATTTTTTACCATTTGATTTTCTGTAGCGTAGCGGTTCCCACCCGCTCCCTCCCCGTGCACGCGCCCGCCCCCACCCTCCCGTGCACGCGCGCGCGTCCGTGCGCGCCCCCCGGCCATCCCCGCCCACGATCCCGCCCCCCCTCCACATCACCAGGGCCATCGATGGCCGCCACCCGCCTCCCGGTCCGGCTCCCACCCACCAACGCTTTGAGCCACTGATCTCCGGTGCAGAGAGGGCCACAGAGTGACTCTCTCTGCACCGGATGGCTTTAAAAGGTTATTGCAGGATGCCTCCATATCGAGGCATCACTGCAATAACCGGAAAGCAGCTGGAAGCGAGCGGGATCGCTTCCAGCTGCTTTCCACACCGAGGACGTGTAGGGTACGTCCTCAGGCGTTAACTGCCTTTTTTTTGAGGACGTACCCTGCACGTCCTCGGTCGTTAAGGGGTTAATTGAAAAGAATTTTGAATCTTGAATGTAAAAACAGTGTTGAATGGAACCCTCACTATGTTTATAGAAACCATATTATGACGACTGTGACTTTACCCTGGTCATTGAATCTATGATACTTAAACAAACTAACATGAGGACATTAACTATTATTCTGCAGACCAGGATTTGCTTTAGAATTCCTCTCATGTTCACTACATAAGGTTTCTCATTAGTTGTACCCTACTCCAGAGCTAATTATAAAAGGGAAAAAAAAAAAAAAAGTATATTTAAATAAAAAGCTCCCTCATTTACCCTATATTAGAGAGCCCCCTGTTACTGACTATAGTCCCCATACTAGATATCAGGCATCCCCCCAGAGTTGCCTGTAGCATAGATTAACAAGATATTGGTTCGTGCTCTAGTATTACTTAATAACTAATAATTACACTTAGCTAGTCCTCACTCAGATAATACAGACACCCTTAGTTCCAGACTCAGCATGAACCATTTGTCTTCATAATATCTCTCCTGGCTGGGTTCCACTAACCCCCTACTTCTCTATATATTCCCTTAGCCTCAGATAACATGCATTTCTAAATAGGAGCCCAACCTCTCCCCCCCCCATCCCTCCTGCTCTTTCCTTCTTCTCATCTTCTCTTCTCCCCTCCCTTCTCATCTCTTTAAAGCAGCACTGGCCTGCTGACTTTTCCCACCTTATTTTCTTAAGTACTAGGTCCAAAAGTGACCACTCTTCATACTAACTTCCTCTATCAGTGTTCATCAGCTCCGCTTGGTTCAAGAGTAACCCTTTGTTTTCATGGAGGAACTCATTTCAAAATTTAAACTAATATAAAATAGAGGTTCAAGACATCTAACCATTTATATTCAATGTATTACTCTTGATGTGACCATTTTATATCTGTTTGCTGTACAAGAAGATATCTATATCTCATGGTATTTCGCTTTTGTTGTATTACCTTCATAACCTCAATAAAAAATATATTTAAAAAAAAATAAAAAATAAAAATATTTTTTTATAAGTTAAGAACATAGGAATTTGAAGTATACCTAATGCACCATTAGCTTCTGCACAGTTTTGGGAAGGCTTTCTTTAGCATGCCCCATTGAAGTCTTTGGGGAGAGGAAGTCAATGCAGTCACAATATCAAGTCCTGAAATTAGTGCCCCTTTCGCCTTTTTACTTTCAACTTGTAATACCAGCTCTAACCTGGGAGCGCTGATTTTTTACCTTGAGTGCAAATTCGCCAATGAGTGATAAAAATGATCACTCCATTTGTAATCTAGGCCTATTTTAGCTAATTTTGGCATCATATATTTCTCACAACCTTAAGCCAGGGATTGTGCTGAGGATCATGCACCCTTATTTGACAATTAGGGACCATTGCTTTATAATAAAATAAATACAATTTTGAAGACTATATAAAATGGTTAGCATACTATGTGCATTTAAGGGACATTTGAGTGCTAAAATGACATTCACTAATTTGTTAGAGCATGTAATTATTACATTAATGACCCAATGTAAAAAAAAAAAAACTTAAGACAGGAAGTCAATCCCAAGTAGGTCATCCAATCAGGAGTGGTCATCACACAACTCTAACAATCACAGTCTGTGTCCTGCTCTCAAGCAGGGGTTCGCTTATGAGTTTAACCTCTTTGTTGGGGCTAAACATGTAGTAAACTTGGGTCACTAATGCAAAAATTGAATTTTCTAGTGAAATAAAGAATGTCATTTTAGCATTAGAATCTTGCTTTATTTTATAACAATACTGTGCCCTGCACTGCAATATTTTTTATCCCATTAATTTTAGCTGCATTGCTTCTTATTGTGACATTGAACACGTTGTTTACATTTCAGCAAGCAGCTGTGCTCTATACTGGAGAAGCTATTGCACTGTTACAGGAACAGATAGGTCAATCGATTGATGCATTTGTGGTCATTTGTAAACCCTGAGTGTTAAAAAGATTATTACATTTTATAGTGCCATGTATTGCTTACACTTATTGGTTATGGTTAGACATATACTTTATTTGGGAATGGAGCCCCAAATATAAATGTTGGCCAAAACTTAATTAATTTGTTCATTTTTAGAATTGTATTAAACAACATACATCTTTATTTGATTGATTATTGATTATTTGTAATATATTTAATTATTTTACTCCCCATATATCCATTTTAAGAGCAATAAAATCTATGTTACTTTTATTAAGATATTCCAGATAAAAAATATTAAAGGGATAGGAAAGTCAAATGATTCAGATAGAGCATGTATTTTTAAGACACTTTTAAATTCACTTCTATTTTCAAATGTGCTTCGTTCTCTTGGTATCCCTTTTTGAAAAAGAATATGCACATATCCTGCACTAGTGGGAGCTGCTGCTGATTGGTGCCTGCACACATTTGTCTCTTGTGATTGGCTAACTAGATGTGTTCATCTAGCTGTCGGTAGTGCAATGCTGTTCCTTCATAAAAGGATAACAAGAAAATTAAGCAAATTTGATAATAGAAGTAAATTTGAAAATTGTTTAAAATTGTATGTTCTACCTGAATCATGACAATTTGTTGATTCCTGTCCCTTTACCTAGGACAAATGCAGATAATCATAAGAAAATCTATTATATAAATGTCAGCCCACAATGCAAGAGATATACTTTGATAAAGGTCATAGAAAAGCTTTGCTGAGCAAGAAATGTTAAAGGACCCTTTAACTGCTGCGTACTACTCACAATTCTTTTCTTGTGTCTGCGGCAGTTTTCAGAGCACTTTTCTTGTGTTAACCCTTTACAGGTTCCAGTTGGTAAAGCTCTGCGTTTTCCTACTATTTTTTTTTTAAAATATTTATCTTATTAAACAATTCAAGAAAATGTTAAAGGGACAGTCTAATCCAGAATTGTTATTGTTTAAAAAGATAGATAATCCCTTAATTACTCATTCCCCAGTTTTGAAAAACCGACACTGTTCTATTAAAAGGATAGGAAAGTCAAAATTAAACTTGCATGATTCAGATAGAGCATGTAATTGTAAGACACTTTTAAGTTCACTTTTATTTTCAAATGTGCTCAATTCTCTTGGTATCCCTTGTTGGAAAAAATACACACTTATCCTACACTAGGAGGTAGTTGCTGATTGGTACCTGCACACATTTATCTGTTCAGCTGTTCCTTCAGCAAAAGATAACCAGATAATGTTGCCAATTTTATAATAGAAGTAAATTGGAAAGTTTTTAAAAATTGTGTATGTTCAATCCATATAATAAAATAAATTTTTGGGGTTTTCTGTCCCTTTAATATACTTTCTTTTTTAAGACACAATGAGTCGTAATCTTAATTACTAATGGGATATTCACCTCCTGGTCAGCAGGAGGAGGCAAAGAGCACCATAGCAGAGCTGCTGAATAGCTCCTCCCTTCCCTCCCACCCCAGTCATTCTCTTTGCCTACGTTAGTGATAGGAAGTGGTAAAGTGCGGTGTTAGATAAGATTCTTTAATCAAGAGTTTATTATTTTTAAAGTAGTACAAGATTGTGCTGCTTTGTTCTAGGGTGTAGCTGTAGTCCAGATCAGTCTCTTCAGTAGAGCAGTGGTGGCTTTAGAGCAATGGGAACTTGCGGAACATAATTCTCACTGCACCTCTCATATATTTATGCTGCCCTATTCCTTATAGCCTAAGTAAGATTACTCAGGCTTTATATTTTTCCACAGGGCTATGGGAGGGAGAGGACCTCTTAAACCTGCTGAACTGCCTTGTTGTCGGGCAGAATTAAAAGGTAAGTGCTGACTTTTTATTCTGGGTCTGGGGTAAGATCTCAGAAGAAGTGGAGAACTTTAATTTTAATGGCGCCAATTTGGCTTGCGCACTCTGCTTATACATTTATTTTTCAATGTGTACTTCCTGCTAGTATTGGAAGGATAAGGGCAGTGTTTTGTGGGCTGCGTGAGAACCGGACAGCACTACAATGCTGAGTCCGGTCTTTTGGGCGTCAGAAACATATCTGGTGTCAGAGGGACTGTGAAACAACTCAGCAAGAGTTAAGCTGAGGTGTAGGAACTTTCTTATACATTTGAGTACCGTTAAGAGGAAAAAAATCTCAGACTGTCCTTCCCTCTACACGCTAAACTAAAATTTGACACAGTAACATCTTTTATGTTTTAAATGTTTAATACAAAATTTCAACTGTTTATTTGATAATTCATTTTTGGAATAATGAAAAATGTGACGTTTTAACATTTAAAGACACAGTAACATCTTTAATGTTTTAAATGTTTAATAAAAAATTTCAACTGTTTATTTGATCATTCATTTTTGGAACAAGAGGTCGTGCTGGATGCCCTTTGTTAAGTTAATTCTCTGATGCCGATGTGAATACACAATCCTTTCTGTTCATCTATGTGAAGAACGTTAGGTTGTTCAGATAGACCTTTTCTGAGCCAACTCCTTTTTTAAGGCAGATACTGTTAAAGAATCTATTGATAAGGTTCAATTTATGCCGCAAATTTCTCCTCAAGTGTCCCAATGTTATAGCCCTCACAGGCAGTGCCCTGCGTTTCATCTCAATCTCCTTCTGGAGTTACCTTGCCTTTTTTCCCCCATGCTGCGGGGCTGGCGCAAGAGGAAATGTGTTACATCAGTGAATACATTTTCCGAATGTCTCTTCCCTGAGGCCTGAAAAGGAAGATTCTTCGGTAGTATCTGAGGAAAAGATCTCAAACTGTGTAGTTCATTTATCTGAAGTAATTTCATTCAAGTTTAACCTGGAATACCTCCATTTATTAATTAAGGAGATTTGGAAAACAGTTCCCAAGGTGGAAGGAGACGTTTCCACCTTAGCGAAGAGATCTACTATTCCCATAGAGGATAGTTGTGGCTTCAAAGACCCTATGGAAAGAAGTTAGATGGTTTACTCAAAAGGATGTATGTGCAACAGGGCTTACAATGGCAGCCAGCTGTGTACAATGCTACCGTCACTAGTGCTGCGGCATATTGTTAAGAAACTTCTTTGGATGAAATCCAGGATAGGATAAAAGCACTTAAACTAGCTAATTCATTTTATTATGGATGCCTCCCTTCAAGTTATCAAACTGGGAGACAAGATTTCGTGTTTCTCTTTTCTATCTCACAGAGCCTTATGGTTAAAGCTTTGATCTGTGGATGGGTCCTCTAGGTCTAAACTGCTAGCTGTTCCTTACAAGGGGAAAACCTTGTTTGGACCTAGCCTAGACTTTCCTTCTTCACTCAGGCTTGGGTTCGAGATGTTCTGGATCGCTGGGCAATAGAAAATGTTTCAAAAGTTCAAAAGTTTTCCTCCCAGAGGCAGGTTTCTGCTTTCAAGATTTTCTACAGACCAGACAAAGAGAGAGGCATTCTTACACTGCGTAAGAGACCTTTCCAGCCTGGGAGTGTTTGTTCCTGTTCTGGTACAGAAACATGGTCTGGGATTTTATTCCAGTCTGTTCGTGGTTCCCAAAAAGGAGGGAATCTTTAGACCTCAGGAGTCTAAACAAATTTCTCAGGGTACCATCCTTCAAGATGGAAACTATTCGTTCCATTCTTCCCTTGATCCAAGAGGGTCATTTTATGACAACAGTGGATTTAAAGGACGTGTACCTACATGTTCCCATCCACTGAGATCATCAAAAGTTGCCTTTCTGGTCAAACACTTCCAGTTTGTGGTTCTTCCTTTTAGTCTTGCAGCAGCTCCCAGAATTTTCACAAAGGTTCTGGGGATCTCTGTTGGCAGTGCTTCAATCACGCGGCATTGCAGTGGTGCCTAATCTGGACGACATCCTAGTCCAGGAGCCATCCTTTCAGCTAGCAAGATCCCACACGGACTTGGTGTTGTCCTTCCTACGATCTCACAGGTGGAAGGTAAATTTAGAAAAGAGTTCCTTAGTTCCAAATACAAGGGTAACTTTCTTAGGAACCTAAATAGACTCCCTGTCTATGAGGATTTTTCTGACAGAAGTCAGAAAATTAAACATAGAAACATAGAAACATAGATATTGACGGCAGATAAGAGCCATAGGCCCAGCAAGTCTGCCCGACCTTACCTAACAGTAAAAGATACAAGTTAAAGATACTTGTCTAGTCCTTCAGTCCACTCCTCGGCCATCAGTGGCTCAGTGCATGGAATTAACAGGGCTGATGGTGGCGACAATGGACATCATCCCGTTTGCTCTCTTCCATCTCAGACCTCTACAGTTAAACATGCTA
Source organism: Bombina bombina (assembly GCF_027579735.1). Taxonomy (NCBI): domain Eukaryota; kingdom Metazoa; phylum Chordata; class Amphibia; order Anura; family Bombinatoridae; genus Bombina; species Bombina bombina. The sequence continues at coordinate 156,541,374 of NC_069504.1, forward strand.
AGGCAATGGAATGGAGATTATGCAGACTTGTCTCCTCGATTACTTCTGGTGCAGGATACAAGGGATTCTCTACAATGGTAGTTGTCTCTGGATCATCTCTCACAGGGAACCTGCTTTTTCAGACCATCTTGTGTGATTGTGACAACAGATGCCAGCCTTCTAGGGTGGGGAGCAGTCTGGGGCTCTCTAAAGGCTCAGGGAACATGGACTCGGTCGGAGTCTGTTCTACCCATAAACATTCTGGAACTGAGAGACTACAATGCTCTTCTGGCCTGGCCCCAGTTAGCATCGGTACAGTTTATCAGGTTCCAGTCAGACAACATAACCTCAGTGGCTTTCATCAATCATGAGGAGTTCCTTGGCGATGACAGAGGTATACAAAATAATTCAGTGGATGGAGGCCCATTCTTGCTGCCTGTCGGCGATCCACATCCCAGAGGTGGACAACTGGGAGGCGGATTTCCTGAGCAGGCAGACCTTTCATCAGGGGAGAGGGAACTCCATCCGGAATTGTTCTCCTGCCTGATTCTCAAGTGGGGTCAGCCGGAGTTAGATCTCATGGCATTGTGACAGATTGCCGTGCTCCTGAGATATGGGTCGAGATCCAGGGACCCCCAGGCCGAACTGATAGATGCTCTGACGGCCCCTTGGACCTTCAATCTAGCATACCCGTTTCCTCGTTTGCTCTTCTGCCTCAAGTAATTGCTCAAATCAAGCAGGAAAGGGCCTTGTTGAGCCTCATAGCACCGGCCTGGCCTCGCAGGATTTGGTATGCAGATCTGGTGGAGATGACATCTCTATCACCTTAGAGACTTCCGTTGAGGAAAGACCTTCTGATTCAGGGGCCCTTCCTTCACCCAAATCTAGTTTCTCTGAAGCTGACTGCTTGGAGATTCAACGCTTAATTTTATCCAAGCGGGATTTCTGACTCTCTCATAGAGACCATGATTCAGGCTCGTAAGCCTGTTACTAGAAGGATTTACCATAAGATTAGGTGTAAATATCTCTATTGGTGTAAATCCAAGGGCTACTCATGGAGTAGAGTTAGGATTCCTAGAATGTTGTTCTTTCTCCAGATGTACAATCATTCTGTCAGGCCTTGGTCAGGATCAGACTTGTGTTCAAACCAGTTACTCCTCCATGGCGTCTTAATTTAGTTCTTAAAGTTCTTCTAGGGGCTCTGTTTGAGCCTATGCATTCCTTAGGTATTATGTTGTTATCTTGGAAAGTTTTTATTTCTTGTTGCTATTTCTTCTGCTCGGAGAGTGTCAGAGCTCTCGGCATTACAGTATGAGTCTCCTTATGTTATTTTCCATTCAGATAAGGTAGTTTTACGTACTAAATTAGGATTTCTTCCTAAGGTTGTTTCTGATCTGAACATTAATCAGGATATTGTTGTTCTTTCCTTGTGTCCTAATCCTTCTTCTCAGAAGGAAAGACTTCTGCACAATTTGGACGTGGTCCGTGCTTTAAAGTTTTACCTGCAGGCGACTAAGGACTTTCGTCAGTCTTTCTTTTTTTGTGGTTTTCTCAGGAAAACGCATGGGACAGAAAGCTACGGCTACTTCTCTTTCTTTTTGGCTGAAGAGTATCATACGTTTTGCATATGAGACTGCTGGACAGCAGCCTACCGGGAGAGTTACGGCTCATTCCAAGAGGGCTGTTGCTTCCTCATGGGCACTCAAAAATGAAGCTTCTGTGGAACAGATTTGCAGGGCTGCAACTTGGTCCTCTCTTCACACTTTTTCAAGGTTCTACAAATTTGACACTTTTGTCTCGGCTGAGGCCGCTTTTGGGAGAAAGGTTCTTCAAGCAGTGGTGCCTTCCGTTTAGGTTCCCTGTCTTGTCCCTCCCGTATCATCTGTGTACTCTAGCTTGGGTATTGAATCCCATTAGTAATTAAGATGATCCGTGGACTCATCGTGTCTTAAAAAAGAAAGAAAATTTATGCTTACCTGATAAATGTATTTCTTTTTTGACACGATTAGTCCATGGTCGCCCTGTTCTTTTAGACAGGTTGTGGGTTATTGTAAACTTCAGACACCTCTGCACCTTGGCTTTTCCTTTCTCTTCCTAACTTCGGTCGAATGACTGGAATGGGAGGGAAGGGAGGAGCTATTTAGCAGCTCTGCTGTGGTGCTCTTTGCCTCCTCCTGCTGACCAGGAGGTGAATATCCTATTAGTAATTAAGATGACCTGTTGGTGAAGCTCTGCACCTTTACACAAGGTGTGCCATCTTGGAGCTCACATATTCTTGCACTCTGTGTCAGAAGTGGAGAACATTCAAAGATTTGTAATATTGCTGGCTTTTTACAAAGCTGTATAATGAGCTTAGGGTTAGCACACACAATTCAGAGTTAGAGGGTTATTTTAATGCTGTTATCACACATAGTTTTAAGTTATATAATATATATATTTATATAGAGCAATGCAGCCACTGCAAAATTATATAGAGATTCTCCTCTGTATCATGCACATTCAAAGCATAGAATACAGCCATCTTAAAGCCGGCAATATCTCTGATCTGTGAATGCAGCTTCTGTCACTGAGTGCAAGAATACCAAAACTCCAAGATGGTACCTGTAAAGGGTTACAATAAGCTTTAAAAAGAGCTGCAGTCTCAGGAGGAAAACAATAACATAGTGACTGGTAACCACACCATTTTAGTTGTGCCCAGCAGTTTAATGGCCATTTACCTTTTCATTAATTTATGTGACAAATATAGGGCTAGATTACACGGGTAGTGGTAATTACTGTTCCTGCTCAAACGTTAACATCGCTAGAGGTTAACTTTTTATGCTCATCGGGTAGTGTTGGTATTACAAGTTGAAAGTAAAAATGCTGTGCTTGCATGAAGCCCGACGCACGCAAAAAAAAGTCTGCATTATCACAGCAACCCCATTAAAATCAATAATTTTAACACTTGTGTATTAACCCCATCGCAATAATCTCCCTAATCTAATAACCCCTAAACAACCACTACCCCACAGCAATAGACTCCCAACACTATTAACCCCTAAGCCACCACATCCCCACCACAATAAACTTCCTACACTATTAATCCCTAAAACACCACATCCCCCACAGCAGTAAACTACCTACACTATTAACCCCTAAACCACAACAACCCCCACCACCAATTACCCCACTACACTATTAACCCCTAAACCACTACACTCCCATTGGGAACTACCCTCTAACCTATTAATTGCAAAAAACTGCCACACCTCCCATCATACAATACCACCTAACCACAATGCACCGATCACAAAATACACCCTAACCTAATAATTGCTAACCTCCACAACCCCATCACAAAATAAACCCTTACCTATTACCCCTCTAACTGCCACAACCCTTAACCTCCTAACAGGTATTCAAAACCTCGCCGCTCAGGTGACATATTCTAAGAAGTCTCGTTGGTATGGTGAGGCCCTTAAAAAAAAATGTAGAAATAAAAATGTTATCTTGAGAAATGTTTATGTTGCTATGTAATGTTATTTATGTGAAACAGAGACTCCTACATTACAATACAAGGTCTTAAAAAAATTCCAAAGATTTTGTGTGATTTCTCTCCATGCCGGCGAGGTTTTGAATATCAGGCCCTAAGGGCTTGATTACAAGTGGAGCGGTATTTAGCGATTTCGCTATAATGCTAATTGCGCTAGAAGTAGACTTTTTGTGCTTGTCGGATGCAATGGTATTACGAGTTGAAAGTAAAAAGTTATCACATTCGCTCTAACCCGACAAGCGTAAAAAGCCAAAGATAGAATATTGCGTGCATGTTCACGTATTCCCCCATAGAAGTTAATGGATAAAAAAAGTAAATAACTTCTTCTCTCCATAGACTTCAATAGAGCATGCAAAGGGAAAAAACCTAACACCTATGGCTCACTTGCTAACCATGTTTAACCAACACTAATCGTGTTTAACCTAGTGCGCTATACCTGACATGAATTATAGATATTTTACGTTTCACTGTTATTCACATAGAAGAAAATGTTCTATTTATTTTTAAATATTTATATATATTATCTGATTATAATTTTATATATATATATAGAACTTACTTCCGCATTCACAAGTCTAATATATAGATAGATAGATAGATAGATAGATAGATAGATAATGCCAAATAGACAAGCACTCCAGATTCCAATTGTAAACTCACCTGGGGTGCAACAGAAAAATTGAACAATAATAAAAGAGAGTGCACTCACCAGGACTTTTAAATCAGTTTTACTCCTTAACTGTATACTTAACATATATATAGGAATATCTATTAAAAAATACATAGAACATCTTCCCCATGTGAAGAACATTTGAATGTAAAATATTTACAGTACAAATGAATTAAAACACATTATTAAATATAAATATTGATTAAAAATTATTTTTATTGTTTTGAGGTGTTTGCGTGGAAAGTGCGCCAATGCCTATGTATGTGTGTGTGTATATATATATATAAGTGAGTACACCCCTCACATTTTGTAAATATTTTATTATATCTTTTTATGTGACAACACTGAAGAAAAGACACTTTGCTACAATGTAAAGTATTGAGTGTACAGCCTGTATAACAGTGTAAATTTGCTGTCCTCTCAAAATAACTCAACACACAGCCATTTAATGTCTAAATGTTAGCAACAAAAGTGAGTACACCCCTAAGTGGAAATGTCTAAATTGGGCCCAAAGTGTCAATATTTTGTGTGGTCACCATTATTTTCCAGCACTGCCTTAACCCTTTTGGGTATGGAGTTCACAGAGCTTCACAGGTTGCCACTGGAGTCCTCTTCCTCTCCTCCATGATGACATCATCGAGCTGGTGTAAGTTAGAGACCTTGTGCTCCCCCACCTTCCATTTGAGGATGCCCGCAGATGCTCAATAGGGTTTAGGGCTGGAGACATGCTTGGCCAGTCCATCACCTTTACCCTCAGCTTCTTTAGCAAGGCAGTGGTCGTCTTAGAGGTGTGTTTGGGGTTTTTATCATGTTGGAATACTGCTCTGTGGCCCAGTCTCCACTCCAGTATGTTACATTACATGTTGGCATTCATGGTTCCCTCAATGAACTGTAGCTCGCCAGTGCCAGCAGCACTCACGCAGCCCAGACCATGATACTCTTACCACCATACTTGACTGTAGGCAAGACACACTTGTCTTTGTACTCCTTACCTGTTTACCTTGACACCATCGGAACCAAATAACTTTATCTTGGTCTCACAGGACATTGTTCCAGTAATCCATGTCCTTAGTCTGCTTGTCTTCAGCAAACTGTTTGTGGGCTTTCTTGTGCATC